>NC_066371.1:4031785-4357142 GCF_013377495.2 Cygnus atratus | reverse complement strand
AACCAGCTGTGACACAAGGGCTTCCACGTGCCCCAAGCCCAGGGCCGGACACCCCCCTCAATTTTGTGAGCACATACGGATAGATGCGCCCACGGGTCCGAGGGAGCTGAGAGGTACCCACGGAGCAAGCTCAACTGCGCATCCAAATGAAAGGGAATAAATCCATACAATCACCTTCTTCTGCCCGTTTTGGTGTGTTTGAAAACCTGCTTTTCTCTTCCAGAAACGCTTATACCCATTTCATAAGCAACACGCGTGACCCGTGACACACAAAAGGCATTTCCCTGATTTTGACGAGCACTGCAGGGATACCTCGTGTGGGAGATGGGAGGCACGGGGCACGTTCCCCAGTGGCACTCCACAGGCAGTCCTGCACCCGAGGGCCTTCCTCTCACCCTAAGAAGGCAGCTCAGTGCCGGTGACTTGACCGCGTGTCCCCCTCGGCGGGCTGAGCGCAGCCGCAGCCCCGTCCGATATGCACCGTGCGCTGGAGTTCCGCTCCCACGTATTACAGCAAATCTCCCCAGCAGAGCGAGTTACCAAGCGCCTCACAACTGCACCTTTGTCTCACGGAGAAGCCGAGTGCTATAAAATACAGGATAACCCCTGCAGCGAAGGTTTCCAGCACAGTTTGGTGGAAAAGAGCGAGGGAAAAGAAAACAATGAAGAAAAGGAGACGATAAACTTCTTAAAGTAGCTCCTGCTGTCAGCCCTCTCCTCCCACGTGTGAACCAGCCCTCCCTCCTTCACCTCTTAATTCCGGGCTTTAGGAAGGCTTGGTACTACTCAGGCCTCTTAGCAGGCTCTGAAGAGTCAAATTTAATCCGGTAAGCCTGAAATTGAAAAAAATCCAACCCAACTTGGGTCTTTGCACTGAATTTAATACCTGGATAAATCCCTATGGAACACCAAGGAAAAAAAAAAGCAAAGCGTGCTGTGTATAAAGTTATCTAATATAAGCCATTCCCCCTTATCCCTTCATTTCGCAGCAAAAACACAGACACTATTCACTCTGCAGAGCTTTTCGGATGAAGTAAATACTGCTACATCCAGCCTTCATTGAAAAAACATGGACCTTCCATTTTCACAGGGCTTCATTTCCAACACCACGGCCCCATCCTGCCTTGGAAGTAATTTCTTTCCTTAATTACATCTATAAAATAAAGACTTGCTCCTTACATAATTAAAAAGGGTACAGTTGATAGATATCTATTTCTGGCTGATGATATCACTGTGTTTATGTAGGAAAATTTCCAAAGGGTTCCAAAAACAAAAAAAAAGGAAAGAAATAGCCCCCCCCTTAAATTATTCCCAGACTTCTCCAGTCTGAATGTATTTATTTGCAATAATGATTGTGGCTTTATGCGAGCAGATGGGCAGTCCCTGAGAGGATGATTTGTTTCCCCTCTTTTCTTACTTCATGATGTATTTTATGATTTCAGCAGGTCAGTGGCTGCCATGTGTTTCTCTCTAATCTGCGAGCGCTTTTCGTTTGCCTCATTCTTGGCAGCCGTCGTATTTACCAAAGAGATCAGACACGGACAGATGATGGCAGGGATCCAGGCTCCTTGAGAGTTCAGTGCTTGGATGTTGGCAGCAAGTAAAGATATATGGATTGCTGTTGTTGGTTCGAACTTACAGGGGCTTTTTCCCTCATTATATTTCAGTTTGTGTGTGCACATGTATGTGTAGAGGGAGACGTGTGTGCGTGTGTGCACACGTTTTTAAATTCCCTTTGTAATGCCCTCCACCAGATAGAATACAGATGAGCTGTTACACAAAGAACAATAGATGTCAACTAGATTACTCTCCCCCCCCCCTTTTTTCTTTTTCTTTTCCTTTTTTTTTTTTTTTATAGGCCTGGTTTGTTATAAATCCTCCATGCCCATTAACCTCTGAACCACACTGATGATATCTCTTCCGAGCTAAATTGCCTGTATTTCCAGACATTTGTTTGTTCACTTAGAGGTCTATGGGCAGTGGGAGGGGGGGAACAGCCCATTGCTGAATAGGGTGCACGGATTATAAATGAAAATTCTTTCCCTCCTTGTAAGATGATGCTCTGAGACCTCTCATAAATGGACAGCTCTAGTTTATACGCTCACAGGTGGAGGCCAACAGTAGAAAGTTAATCACGGCAATACCAAAAATATCCCAGCAGCATGGGGGGAGGACCGGCTCCTTCCCCACAGCCATGTCCTACCGCAGAGCCTCCGGGCGACACGCGAGGCCACCGCTGTCCCCGCAGCCAGAGCCCCACGGAGCCTGTGGCAGGGCCAGCCTTGCCCCGCTCACCCCACGGGGCCATCTCACACCAAGTCCCCCGATCACACCCTGGCCTTTCCCTTTTTACCAGGAAGAACGACGCCTCGGTGGCTGGAGGTCGGTTGGTTTGTTTTTAAGAGCAAGTTGAAATGTACAGCGGGATCACAGGACGCGGAAGCATCCTTAGAAGAAAATTCGATTTCCTTCCCCGCAGCACAGCACGTCTCTGCGGAGCCACAGGCTCGGTCCAAGCTGCAGGCCTGGTCCTTCTGGGACACTTGGCACAGCCGGGTCACCAAACTACTGGAGATAAAACCCCTGGAGCTGCCAGCAGCTCCCAAACAGCCTCCAGCGGGGTCTGTCTCAGTAAACACGGCTGTAGCGCTTCCAGGAGGCACTCCAGCTCCTGGGAAACATGCTGAGCAGCGTTTCCAGCATCTTGACTTTAAAATAAACCCTTGGAAGCAGCAAGTGTGCTGGCATTTCCAACGCAGGCAGGCCTCCTGCCTTCCTTACCCGTATATATATTTAAACTCACGGTTCCAAAATACCATTTTACTTCCATACATCGTCGCGCCCATTTAAGCACAGCTCCCATCTGATCGGTTTTGGAGCAGATTTCTCAGTCTTCCCCGCTCACCCTGGGTCCCCCTGGGTGCTGGGACCAGGAGGGGTTCCCCCAGTGCTCCAGTTGCATCCTGCTCCCTGCCTCCAGCACCGGGACGAGAAAGCCGTCGGGGTGGGTTGCTGGTGAGTGCCTTGGGCGCCCTGCTGCTGGGGTGGTCTCATGCTGCTCTGACTCCTCTTGGAGCTCCCTGCTGAGATGTCTGTGCCCAGCACACCACTGCAGGGTGCCCACTCACAGGCCAAAGTTTCCCCAGCTGGCGGCTGAGGACCAACGCTGTGATGGAGAGCGTGGGCCAGACTCGTCCTGCTGGCGTGGTGCAAGCGTGTACCTGCTTCCCTGCACAGCTCCAGCCGCAGCATGCATGCACAGCTGATTGCCAGCCGCTCATTAAACTATTTCAGTGGGGGTTTTTACGCATAGCAGAGGGTAGGAAGCTGTAACAACCCATGGTTTTTCAGATCATTCATGTTTTTCCTGTTCTCACTAACAACTCCCGATTTCCATGGCAACACTCGCATGCTTCGGTACGTGTTACTTTTTGCTTATGCAGAGCGCTGTTCCCACAAAGCAGGAGGGCCGAGGTCCCCAAACAGCCAGCAGAACGCCCCTTGTACAAACCCTACACCCGTCCCCATCCCGCTGCCCCAGCGGCACACCCGCACCTTCCCCCCAGCGCAGCACAAGGACAGGCACTACTGTCTGTTCCCCAGCCAAGAGCTCGTTTTAAACTTGGCTGTGGTTTCTATTTTAATCCCACACACACATTTTTGGAAACACTTACTAAACCATTAACACATTTATATGAAAGGAAAGATGGCGATTAGCATTCCCCCCCCACCGCCATCATTTCTTTTTGTGTCGATTTTCTGGCTCGCGCGGTGCGGCAGAACGTGGTTGCAGCCCCGCACGCAGCTCTGGCGGGTGCGAATTCCTTCACAGCATCAACTTCATTTACCTCGGCCTCGCTTTGCTGCTCCTCCATTTCCCTGCACACAATTTCACCGCCGCTCCTGCGCTTGTACAAAGATGAACATCACGAGCTTTACCCTAAAGCGTGCTGAAGCCAACACGAGAACTTCATCGGGGCTCAGTAATTTATTTTTAAAACAACCCTTTTCTAATGGCTCATTAGGACAGACAGCCGATTTGCCTGCTCTGGCCCTTATGCATCTTTTTTCTACACCTACAGGGATGTTTTCATAAGTGAGAATCCTTTCCAACGCAAAGCAGCAGCAATTAGTGCATTTATTTATTTTACTGTAATTCACACCACAGCACAGGCAGTTTCCCTGCTGGCCAAAGTGCAGAATAAACAAACAAAGTCCACTAGAGATGTCTTAAATTTCTCCCATACGATGGGACAGAAAATCAAAGCTGCTGCGGGTAGAGATCTCTGACCACTTGAGACTGTATGGGCAGGGATGGAGCCAACAGGGCTGGAAATTTGTGCGAAGGAGAGGGCTGGAGAGTGATGCTGACCAAGTTCAGAGCTGGGGAGAAAACCACAGCAGAGCCTGCTGCCCAGGTAAGAAGCGTTCCTTATTACTTTCCCAATTGCATTTTTTTCTTTCCTGCATTCAAATATCATCCGTCACTTCCCAGCAGAGGGGCTGCACTTGTCTGGGAGATGCACCTGGGACCCCAGGCACGCTGTATCAGAAAACTACATAGGACAGTGTAATAAGATTCTGCCCCAAATGAGCCTAAAGTGTTTTTTTGTTTGTTTTAAAAAACAAAGATGACTGAACATACTCCAGATCCACGCTGGCTTGTCCGAGGGAGCTGAATTTATCACTTGTGAATTAAGAAGAAGGAAGTTACAATTACAGGTGGGTTTTGACCTCTGTAATTTTGTGGGCACTTACAGTTTTTCCAGCAGAGGCTGTTGAATGTGGGATTTCCCAGCAATAGGCTTCCCTCACCACGTTGCCTGTCACGGGCTCCTTGAAGCAGCCCACAGCTTCCCAGAGGAAGCAGGAGGTCACAGGCTGAAGTGCAGCACTGGGATCCTGCTGGCACAGCACCAGGAGCGGGCTGAGAGCCTGCTGAGGAGTGGCACGGGGTGGGAGGGCTCACACCAGATGTACAGGCTGGTCCAGCAGAGGTAAATTAAACCAGGTGTGTCCAGCCAAATCCTGCTCTCTGCCTTCTCAGGGTTGCATATACCCGTCAAGGATGGACAGAGCCCCTCCAGGACAAAAGCCACAGGATGACAAAACTTTGGCTGCAGGCGATTTCCAGGAGACAAACCACGCGCTCGTCACAGCCATTTGTGCAAGACAAAACTCTGACTGACACCGAGCGTCCACAGGAACGGTCTCTTATGATCCCAGAATGGTCTTTGTACTCAGTTTTCTCCCTGAATTCAACGAATATTGACAAGATACCAGGAAAAGGGAGTTTTTATATAGAGCCTTTACTTTCTCTTTTTTCTTTATCTTTTTTTTTTTCTTTATTTAAAGAATCAAAACTAAATCAGCGCTGAGACGGCAGCCCCGTTGGTACAGAGAGCTGAGCAGTGCCTGGGGACAGCGTGTACCACTTTCCTGAGGGGCCTGCACTGAAAACCAATATATTGATTAAAAATTCAGGGCCTTTCCCTTGACTTACGAGAACAAAAAAGCTAACTCCTTTTGTAAAAAGCAGCTCTCAACATGTCTCATCTGTTCCCAGCCCTGGAGGACTGCGTGCACCTTTCGAGAGCTGTTCCCAAGCTATTACATTGGGCACTGCACTGTCCCACCTTGCTTGGAGGCTGTTCCTTGACACCGGGTGAAATCCCATGCATACCAGCAGCCCTTGGGGCTGCACCCACGAGGAAGGCCCGTGTCAGAGGCTGAACGTGGAGAGATGCACAGAGCTGAGGACCACACAAGACCCGCCTGCTCCTTCGGGGCCGGGAGTCAGGCCCGCCAACGCGCTGCCAACTGCCTCTCCTCAGGTGAGGCCGTAAGGCAGCCAGCGAGCGTTGCTGGGGACAGAGCTGACAAAGCCTCGCCTTAAGACTTTTCTCAGGCAGCAAGGAGTGCTTCGGGCCTACATCAACATTCAGACAACGAAATTTGGGGAGATGGGCTTGTACGGCCTCCACACACGAGCAAGGCTCCGGAGCCTGGGAAGAAATCTCCCTGGTGGAGAACAAAGGCAGAGGCTGGGCTCTGGCCGTGAGGCCCTCAGCGCGTTACCAGCAGCGGCAGGTGGTCACCACATGAGCAAGCGAAAATGTGCCTGTGAGCGGAGCGATGACAGGTCTATAGTCATGAGCAATTTTCTCTAAGATGCACTTAAGCATCTGCTCCAGATTAACATTGTTTTGGTTAAAATGAGCATTTTGGAGGCGTTTAAGCAGGTAAGTGGCTGCACCTAAGCAGAAGGAAGAGTCATTAATAGGCAGACACGCAGGACTTGACGAGGGAAGTAACTCAGCCCCAGAGGTAAACAGCAGAGCACGTCGTGGGCTATGCCAGGGGACAGGAGGAGCAGCAATGGCTCAGATAGCACGGGATAGAATCGCTGCAACAAAAAGCCAAATATTCAATGCTCTCCCAAGTCCTCACTAACTGAAATAAAGAGGATGACGGCTGTTGGCCTACTTCAGCTAAGAACTGAAGTCCAGGCTTTACAGCTCAGAGCCCCACGTTCGAGGCAGGAGATGAGCACACGGACTTGGTCTCTATAATTAAAAGACTTTTTAAAAGACAGCCTGGCTGGGAAGGGGCCACAAGCCAGCACACCGAGGCCTTGCTTACTTCAGTGTTCTGCACTATCCAAGTTTATTTTTAAAGCCCTATGAAAAAGCCCAAAGCCTAAATTAATAACTACACCACTCCGATCCACATAATACCCAAATACAGCCAATAACCGGGCAGATGAATGAACAAGACGCAGGTACGGGAGAGGACAGCTTCAAAGGCTGACTGGCAAGATATACGTAAACGCCTAATAAATATGACAAAAACCCCATTAGACCAGGAACAGCCGACGTGACCTTGAGGCCAGGGAAGCGGGAGGAAGCCACTCACATGGCTGATGCAGCAGGGATGTAAAAGCAGGCCAGGCGCTTCCCAGAGCCAGCCCTGCACTGCAGCTGAGGCGGGGGCACAGCTCATCCCAAAAGACCGACCTTATTTCTTCACCGGTGCCCGGAGACAGAAGCAATTACAGGACTTTGTGGCCTAAGGCCACGGGAGCAGAGGCAAGAGGAGAGGTACAGCTTGCTGACACTGCACCACCGGTAGCACCGGGGATATACCAGGCTCTGTGTGTATCACCGGGTCCCGCAGCCATCACCGTGCCCACACAACCCAGATCTACAAGCACAGGTAGAGCCATAGCTGTCAGCAAAGGGCACGCAGCTCTCACGTAGTTCCCTGACAGTCTCTATTTCCTCAGCATGAGCCGCAGGACCAGGGCTGCAGTCCCAGCCTGTTCTTTTTCAGAGGCCAGAGTACAGGGATTTCACTTACTGGTTCTAGTTCAGGTTTTCCTGTCATTTCTTTAAAAGACTTAATTCCTTCAGTGCCTGAATTCCAGGATTTTAATACCTTTAGCTCCATTTCCCCTTTTCCTGCTCCGCATCTAATACTTCAGCCCATAAATCTCTGCAAGCACACAGCACAAAAACAGATAAGGAAAGCTGTATAGCCATAAAACTTACTGGAAAGGACCAACATAAAACCCACCCACTGCAAAGATTATAACCAACGGAAGAAGAGGAAGAGAAAGCCAGATTAAGTGTTGCTGTCAAAGTTCAGGCAAGCCTCAGAAAAGGTGTTGTACGATAGATTAATTAAGCTTACAGTAGATCACAATCAGCGATGCATCATTCTGCTGATGGAGGAGCTCCAAGGGTAGATGAATAACGGCCAAGCTCAGCACAGGATATTTTTTTGCCAGTGTGGTTCTTCCAATTAATGAAGGTTCTCCGGTCTCCTCACCTCCCACAGGTCCGTACCGCTACCAGGGACAAGTGCTCAGAGGGGACCTGATGGACCCATCTCCTTTTTAGCTGGTCTTAAACGCTCATCCCCATCAACCATTTCTCCAGTGCGGTGTGCGAATGAAGCCTCACATGGCACTGCCTCCCACATCTGTGCAATGATGGCCACAATTAACATTAATAACTATTTCACTCCATGGATTTAGCCCTTTTCCTTTGGGTAATTATGATCTTTCTTCCTCTCCCCAACCCTCATTTTAAATCCTCGTGGGTAACGTGCAGCCAGCTGATTCTGCATTTATCTCGCTTCTATTTGTTTGACACATTTCAGGCAAACGCTGCTGAAAAACACTACAAAGCCAAAAACTCCTGCTCATTAATAACACTCACATCACCTCCTTCTTTGCTCCTTTAACATGCTGCTTTTATTTGGTCTAATTGCAACTCTCAGCATGATTAATCACAACATTTTTTGCGGGAAGCTGGGGAATTTGATATCCCTGTCCTCATATGGATCTGATCACATTCATGCTGAGAGTCCAGGCAGGCTTCCTGCAATCTTAATGTAAAAGCTTAGTGTCAAATGATCCTCCTTGCCTAGTACACACTAATTACCCACATTGCTATATTCACCTAGGTCCCAAACATGGGCTGAAAATGGAAGCCAGATAATCTGGTTCAGCTGTGGGACAAAGCTCTTATGAAGGTTGATCTTCCTGTATGTAGGCTCTCCTTTTCTCAGTTTCACATCTGAACCAAAACCATTTACCGGACAAAGTTAGTAGCAATCTTAGAAGTTTGAGGAATTAAACTTATACCCAAGAAGGCTCGTAATCCAAGGGGCCAAGTCTCTTTAGAGAACTGCAGAAATTATAGCAGGCACTATGAAAAGTAAACTCAGAATTAATCTGCACTAAGTTACATTTTTCAAATGTGGAAAGATAAGCGTCACCAAAGAAGCCTCCTCTAAAACATGACTGATTATTGCAATAGTTGGAGTTTTATATATGTATATATATACACACACACACAGACACACATTTGTTTTGTAGTACTGCTACTGAAAAGTTCTTCAAGCACCAATCTTGGCATATCATCTTTCCTATAGAAGGTAGTGACAAAGCTCCTCTGGATTTTAATGAAACTTGAAGAGCATCAGTGTACACTTCTGAAGCGCTGTCTGGAGGTCACACATCAATATTTGAAGACAACACAGCCTCGCCTGCGCTTACCACTACACCGGTAGGAGCAGCACGACTGCCGTTAGCTTCTCTAGGTGCACCTTCCCCAGCTGGCTGGTGATGCTGCTTCCTATCCACTCCTCCCCTTCTGAACCTCCCCACTTCCAGAGGAGCTACAGAAACTGCCCAGTTTGCTCACAGGGACTGGGCCTTTCTCCCTCTGAGGAAGACAGGCAGACTTCAAAACCACACGGACACCACCAAGCATCCCTTACCTCCAGCTCCTCTCCCAGGCTGCACGTTCTCTGCATCATTTGCCTCACAAAGCCCTTTAATTAAACGGTGAAGGCCTACTGATTATCACCTAACTCAGAAAATACCATTTGAAATAAGGGAATTAGACTCCTACTCAGTCCTGGAGTTTCATCTTTTCCCTGACGATCTCCTACAAATGCTGTTCCCCATTAGTGCTTCACTGGATGTCACCACTTTGTGCTGAAAGGCTGAGAAAGCAGAGAGCCAAGCCTTGGCACGGCGTGGGAAGGGGCCGTTGGCAGGATGCAGAAATCAGGCTGTCAGCACCCATTCTCCCCAAGCCCACGATGCAGACCCATGCCTCTCCTCCCCAGGGCTCTGGGGAACATTTATGGCACAAAGGAGCTGCAGCTGGATGAGAAACATGCATGGGATGCTCACCCTGCACTGTGGACAGGCATGGAGCACAGAGCTGTCACTTCTCCTAAAATCCTCCACCTAAACCCTCTGGCTGCGTGATCAAAATTTCATGTGCACAGGCTTGCTATTCTTCATAGCTCTGAAAACAGGCTGCACATGAAGTGGCGTCTCCAGATTTAAGATATTTGCTGAGTTTCTCCCCAAATAAAATGAAAACACAGGCTCCGAGGAGCCCCGCAGAGCACCAGACCCCCTTGCCAAAATCGACACCTTGCGCAGCCGGTCGCCACGCCAATGCCTTTTCCAGGTGCCCAGCTCCCAGAGCACAAACCACCAACACTTGAGCACAATTTGACTCTAAGTCCTTAAAAAGCAGGGCTGTTCAGATATCACATCGTTTTGTTTGTGCGCTTGGGTTCTTTCAGGTAAAGAGGCTTTTCTCATCTGTGTATATATGAAAAACCTTACATCACCTATGGTATTCTAAAATACTACAGCTGAAACACATCTAAGGAGACTCCAGGAACCATCCTGCCCTGGAAAAATACCAGGGCCCGTGTAGATATGGATTACTGAGAGGATATCCTCATGAGTGATAGCACAGACTGTACACCACATTTAGCCTTCTTTCCTTCAGGTCAGCATAAAGAGAACCCAAACCAAACAAAAGCCCTCTCACATCCTTCCTCCCCAGCAGCACCCAGCCCGCAGGGCCTCTGGCAGGTTTCGGATGAAAGCCCACGAGCAGCACCCACATCACCCACGGCCATGCACCGCCTCCAGGCCAAGGAGCATCAGATGTGGCCACCCACGAGTGGAAAGGATGCTGAGCAAGGGGCGAGCTGCAAAGGGAGCAGACCCTCCCAGCACACCCTGAGAGGAAATGGGCTATTGTCATCTGTCCTGACACACTGCAAGGATTCTCTGTTGGGTTTATTTTGTGAAGTGCAGTCACGCAGGTTGTGTTTGTCATAGGCAGAAAGATGAGAAGAAACGCCCGACGTAACAGGGATGCTCAAACCAAACCTTTCTGATTTTTCTGCACAGATCACAGCAAAACACAGCTTACACCAGCTGCGAGGTTGTCCCAACGTATCCACCTCAGCCCCGCAGGAGCTGGTGGTGCTTGCCTCCATCCCGGTGTGCCGCGGGCAGTGACCCACCTGGGTGCTCTCCTCCACTCTGAAGTTCAAAGGAAGTTTTGTGGCCTCCACCGACGAGCACATCAAGCAGCCACTTCTGTGCAGGCTTCCAGCTTTATCAGTAGCCTGTTCACCAGAAAAAAAAAAAAAAATATCAGCGAACTATGATCTGTTTGTTCTCTGTTCCCCCTAAAATATTAACAAGACGTTGACATAGTGGAGTGCTTGCTGCACAAAACCTGCTGCGACTGGGGATAACCGGGACATTATAAATGGCTATGAATCAACTCAGCTGCGCAGCCTTCAGGTCCTTTTGCTGGGCAGGAGTGAAATATGCTCCCTTACAACCCAGTGACCAGTTCGGTATTTCTACCAGTTACCTCAGGAACATTTATTAGATTAGGAGAAGGTTTTTATTTAGGGACTCTGAAACTTTGCTGTTTCCCAGCAAAGAAGGCAGTGCCTGTTTAATGTTCCTTTTGTTCTTCTGGACATTTGCATTTATTTATTTTGATTCATTGCTGCACTGGTAACAGGCTCCAAGTACCTGCAGTTTTACATACACTCACAGCACACACATCTTAGACACTTAAAATATCTTCCCTCTAATGGTCTCCCAAGAGCCAGGATATCTTCATTCCCGTGTGAAACCCAGGCATTCTAGGATCAGGACTGCTTACACGCAACAGCTAACACTAAGCTTTCAAAACCACTCACGCAACCCCGTGCAAGCATGCTTCATACTTTGGCACGTTTATGGGAAAGTCAAAGCTTGTTACAATTGATTTATTTACCATAAGGCTTCATAGATAGGGCCAGTTTCTCCAGTGCCTTACCCTAGGACATTATTTCCCCCCTGGAATAAGCCAAGCCCGTTCAGAACTGGCCTTGCTGGAGGAAAAATTCATGTTTCTCCTCCCCTTGGCAGGACTAAAACGCTGCCCACGTGTGTCCAAGTTATTTAAGTTCAGGACAGAAAGCAGAAAAGCTTCGCCTACACCCAAGCCCTCAAATCTGCACGCGAGTTTTAGATTAAGCAGTCTGTTTAACACTGATGCAAAACAAAGGGCAGGGGACCTGAGCCACGCTGCAGGATCGGGGCGAGCCGAGAGCCCTCAGTGCGTGCCAGAAACACAGCCAACCTGCAGCGAGGTTCCAGTGGAAACCAGGCGTGAAGAGCGGGTCCACCCCCAGCTGCTGGATTCCAGCTTTTGTTGGACTCGGATGGACACGTAACGCAACTCCGAGCAGAAGCTGCCAGCCCCACGAGGCTCTGTATCCTGCACCCTTAACACCTGTTAAAGGGAAACCCCGCTTGCCTGCGTCATCTACTCCGATTTTTGGGGACCCTCCTCAGGTGCCATCCCCGTGGGAAGGCACTGCACTTCTTGAAATGCGTATTTTAAATTTCATGTGGGTTTTCAGTGTCTCTCAGAGCAGATCTGGAACCACATAATACACCAAGGCGACGCAGCTGTGGCACAGTGTGGTTTGCAAATTTTGGTGGAATTCGGGTTCGTCCTCTGGGGAGCCTTGAGTTCATCACCGTAACCAATGGATTTGGAGCCGCTCAGTAAAACAGTCGGGAAATTGATATATTGGGCTGGCTTTGGGGGTTTTCTCCCCAGCACGGCTTGCTGGAGTTGAGTGGCTGCCAGGACAGCAGCCGCAAGGAACGGGCCCCATGCAATAGGGACATTAAAGGGCAGGAGCGACACCAGCAGAGGCATGTTAAACCTCAGGACTCGGTAGCTTCACAGGCAAAAAGCATCTCCCACTTCTCAGGCTTCCTGCGAAGCTCTTCCTATCTCAGCTGCCACACCGGGCACCCAGCAGGGCACCTGCTGCAAACAAAGTCCTCCTTCGCTGGGACGATACCAGCCCTGCTTTTGCGGACTCCAAATCCTACTTTTGAAGCCAGCAAGGGAAGAAGACATGAAGATACGATCCCAGCTGCTGCTCTACCATCATCCTGCTCTCCCCAGCTTATCACATTTTGCATATGTAAAGACCTACAGGCAGAACACCTCTGAAAGCAGACGGACACCAGACCAGGCTGCAGCCCCTCAAAACCAGTGGCCGAGGCCGGCAGCGTTAGCTCAGCCAGCAGCAAGCTTTTATCCACGCAAAACGAAAAGCAGGGGGAGCTTGGGACCGCTTTGAACTTGCTCAGCACCAGGGGTGGAGGAGCTTTAGCTCTGCCGTGACCAATGAGGGCTTCAGGATGGGTGTGCAGCCCCCAGAAAGTGCAGCTGTTCCTTAAACATCGCCTGAGCTGGTACCTCAGCACCATCTGTCTGGCAAAGCCACACATTAAAGAGTCACCAAACTGGCATACTCGTCACTTGGAAAACAGAAAAAATCCCCTAACACAAACACAAATAATCTGCTTTTATACCTATTTAAAAGAGGAGTAGCTTGTGCAACGTAAATAACGTGGCTTTAGACAGAGACCTGCGTGGGGAAGGATGAGACCGAGGTTGTCTGAGATGCAGGTGGGGAAGGAGAGTGCCTGGAAATGAGCTGTTCTCCATGCTCAACATTTCTCCAATCATTTTCATATTAGCATATCTCTAAGTGCATATAATTTTCACATCAAAGAGTAATTTTTTAGGTATTTAAAAAAAAAAAAAAACAACAAAAAACTAGGATTGAAGTAGAGAATAATTTCTTTGCTGAAATCTTTCAAGCAGCTCCTCTCCATGGCATGACAGAAAAATTACAGAGGAGACAGGCGTTAAAAAAAACCTCTTCCCTAGAATTCAGATTATTCTTGAAGCACAAGGTAAAAAAGACTCAGCCAAACTGCAACAGAAAATAAGAAAGCCCTGCGTGCAGTCTGTGGTTCAGGTTCAGGCTGCCACGAGAGCATCAGTGGTGGCAGTGGCACAGGGCTGCTCCTTGCAAGCCATGGCTCAGGGACGCAGTGTAGGGGGAGCACCAACATCCCTGCGGCTTAATTCGGGAGCACTCTGCACCCTCTGCCCCTTGCTTGGGGGCTAAAATAATCAGCAATTAGGATGGGGAGGAGGAACTGGGGATGAGCCTGAGCCCTTCTGGTCTCCCTCCCACCAGCCCTTCCAACACCAGCAGTAGGAATTAGCTCCCACACAATACCCAGCGCTTCTCTCCAGCCCCGACCGCGTCCCTGCAGGGCCTGCTTGCTCCCCCCACGCTCCCAAAATGTCTGGCGAGGCTGGCCCTCGGTGCTCTGGTCCGGCTGCCTCAGAAACCAGGCTCAGGCAGGAGCTCCCCTTTAATGAGGTTTTATTAAAAGACTCTGTTACAAATAGCCACTTAAGCAAGTGAACCTTTGGAGCCTTTAGTCCATGATGTCAGTGCTGTGGCTGGATGTTTCCCGGGAGTATTAAACCTGATGCTAATACAGGTCTGCGCTGTATGACAGCTATAAAACTCCTTAAGCACACCAGGCAGGAGGCCAGCGTGCCTTTTTGTTGCCTATCGGGGCTTGGCTAAAGGTCTCGCGCACCAAGGCAGCGGCAAGCAGGGCCCTAGGCAGGGATCCAGCTCTCGCTCAGCTCCGTCGCGAGGCTGGAGGATCCCCCAGGCTCTGCATCCCTCTCCAGGTGATGTCTCGGGGCGATTTCCCATCTCCGAGCCCCGCGCGAGCATCGCCATCTGCACGGTAAAACACGCCGCCTTCTCCCAATGTCCTGACCATGGTCAGAGGCAGAGGAACGCCCACCATCTCTAAGCCAAGCAGGCTCACGGGGACACCCAAAACCACCCATTTCTCCAAGCCTGGCTGCTCGGCGCGCCCTCCCCAGCTCTCGGCTCACTCCCCTAGGGCCGCACGCAGCCACTGCCACGAACCACCTCGCTGCCCTGCGAATCGCGCCCCGGGTACACGAGGCACACGAGCAACGCTTGCCACCGGGAACCGATGGCAAAACCGACAGCAGGACTGGCTCGACCCCCCTGCCCGCTGGGAAACGAGATGCGGAGGGCACAACCGCATTGATCATGTTCTAGCCGGCAGCTTTCCACCAATAGGTGGCACCAGCAATTTTTGGATGGGCTGCAACATGGGGCTCGTGGTCCCCTTCCACAAGGCACCCAGCCCCGCGGCGACGCACGGGAGGATGGATGGGCCATCCGTGGCAATGGCAGCACCCAACCCCTCTTTCTGTTTGAGTCAGGGAGAGGTTCAGAGCCCCACAAGCCTATCTTTCTTCCCCCCACACGCTTATTTTAAGGAGTACTTCTTACATGAGCGAGTCTTTCAGGGAACAGGAGTCTGGATGCAAACAGATGAGAAAATTTTGTTTAAAATGGAGGCACAGCCTGAGCCTCGGTGGAAGGGAAACAGCAATGGTACTGTTAGCAAAAGCCAAAGCTTCTTGTAACTGAGTGTTGTGGCCACGCATGGAAAAATGTCTAAGCTATAGCCTAATGTAGCTTAAATACACCTGGTGTAAATGTATTACCTTGATTAGAGAGTCCAACAGAAGGAAACACCAAGACACACGTGCCCAGGACACACGTGCTCCATCCTTGTACACAAAATAAAGGAGAAACCACCCAGCCTGGCCAAACCGAGCTGGCAGCTCCACGAGCCTGATGCTGCGCTGGGGAAAAACAGCCTAAAAATCAGCCTCTGACCAGCAGCCCCCCACAGACTACAGGTGCGTGGTATCTAATGACTTCAGCTTACAACGCCACGCAGCTGAATCCAGCCTGTATAAATTATTAAAGAGTCTGCAGAACATTACACAGTTCATGTAGTTAATGATTATAGTTCAGCGTCTAGGTCAGATATAATTAGATGTTACATTAAAATAGCTTCACAGAGCCATTTATTCTGATTTAATTACTTAAAATGATAGTATAATGAGCAGTGCTTTCAAAGAAAAAAAAAGAAATCTTTTAATGAGCTCATTTTAAGTTAATATAAGGCAAATTAATCATTTAACAAAATGCAGTAAAAAAGACAAGTTCATATTTTTAAAAATGTTGTTCCTATGTCAGAGAGGTTATTTTGATGGCATGCTGGGAAAAAAACATACAAATGGGTGGTGCTTGAGACAAAGCTGTACGTTGTACATCTGGAACATCTTTACAACATGTTTTCTTCCTTCCCCAGATATCCCTGCTATGTCAAAGTCCTTTGAAATACAACCTGAGCTGCAGATTTATGACCATCAAACTGCATCTTTATTCCAATGTGTAAGAGAGCAAGAGCCATGCAGAGCAGCTATCTGGAGGAGGTGAGCTTGTGATGAAGGGTTAATCACGAGGTGGTTCATTAATCATTCAATTGCTGGCTTGGAAAATTAGCTTTCACTTGTTTGTTTGCTCAAGAAGCGATAAGCCCGTTCCCTTGCTAGCTCATCTATTTTCTTCCCTTTGCATTGTTTTTTAGCGATTTTAATCCTTTCCCGTTTTTGTAATCAGTCGTTTCAGTTTTTTAGCAGGACGAGGGAGCAGCAATGAGGAGCGTGAAAGCAGCAGCTCTCTGCAGGAGGGCAGCAGGCTCCGGCTCAGCACCGTGGCAGGGAGCAGCCCCGTCCCACGGCCCCCACACCGTGTCTGAGCCAGGACTGCCCCGCTCCTGCTGCGAGCACAGCTCCCTGCACTTGCACGTTTGAATAAACAACTATATTGGGTTAAAAAGTGACCAGAAACATGCTGGTGGGGTCATACTCCAGCCGCCACCACTTGCCCTCCTCCGTCCCCACCTGAAACCGCAGCCCCGCTGCTGGCAGCTCAGGTCCTCGCGGCCCTCTCACTGCGAGCCCTGACCTCTCGTCCGCCCAGCTGAGCCTAATGAGACCCAGCTACTACACGAAACAGCAAATTAGCTCTTTTCCCACTGCCCAGACCAGCTGATTCTCAGTTGCAGAGAGGCAGGAGCAGTCCCCGGTCCTCGCAGGGCTGGGCTCAGCACCCTGCAGCATCGCTGAGCTCCGTGGATGGACCCAGAGCTGCCGTGCTGCCTGCAACGTGTGAGCCAACCCTTCCCTCCTCAGGTCGAGTTAGAACAGGACCAGATTGCTCCCAGTAAAGCGATCGGCCCAGACCGCCTTCACAAAGCCCACAGACGTTTTGCACTCGTTCTTTTTGCAAAGAAACTAAGCTAGAAATTAAAGAAATCCGAATTTCTTCCCCAATAGAAATTAGAGAGCTCTTCGGGGGGGGACAGAGGGGATCCTACTCCCCACCCAGACTTTTTTCTCTGTATCAGCAACAACGCAAGCCCCACTCGATGAGATGTTTGCAAACATTGCTGTCGGGTTGCCTGCAGAATGAGTGGTCTGAGCTCAGACATTTTCTGGATACCTTGGCAAAAAAACACGAGCAGAGGCTGACTGCAAAGCAGCAACCGCACTGCTCCCGCTAGGAACATAAATAATTTGGGACTACACATTTCTTTCTTAATGCACAACCTCTGTTCCCAATTAGGGAAGGCCAATGGCTGTCAAAGGCTTTCTCTCCCCAACAGCAGCGACAGGGGCAGCACTTCGGTGCTATGACAGCACCACGGGGCTCATCTCGTGCGCAGGTGCTCACAGCGCTCGGACGTGCCGACCCACCCGTTTCCCATCCCGTCCCTCTCAGTTACTGCAGTTTAGGTACAGCAGAACTGGGATGCCTCTCTCCCGTTGCTTTTTTTTTTTGGTTTACTTTTGGTTTTTGACCCCCTACCCAGCCAGCTGCACACCCTTGATGCTGCCCTGGCACCGTGTCTGCGGCACTTCAGCGGCATCAACCAGCACAGGAAAGGTGCCGCAGGGCTGCGCACCGAGCCTAACCACGTCTCCAAACAGCACCACTTCCCCTTCTGGGGGCTAAAACCTGGATTTCTGAGAAAAATGCAACATTTCAGAGCAGCAAGAATCATGTAATGCAGCCATTAATAAGGATTTCCAGACAAATCTGACTGGAGAGATAATGGGCTTAAACAAGTAGAAAAAAAACAAAAACAACAGTTTCTGCACCAGAATATTTTTCTTGTTGTATTCACTGTAATTATTTTCTAAATGTAGATCATTTTATATGATGCAGGCAGCAGTGTTCCAGAGCTAATCAGGCCATATGTTTTCACATTTTGAAAGGAAAACTAATTAAAAAGAAATGAAAAAGGTTGGTAAGGAGGGCTGTAGGTTTGGGTCAGAGAGGAGCGGTGAAGGAATCCTTCAGGAATGTATACATTCACTCTGCTCTGCGTTTTGTTTTCAGAATTGTTTCTGGCAGAAACCTAAAGAAAAATATGAACCAGATGTACAAGGAAATAGTTTCTTCATCAGAGAGAAGAATAGCTCTCTGTCTGCCAGGAGATTTTAGCCTTTACATTTTAGGAAGGTGATGTTAAAAATACACTTCAAGGGTGGCTTCTCCTTCGGCAGAGCCCAGGACGTCCCAGCCGCGGGAGGATGAGCAGCTGCTGGGAGGGACAAAGGGACACAGGGGACACAGACAGCTGAGTGACTTCTCTTCCATCACCTCGTCTCCTCCATCTGCCACTGACCTGAGGACACCGCTCCTCTCCCACCCGCTCCAGGGACACTGGTGTGGCAGCTGCTCCACACCCTGATGGATAACCAGGGGCCCCGTGTGCCCACACCGCACAGGGTGACAGCACAAAGCACCTCTCTGCTGTCAGAGATCATCCCCACAGCCGTGCCGCAGGAGGAAAGTACCCCAAAACAAGCTGGTGTGCTCCTCACAGCGAGGAGCCCAGTCCCCGAGGAGGGGAGGAACTGAAGACAGAGGGGTGGGGAGAGGAAAAATATACATATATATTACATACATATACATTCCCTCTGCTCCGAAATGCTGCCTTCTGATGGAAGTAGCAGCAGACAAGGGAGCAGGTGCTGCGGTGCTGCTGTACCTCATCTCAGGGCAGGGGCACCCCACAGGCACCCACCCGCAGGACCCCAAGCCTCTGCGGAGCTCAACGGCTGGGTATGGGGAGCTTAAGCGGGAGTTAATTAGGACTGGAAGAGAGCAAGGGAGAGCAAACAGGGAACTTCAATCTCGTTAAATACACCTCGAGGATCCGAGTTGCTGTACCTGGTTGTCAGTAGTTTGGCCAAGAGGAGCCCCTCTCACCCTTAGCCTCTCTCCAGCCTTCCCCCAACAGGGGCGAGCCTCACGGGGGGGTTGCCTCGTCTATTTGGGAAGGGCAGAAGCCTTCCTGAGCCCTCCCAACCTGCCCAAGCTCTCCCCTCGCCGGTCACACTTGGATCCCGTGCAGTGAGCAGGGTCTGTCTGCCCCCGACCAGCAGTGCCCATCAGCCTCCTCACTCACTGAGGACTTTTTGCCCCTTCCTTCCCCCAAAAGCCCCCTCCATTTGGCTGCCCGAGGTGCTTTCCCTTAGTAGCGGTACACACAGGCTCCACGATCAATTTGAAAGGGGAAAAAATAAAAATAAAAAAGATGAGTCACGCGTGCGGGTGATGTTTTTATCTCTTGAAACTGGGGATTTTGGGGGGAATGCATCAGCTCAGATTAGCAGCATCTCTGGTGAGGATTTCCCGGAGTCAGCGTGAAGCGATGGCTCAGAGCAGAGCTGCTGAGATGCCCAAAGACCTGTCACTGCTCAAATGCTCACCCTCACCCCGGCTCCGGTCACAGCTCTCCCACCACAGCACCTCTGCTTCTGCAGCTGGTTGCTGTCTGGACGAGATGGGTCTCTATTTCTCAACAGTTTTTATTAAAAAAAAAAAATTTTTTTAAGTTTCCTAGGCTTTCAAAATTTAAGGTAAGAAAACGCAAGACCTCACTACAGTAGTATCACAAAGTCTTTGTTTTCTGGCCAGCCCTACTTAAAAACAAACAAATGCTGCAAGCTCTGAAGTTGGCTCGGCGTATTTGCTTTGTCCTCATAAGTCACGGCACTAGCTAACACTGAAGGCGTGAAGTTCAGCTTTCTGCACTGAAGAAAAAGACAGCTTCATCTGTATGAAAGCCAGCAGCGTCAGCTTCCCAGGTCTATCACAACTCCCCATAAATTTAAAAAGCTTTGCTATATTTCATGGAGCATCTCAAGCAGCGCAGATTTCACATGGGACACCAAGAACAAAAGTTAAGCAGCGCATGTTTTGTGGTGATTGGCAAATTATCAGGTCATTGCTCCAACTTCCACAAACATCAGCAGCCAACAGCAATAAAAATACAGGTTTTGGTCCCAGGAGCTTAAAAACTATTTTCCAGAGTTCGACTTCATGACAAGATGCTCGCTACGACACCACAGAAGCACCGAGCTGCTTAATTGGAATAACACAGATGCAGTTCGGTTTTTAAGTCAATCAGAACAATAAATATAGAACCGACAGATTTTTGCAAAAATCGCTTAAACTTTTAGCTTTTTTTTCCTCATTCTTTAAATGCATTTTTCTCTATTGCCAGTAAGTAACCCTGAAGAATCCCATTTCTTCTGAGGCAGGGTGGCATTACTGCCAGGAAGTGTCCACAGGCAGCTGCTCTTTGAGTTACCTGGGGTTTGTCTTATTCAACTCTTTGAGCAGGAGGAAAAAACTCAAGGCATACAAATTTCATTCAGATCCCCATCTGATAGCTGAACCGGCGTACTTACAGGACGGCTATCTCAAACCTCAACATCTCCCTGACAATGATATCAAGAAAAAACTCCAGGGGTTTTGTTAATAGAGAGGAACTTCAAACACTCTTGATTCCTGGATTTAAGCAGCCAGTAATCCTACAGGGCTGATTTTTCTGTAGCTGGTGAGAGCAGATACCAAAGAGTTGGTTCCCAAAACACTCACAAATGATACTGATGCTTTTTTTTTTAATGCTTGCTTGAAAAACAAGAACAACCAGTGGAAGAGCAGCCCTTCCCAGCGCCCTGCATGCCACCATGGCCACAAGCCACTTCCCATCCGGGTGCTGCCATCGCCCACGCTGGACCTGGCACAGCCAAGGGGAGAAGGGACAGTGATCAGGCACCACAGCAAGGCTCACACACAGCTGGCAGAAAGTCATCGCTCAGACAGAGAGGAAAATAACATCTTATTTACTGCCTCTCCTGAGACCTCGCTGAGGGCTGCGCTCCCGGCTGCCAAATGCAGCCCCGAGCACCATCACACGCTCTCCTCACCTCGGTACCAGCACGGCCATCCCCAAGGGCAGCAGGAGGATGGAGCCCTCCTGCCTCAGGCTGTGGCAGCCCAAGGATGCTTGCTGCAGGCACCAGCCGCGGGGCTGGCTCAGCATCGGGCTGCGATGGCCGGGGCGACATCGCCTCGCCCCTGGCAAGCGCCCTTAGGGATGGGAGAGGAGCCCCCACGAGCTGCTGCCCCGCAGCGCTGCCAAGAGAGCCAGTGCTTTTAAAAGGGACCCTGCCTCCCCGCTTCACGTTCCTGCTGAAAACATCTGGTCCGCTTGGCACCTATGCTCCAGTAAATATAGCACACCATCTTGCTCGCGGGCACGGTGCCACCGCGACAGATGGATATGAGCACAGGCAGCCAAGAGACCTTGTATCAGCATCAAGCGTGTTTGCTAAGGGCAGGATTCGCAGCCAGAAATGTCAGAATGGCTGAGTCTCCATGCCTATAGATACCAGGGAAGCGAGACTGTGCTGAACCAGCTCTGGGCAGGATTAACTTCGAGACGAGGTGGGGGGAAGCTAATTTCTGTGGCTCTGGAGCATAAGTTTCTGGTCGCGTGGGGATGGATTAGCTTCTGGCTCAGCGATGTTACTGTGGCTTCATCCCTCTTCCAGGAGGGAGAACCTACATACATGTGGTACCTGGCCCTGAGCATCCTCTCCATGCCCGGCCTTGCTGACAAGTGATTGACCCGGCCATTATATTCGGGGGGCGATCAGAGAACCAAACACGCTCTGCACATAATCTCTGCTCTCTAATCCCACAGGCGCTTACTGCGGGGTAGCTCGGCCGGTCACTTGCAGCGGGGCAGAATGACGTGGTACCAACAATTCAGGGAGCTTGCTGGAAACTAGGAGCAGGACAGAGAGTTTTCCATCCCACCCGCGTTATATCTTGCTCTGCTCTTTCTTCAGCTGGTACTTCATGAAAAAAATAAAAGCAACACACACCCTGAATGAGAAAGGAAGGAGAGTTGGCAAGAACCAGCATGTCTGCACTTGCTTTAAATTTTTGTATTTATTAAAATACTCTGGAAGTCTCCTGCATTCCAGCAGCCTCTGGAACAGCACTGAAATAAGTTACATATTAGGAAATGCTCCACTTCCAGCAGCCACGGACAAATACAGCTCCTGAAATGACCGGCCAGGATGGGCACAGGATAAGGGGCTGTACCTCACCTCGTCTGAAGCACCCGCGTTCTCCAAGGGAGCTTTGCAGTTTGAGCCCTTTTTGCCAAAGCAGGAGTCAGCCACAAGTTGCCTTGAGCCCAGGCACAAGAGCGCTTCAAGATAGCTTTCTTTATTGTTTTGAAAAAAAGATTAACTTTGTCAATGTGTGAAACAAGCACATAGATCCCACTGGAGTCACTGGGAGCCTTTCCACATCAGGTCAAAGCCAAAAGCCCATTAAGGCTGATGGAAATCTTTCCTTTGGGTGTTATGGGATCTTTTGGTCCCAGCCAAGCTGTGTCACTAAACCTAAGACAGGCTTGGTGCCTATCACTGCTATCTTTCAGCCTGCCTAAAAAACTGTAAACTCTTCAGCCTCCACTGCCTCCTCCACCCCTGCATTTAGAAGCAGGGGTTGGCAGAAAAGGGGCAGGGAGGGGAAGATGACAGTAACATGGGCTGCTGAACCTCCAGGCCCCGAGAAGCCCCTGGGGCGCTCAGCTGGTGCCCAGGCCACAGCACGCCCTGTGAGTGCACCAGGGGAAAGTCACAGAAGGGGCACGGCTGCCTTCATCCTTCCCAGAGAGTGCTGCTGTGCCCTGTGCTCCACGAGAAGCGTGGACTTCTGTCAGCTTCCCTCTTTGGGGGCTGAACTTTGCATTGGAGAAGGATGGAGAGCGGAATCCTCCCTGTGTTTTCTATAAAGAGCTAGATTTGGGCTTTTAGATGAAAATAGACATTAAAAAGAAAAAAATAAACTATTTAGGAAGAAATCCAAAGCAGACCTGAGGGATGCAGTGAAGGCTCACACAAGAAAAGAGGAGAAAAGAGCAGAAAGTTGCCCAGGCAGCAAGCAGAAAAGAAGGATAGGGGAAAGCGTCCTTACAAGTACTGGAGACAAAGCATTTTGCACAGGAGCGGGGTAAGAATGTCACTACCTGAGCAACAGGGTTGCTCGAGAGCCTCCGATTTGCCATAGGCACCTTTTAAAAAGGCCTCTACTATGTGAAATGTGGATCCAGTGTTGACTTTAGCAGTCCATAGTAGTTTCGGAGACAAAACAGAGGGCAAACAAAAGGGCCTGGCCATGGGCACAATAGGAAATGTACCTTTAGCCTTTCATATCGGGGGAAAAGTACAGGCCTGTGGGTCCAGATAACTGAATTTCCTAAACACACACAGCTGGTTTTTATACACCCCACGGCTCTAGCCGACTACCAAAACACTCTGTGAATATCATGAAGTGTCACAAGATAGAGGAAGCATGTGTCCAATAGCTGTGCCCTGCTACAAGGGCTGGCTTCCTTTATCCCCCTGCAATTACTTGCACACAGCTCCATCTTACTCAGCAGCTTTGTAGTGCCCAGACTTTGGAGATTTACCTCTTCCATTTACTTCCTTTTTTTAGTTCTGAATATTAAAGCCTCCGAGATAAAAAGAGGCTGGGGAGAAAAAAGAAAAAAGTAGTCTTCTCCTGGGAGGTATGAAGAAGAGGAATAAAAGGACACCAGAAAAAACGTTTCTCAGCACACCGTCTTTGCATCCTTTATTTTCCCCAAGACGCACAGAAACCAGTAAGCAGTGAGCCAAAAATCCCTGGTCCCAGGACACACTTCCACAAAGCATCAGAAGTCATCGGTAGTGCTCCCAGCCCCAGCAAAGAGCAAGGATTTGTTATTGATTGCCAAAATAGACCCAAACATGCTACTGGTTAAAAAAAAAAAAAAAGAAAAAAAAAGAGAGAGACCTAGAAATTGATATAATTCCCAAGGTTGGTAGAGGAGGAACCTAACTCAGCTTCCTTCTGGTGCTAATAATTAGAAGGACTTGTGAGGCCTGAAGGGGAGATTAGGTTGTTTACACTTCTGCCTTTATCAAATAAATTAAGGTCTATCTGAAGCCAGCACAGATTTCCCAGGAGGGCCACGTCTCCCGCTGAGCAGGTTATCTGTGCACCTTGGACTGATGCAGAAAACTGCCTTTAAAGGATACAAATGGGAAGGAGCCTGAACTAGCTCAAGAAGAAAGATCAGCATCTGTGTAACTGCACCCAGAGCTGTGCCTGGAGGAGACTGGAGCATCAGTCCTGTGTCTGCAATGGGACCTCACCAAGGAGGAAATAATAACAGTACTTCTGGTCTGCTAAATAGGTGCAAACTGCATTGCCTACCTTAGTTCTTTCCTCCTGCTTTTGGAGGCTTGTATGGCTTGGTCCTAAGTGACACGCTGTGAGATTTTAATAAGACTGCCCCAAAAGGGCGCTGCTGTAACCTTCTGCAGCTAACTTCTCCAATTTAGGTGCTTTACCTCTGAAATTTTGAAGCCTATTTTCTTTTCACTGTAGCTTTAGTGAAAGGAGCAAATGATTTGTAATGGCAGTGGTTACTCTGGAAAGAGGCAAGTGAAGCTTTTAGGATTTTGTGCCCTGGACCTCAGGTAACTGCTTCACACTGCACCATAGCAGAGACTCACTCAGATTTTGACTCTACTGGCCCATTTATTCCACCCAAATTAACACACAGCCCTATTACAGCAAGGTGCTTCCCCACCCACAGCACAGAGACCCATGGATCACCATGGTGAGCAACCCTGACACCAGCCCCACTTCCATCCCGTCGGCTTTGGCCACCTTGTTATTGCAGCACTCCCTGAAACGGGGCAGAAGAAGGAAGCACACCTCTCCTTTCCCACCTCCCATCATCCCTGCACCTCTGCAGCCTCCACACATGGCTTGCGTGTTTTCCCTTCACCCCCAGGGCCTTGAGAAATAAATGCCTTTGCACCAAACCGTAGGCAGACAGCAAAGCCCAGAGATGAGAACAGCCTGGTATGGCTGCTTTTTCCTTTCAGACTAAGCATCCCTTTGGAAAGCCTTGGCTTCATCATTAATTTCACCCATTATCTGCTTCTAAAATGAGGCACTCGTGGGCAGGAGCAGCTGGGAGCAGGAGAGCCCCACTGCTGCCAGGCTCACCCAGCCGATGGAGCTAAGCAGCTGGATGGAGAAGTGGACAAAATATTATGTGCAAGGTTGGATTTATTTTATACATATACTTCAAGTAGCTCTGTCTGACCATTTTCTCAGTCCTGACAGGGGTGACCAGGACTGGAGCCCCCAGCTCTCCATCACATGCAGCAGCACGAGTCCCTCGCAGGGCATTGATGGCAAGTGCCCGTGCTGCAGGGGCAGCGGCAGAGCCCTCACTCCCACCAGTAGAGATTGTTAAAGAGTAAAAGAAATAAAATGTTATGGTTTCAGATTCTCTTACTGTCCAGTTCTCGATCCAGTTGTTTCATAAGCTGAGAACAGTGAGTGTTATTGGGGTCAACCTAAATGTATAGGTGAAAATGCTCCTGTAACTTAGGAGAGGGGTCTGAGAATGGAGAGGCACGGAGGTGGGAAACGACTTATTGCTTCGCAATAAAGCTTTTAAAGAAAAGAGAAAGGGGGTGGGGGGAATGTGGAAAGAAAAGAGCAGCAGGAGGCCGTTGAACAAAGAAGATTCTGCCCAAATTGCCAGCGAGAGGCCCACAAGTCAGCGGGGGGCTCCCAACGGGGGAAAAACTTCCAGCAACTCTGAGGATGTTGTGAGAGCTCGAGAACGCCGTCGGCAAAGCGGGAGCAGCCTTCCCTGCTGCTGGGGCCCTCTCTCCATCTCCTCGGCACTGAGGATCACTGTCCGTGAGGTGTTCTGCAGAGGCTGCCCTGCCCCAGGGGCTGGGCACGTCTGTCCCAGCCCCAGCAGCCCACACCTGGTGGGCTCGGCACCCCGAAATGTCCCCTTTGCCCACAAGGAGCTCTGGGGCTGCCCGCAGGCAGCACGCCTCTCTCCCTCTACCATATCTATTACCTCCCTGTACAAACTTGTTAAAAATAATTTCTCACTTTGTCAAGCGGTGCCTCGACGTACGGACAGTCCTGCTGGTCAAAACGGGCAGTAAAAGCTGACCTGTGAATTCCTGCATCTCGGCGGCAGGTGAAGGTGGCTGCGAGTCACCAGGCGCCCCTCAGCACCAAGGAGGCTCCGGGCCTCGCTAGGCCCAGCACCAGGAGGACCCTGAGGTCAGGTCCATTCTTCTCTTTCAAGACACGATTTATGGGGAAGCTCTCCTCCAGGAGACTGATGAACAAAAGGGCTGGATCAGCTACTGTATAGTCAGGGGTGAAATCCTGGATCCTTCAAGGTCAGTGGCAAAACTCTCATTGACTCCAGGGGCCAGCCCTGCTCTGCGCTTAGCTGGCTGCACTTCTACATAAAACCTGTGTGTCCCAGGGACAGATGTCAGCTTCTCCTTCAGCAAATACACACCACAGTGACCCCCCAGAGGAGGTGCTCGAACTATCTGAGCTGGGAGTCCATGCACAAACACACACCCTTTTCCAAAGGGCTTTAAATCTTGTGGAGTTGGAGGAAAAGGCAGTACATTAAAAGAAAAGAGCATAAATTATTCCAGCCTTGGGGCAGCAGTGACTTGCCTTCCTGTCAGCGAGCTCTGGAGGTTTTATGTCTTAGTTTACTCTGGTGATTAATAAAACATCCTGCACTTAATGCAACTTGTCAACCTCTGCATCCAGGAGAGCGCACGTGTCCTGGAGAGCAGCGGCGATGTTCTCAATTATTCGTTTGCTCCAGTGCAGAGCGGGCATTCAGGGTTTGTGCAAGGCAGAGGCTAACAGCAGATCATTTGTGCATCTTACACAATCGATACGAGATACCGCGAGCACTGAATGCCAATTTGAAGCCAAGCCAGACAAGGATTAACCAAGCTGCTTTGGGTACGGCCAGGCTGCACTACCCCTGCACCAAGGCTAAGCAGCAAAAGCCCTGTTTAAAATGGATCTTGCTGCAGAAGTACCTGCTTGCGGTGCTCTCAGCCTTTTTATTGCCCATATGGTTTCCAGCTAAGCTTCTCCCATGCAAGCATTCATCAGCTCCACGCTTATCTGCATCCTGGCCAGTGCTGACTTTGCATTTTTAAGATGTCAACGGAAGAAACATCACACATGTACTTTAGCATCATCATGTGTCAGAATCTCAAGGTCCACAAATACACTCCCTCCTTCCCCTGCACTTTAAAAAAAAAAAAAAAAAAATACTATGTAAGCAGTTTTGCACTTAAATTTTCCTTCCCAAACACTTCTCTCCGAGCTAATCTTAATGCTCAGGAGAGATGCAAGTCAGACGGCACGAGAAGCAGAATTTTCTGCTTCCAGAAGATATAGCACGTTCCACCCCAGCAGGCACGCTCATTACATGTTCTGGTGATAACTACCCCAGAAGAGCCTCCTGCTGAGCAGAAACCCCCGCTCCCCTCCCCATCCCACCCAGCCCTTGCAGGGGATACAGTGCAGAGCAGCAGCCCCAGCACCCTGCTACGGAGCTCTGCTCGCTTCAGGCTCACCCCTACCTCCCAGCCATAACTCACTTGACCATGTACCTCACCTCTCTGTTTAATGAGCCATGGCCAGAAGCTAGAGAGAAACACATCGTTTTTTAAAGACATGCCAGGTTCCCTAGAGCCAGAGGCTGCAGCGGGGCTGTAGGTCTGTCCCCACCCTGCTGTAGGACACGGGCACCCCCACGCTGTACCACACTGGCAGCAAATCTCCCTCAAGTTGGCTTCCATGACTAAAGGGCCTGTGAAAATTAATTCACAGGCACTGAAGTGTCTTCACGCTTCTTGCAGGAAAGAAAAAAAGAAAAGAAAAGAAATGGAGTGGGTAATATTCACAGGCTACAGTTTTTCAGGCAGGGCTTCATCAAGCATGCAGCCTGTAAAAGGAAAAGGGCCAGGTAGATGCTCTTGCTACCTCTGGAATGAAACTCACTCCATCCAGGTTTGTGTTCAAATTGCTTTTCCTAATGTACCTCCAGAGATTTTTTTCCTCTGTTGTTACTGTGCAAGAGGATTTGTAAGGGAATGGAGATTTAATCTATTATTGATTATTGCATTATTAAAAAAGTAAAAATAAAATTAAGTCAGTCTCTTTGAAGGACGAGGTAATTTATTTTAAGAAACTCTTAAGTTTCATAGTGACTCTTAAAAAAAATATTGCTATTCCCTTTCCCCAGTACAAATCTTATTGCCAGAGATGAAGTTTTACTCCTGTGCTGTTATACCTCGTTACTTTATCCTGTGAATGCCCACTACCATCACCACTATTGGACTGTCACCAGTACCACCTACGTCACCAGTTGGTGCTCCAGCAGTGCTTTAGGGTGGTGAAACAGGACAGACAAGGAGCTGAGGTGCCAAACCCAGTCACCTCTGCAACACTTCTGCAGGGGGCTGGAAGCAGCCCCGAGCAAGATAATATCTGCACACAGATCTGTGCAGCAGCAAACCCGCCTGCTGGAGGGTGATGGTGCTTCAGCCCGGTGGGTGCCAAGGCTTCCTAAAGCAAGGTGCCAGAGCCCCAGCAGCTGTGATGCAAGCTGGGGACCTCAGCACTGCCGGAGCCACGCTCCCCTGCCAGCCAGGCTCGCCTCACTCATGTTATATGGAACGCGTTTTTACAAGCAACCCGATATTAAAGTCAGGGGGGTTCAGTAAAACGTGTGTATTAGGGTTCACATCATAAAAAAGTACACAGGATATGCAACACAGTCAGGCTAACGTGGTTGGAACCTTCCCTTTTGGTATGCTTTGTTATTTTAACTGCAAATCTAAATCTACTTAAAATCTAAGCACTGCTTTAACAGAGTAACATCTTACACAATTAGGCCTCTCAGCGCCTTGGGATAAGGGTGCAATAGACATTAAAGCCTTGCAGCTAGGTTTTCCCTCATCACCTGGAGGGTCACAAACAAAAACACACAGATTAGTTTACAGAAACTTCATTTAAGGTGAAAAATCCTGTTAGCTACATTCGCTAGATTCTTAACAGATGTGCTGGAGCCTACAGCTGTACACTATGGCATCTTCTGTGGGAGAAGGCTCTGCTGAGGAGCCAGCCCCAGGGCAGGGGACAGGCGGGATGCATGCAGAGAAAACAGCTCTCACCCAAAGGCCAGCAAGATAAGGAAAACCCTGCTCTGGGTGCCTTCTCTGCCCTTACAGGAGTATTTAGTTTTTGCAGACTTTGCAAACAGCTCTGATAGTTCTGTACACCTTCAAGTATTAACATTAAAGTGGTTTTCATTTTAAAATCATATACACTAAAGTCCAGCAATTGATAACGGATTAACAGTTACAACAAGCAATCCAATAACCTCTCAGCATCTTCCAAATAGATCTCAGGAGATACTCACCTGGGCACAGGCAGACCCTGGTGCAGAGACCCCTCTCCTGGAGAATCCTAAATTGTTTGCACAGCTCAGGATAGACACAAATGCAAGTTACTGGACTCCCTCCCTCTCAGGACATTCAAGAGCTCACAGGGAGATGGGAGGAAGAAAACAAGCAGAGTGAACACTGCAATTGTTTGCAAGCAAGCATGCAAGTGTTAAAGTAAGCAAGCAATCAGGTGCTAGGTTTAAATGAACCACACCTTGAAATACTCAATCAGTTAACTGTTAACATTTGCTTCTAGCATTATGTTAATTAGTCCATGAATGGCTTCTTTCATCATCTTTTTTTAAAGATCTTCTCAATTCCATCATCTTAATTATTCACCTTCATAAAGAATCACCTCGGTGCAAAGGAAATAAAAGGTTTTTTAAGGATCAATAGATTTTCTCTTTTTTCTCCTTTTCTCCTGCAGCATGTAGGCTTTTTGTCTCTCATTGTTCTTTGTCCAAGAGTGAACTTACTGGAACAGTGCTAGGAGTTTTAGGAGATAGGAATTTAGGAATAGATGCTCTCAGGCTAATTAAGACACTGGTGTATGAAAATGGGCACATGAAATAGGAAAGGATTTCTTCTCTCCATTTCACGTATGCGTGTTTGGAAGTAAATTTCCTTAGTATTTGACATTTTGTCTTTGAAAATCAGCAACATTCCTGCAGGATCTGCTGGAAAGATGTGCTGAAGCTGGACAATCCTGAAAGCAAGGCCACGAGAACATCTTGGATGAGTAGGAAAGTGTCGCTCGCACCCTGATAGTTCTTTTCTTGACTTGAGCTCAACACAAACGTTCGGGCTCCGTAATGACCTCACTCCTGGGGAAGTGCCTCACCAGCCCCAACAAGTACGGGAGGCTGCTGGGGGCTGAGCTCGTGCCGAGCCAGCACCCCAGGATGCTTCACCAGAGCTCGTGCAAGATCCAAAAATCAGATCCTTGCGTTGACTTCAGTGAACCCAGGGTAGTGGGAGTGGGAGATGGCTGCGGCCAAACCTCTGTCAGCCCACCACAGGCGGGCTGGGAAGGAAAGTTGGAGTCAGCAGATCCGCTCCCGTTCCAGGGAGACCAAGCTCCTACGTGCGTGCACATCGAGGAGTGATAACATCGATGCCTCTTCTGAGACAGCTTTAGGATTGGCGTTGGGCCCAGGGATTTTGCAACTCACTTCTACTCCACACAAAGCACTGCCTTGAAATATGTTCACTCCACAGATAGTTACATTTTCCCTTTATTTCGACTTTGGGTACAAATACTTTGCAAGGAGTATGTCCCCACTCTTTCCTCCCCGCTCAGTCCCCACATTACTAAGAGCCCTTGGTAAAGCTCTTTTCCATGCTAAATATGCATCCAACCACTGTTAATGAGCTTTGGCCAGCTCGCAAGGAGTTTTGACAGGCCTGTTGAACCGGTGCCAAGCAGAGATGAATGTTTGGCTTGGACCAGCACAATGCTCTGTTTGTCTCATTGTTACATTGCAAGTGTTAGCAAACTAATGTGACAGGATGTAGACGCACACAACTGAAAAATGACTGAAAATATAATTCCATGTCAGCAGTGACTCCTGAAGGATTATTTGTCTCTGGTGACTTTGAGGGAACTTTTCCTTACGGACTCAAAATAAAGACAGGTCTGTGTGCTCGGGGAAGGCGATCAATTAGTTTTAAAGCTAGATGTAAGGAGCTGCACTCCACTCTCGCTTCCTAAGATTTACTTCTAAATCAACCAGGCACTCTACCACAATCCTTTTCTTTTTCTTTTTCTTTTTTTTTTTTTTTTTCCCCAAAAAAAGCCCTGCAGCTGGCTGCTTGCACAGCCTGGTAAGAGCCCAAACTCTGCTCTGCTCCCTGCTATAGGGATGTGCTCCAGCAAACCCTTCAGGAAACCCTCTAAGCCCACAGGTACAGGAATTGCCAGACTTTGAGCCAGTGCTGTTTGGACAGACTTCATGAGCAGAGCGATGGATCGTCTCAACACAGACAGTGTGAGGAGTGGAGAACCATCCCTACCACGCATCTCCTCGCTTTCTGGCACTCCGCCGTGTAGGGAGACCTGGGGAGCTGGAGACCATCTGAACCGTCACGTTTAATAGCCACGTGGGGATCCATCTCCTTATGATCTATAGCTTCTGGGTTTGGGGGGTTATTTGTTTTTAATTGTTTGTTTGTGTGTTAGTTTTGGAACTGATCTTCATCCTTGTCTCTGCTGCACCATTTTTTTCCCCTTTACGTCAGAGGAAGGATTTTATCTTTAAAAAAGCATATGTATAGGCAGCCTTGTGCTGTTCTTTCCCATGAGGAAACAGGGTCACACAGGAATCTGTTCAAAGTTACCTCCCGATGTCTGTCCTCTCCAGACGAGGAGGAGCAGTAACCCCAGTAACCCAGTGTCCCGTCTCTGGCAGGGTCCGGCAGCAGAGCACGGAGCAAGCATACGGTGGGATTTCCCCGGGGAACTCTGGTGCTGAGCAGCCCAAAGCTTTCCGTCACTGTGAGCACCGCTGTGGTGTTTCTGGAAGTTGGTGCAGTTTTCTTTCCTGAATGAAAGGCATTGTTTTAGGACTTATTTGAAATTTTACCATCCTCAAAGCCTAGCGGCAGCGATTTCCACACATAGAGGACACACTGTGGGAAGAAGCACTTTTGGTTTTGCTAGTCGGAATCCTGCCACCATCCTTTGGGCTATCGTATTTTGGTGTATATGGTAATAGGGGAGGGCCTGCTAGATTTTCAAAAGGTATTTAGACCTCTGAATGTTCAGATAAAAATTTAGCGAGACTCACAAAAGGTACTTAAGTCCTGTTGAAAGTCAGGAGGAGCTGAGAGTCTCATTTAAAGCTCTTCAGTAAATCCTACTAAATGCTTATCTGTAGCTTTCAGGCCTCATAAACCCTTGTAGATCCAGACCGTGTTGGTAAATGACATTGTTTATGTGCAATATAGGTGGATTACCATCCCACCCCTAGTTCAAAATTACGAACTGTAGATGGACCCACCTCCCTCACGGACTACTCTGCTTTGCTATATATTTGTTCATTTGTTTCTTTCATTTTTATAGCCAGCATTGCACAGATAAATATGTTTGGCCAAAGTCAACATACTGGGGGCTGAAAAGAGACAAACCACAAACATTTATTTGGATTCCGGGTGCGATATTACAAATACCAAAGTTCGTTATAAAAATCATATAAAAGCCTCTGTAGCATAAGAGCAGCTTTGCAAATCCTTTTAATTACATCTATATTTTCAACCGCTGACATGTCAAAAGGAGATGAGATGGTGCTAAACACATTCAGTTTGTTGTGGTTTCAGTCAGTTTTTCAAATCACAGAAAGGTTTTAGAAAAACTTGAGCCTCCTTATCTTGTCATGGGTTATTTTTTTTATTCATGAGACAATTTAATAGCAACAGAAGGTATAAATCTATATTTCGGTCTTAGGAAAATTGCTCAAATTCTTGTCTAAAGCTCTGGAAGGGATTGACAGAGTCAGCGGGTTGTCATGTGCAGACTTGCATGCACAGATGCTATCGGTTGTGGCTCTTTGGGGACGACGACTCCGTTGCTGCATGTTCCACTCATGCAGGGAACAGCACAAAGCAGATCCACTCTAATCCCACCAGAAAGGACTACAAACTTGGAAAAAAGACTTCTTGAGAAGTGTTGTTTCCATTTTGTAAACCTCTGGTCCATTTCTTTGGGGCTTTTCCATGCTCTCCTAATGAAAACTGTTTCCCAGGAGCCCCATACTGCTGTTGAAAGCTAGGGGTTTGGTATGCACTGAAAGAAACGGCATTGCATAAAAAAGATAGTGATGGAAAATTTTAACAATGCTGATTGTTTAGGCTTTCTTCCCCTTCTCAAAATGAAACACTTTTTAAATCAAGCCTTTTTTTTCACCGAGAGCTTTGTGAGCACGTTTTTTCACCTGGTTCCAATCTGGACACTATTGCAACACAAACAAAGAGTGAGAGCATCCACCAAGGGAGTGAGCGAGAGCATGCTTCTGGCACAGCAAACCTCGCTGCTTCCAAACTGTCCACCAGATCCTGCAGTGGATCACACAGGAGCGCACAACAAATACGACTCTGTACACGACAAAAACCCCCGAGGCCCGGAGCAGCTGGGAGGGGTGCCAGCAAAGGGCCCTCCCTCCGCTCTGGAGGTTTGATGGCTGCAAAGCACTAACACTTCTTTCTCCCTGTCGATGGTTTAATGGGTTCACAACAAAAAAAGATGCCAATTTGGATCCAGCACTTGCTTAAGAAACAGTTTCTTCAGAAGAAACCCCAAAAAATGTCACTGAAGAATAGGACTGGAGGGCTCAGGGCAGCTGTTGACCCAGCCCTGCAGCTACTGCAGCCAGGCAATAGCAACCGAGGCTGGGGGTCCATACCTCACACACCAAAAACATCTCCAGCACGCTCAGAGCAGTAGAGAAAGGCCACAGCACTTACAGGCTTCAGGAAAAGAGCAGATGAGGGGAAAAGTACCACCAATAACCCTAAACCTCACAGCCCCAGGGGGGTTGTTGAAAAGTGTAGAAGGCCTATAGCTGTCCTGTGGCACTCACAGGGCTCCAGCACTCACTATGCCCCATCTGGGTGAAAACCAGCCCCAAAATTCATATATATATCAATGGTACAAGCCTCAAATCCCTCATGGTCCAGCTCAGGACCAGGACAAGCCCAGACCCATAAGAGGAAAAAGGAAAGTTCAGACAAACAGGGGTCCCTTTCCCACCAGGTATCCTGGAGCCCGTGACGTGGAGCCCGTGTCCCATGCCGCTCTGCAGGCCTCTCCACTGGCTTATCAAGCTCCGTCTTGAAACAATTTGGGCCTTGAACAGATTTGTTATACAATGTAATATGGAGAACAAGGAATAAAGATGAGGAAAGGCAAAATTAGATTAATGCTGTAGATAACTTTTGAGTATAACTAATGCCAAATAGCTGGAGGGCGACATGTCAACAATTTAATAGGGCACAACGTAAAATAATGTTTTCAAAACAAGCAGTTCATTGGATGCTTCCCTTTTGAATCAGATAAAGCGTATCACTGCAGAGAGATTTGCTTTGATCTGCTCTGTAGCAGAAGGTCAAGGGTGTTTAAACCAGCTATTCAAAGCTTGCGAGTAATAGAATTAAACGGCTCAGATGACTGGATACATCCCCGAGTTCTCAGCATCCTCCAGATGCCGGGCCAGGCCCCGGGGTGGGAGCATTTGCTTTGCCCAGCATCGCTGCAGGCAGCTCCCAGCCATGCTGAGCCCACAACCGGGATCTGCGGGGCTGCCCTGAGCACCCCGCCGAGCTGCCAGCCCTGGGACGGGGCACCCACAAGGAGAGGGCTGGGGTGAAACAAGTCCCACACGTCAGTCCTGGGCACAGCCAGAGGTTTGTGAAACCTGGGCACCGCAGGGATTTCACCCCGAAGCAGGTTTCCAGCTGGATGGACGCTGGAGGTAACAACCCCAAACACCGGCATGCCTTCTGCTGTTTCTCACCCACAGGGCACGGGGGGGCTGTGCAGGGGGTTTCGCACTCACCGACCTCCTCTCCATGGGTCACTTGTGCTCCCATCCAGGAAGGAAAGACGGGTCAAATAGGAGGTGGAAGGATTAAAACAGAGCAACAGGTGTGCGTCTCATTGCCATAGTGTTTTGCTGCTTATCTCTGCTTTTCCAACCATAAAATCAAAGCAGGCTGGGCCAGCCCATCCCATGCAGACCTGGCAAAAGAGGTGCGGTGCAGGAGACCTCAAGGCCCAGCCGCAGCAGATGCCATCTCCCAACCCAAGAGACCATGACTTCGGGCTTCTTCTTGGCAGGGACGCTGCGGTGTGCTCTCAGCACCGTCCCAAAGCACAGAAACATATTTTAAGAGCAAGACCAAGTGAAGAGCTCTTGCAGGCGCCATGTGCACAGGCACACGTGCCCAGACACAAACACAGGACCAAGCGCTGCGAGACGTGCCGTGCACCTCGGCCACCACCTCACGGGGCTGCAGCAGCTGCCGGCACAGCACGGGGTCCCCGGGGACTGCAGAAGGACAAGTGCCACGATGGGGCTCATTTGTCTCCGGTGGCACCGCGACAGCACGCCGCGGGGTGGGAGCAGCACACGGCGGGGGCTGCTGCGTGCACGGGTACTCGGGCGGACAGGGGCAGTCACACAGCGGTCCCTCAGCACGTCTCCCTGTGGATCAGGTGCCTCGTGAGGATTTACGGCCTCACCTGGTTCGAACACAGCTCCCCGGAGCCTCCCACAGCCACAGGACTCCAGCTGTTATCCAGTTCTGCCAGCCGCACCGAGGCACGGCTGGGTTTGTTTTGCCAGCTGTCACGTCTCAATTAGCTGTCACCTCGGCAGGGCAGCGCGTGGCATGGGGCCACGGGGTCTCCACAGCTTCGTAACTTTGGAGTGAAAAGGTAAATCCATCCACAGGGTCCGGATAATAGGGCTGCCCTTTCCCTGTGAGGGGCTGGCCCCGATCAAGGGGGTGGGGGACCCCAGGTCCCCCACGATGAAGACAGCTCTCACCACCCGATGGCCTGAGCAGAAAGGCAATGAGACAGAGACAGGGCTCGGCAGGGACTGCCCGGAGCACATTTATCAGCAGCACCACTAACGAGATGCTGGAGGCAGGTGGGTGCCGCTGTGCTCAGCCCCAGCCCATGGAGCTGCTTGCCAGAAGCACTCTGCCCTGGGGACCGCTGTTTGAAAGCAAAGCAGACACCAAGAGGCCCCATAAATCCTCCACCTGCTGCTGCTGCAGCAGCCCCATCCTCTCCCCTGGATCCCCGCAGCCCCCACCTGGCTGTCAAATGCCCCCGTGCCCCCCAGCACTGGGGTCCCCCGGGGCTCCCAGCCTTGGGCACGGCGCAGACGTGATTTTTCGGTTGAAGCCCCGCAGCGGCAACTGTCCGCAGCCACGGGCTGCGTGTGGCGGGACGAGCTTGTGAAAGGAGAGCAAATTTAGCCCCGACTCATCTGGGATAAATTTGCCATATTCGCAGCAGGGCTGCGCCAGCTGTGTGTAGCTGTGTGGCAGCGGGGAGGGTGTCAGTGCTGCGTGCCCAGCCCCGTTTGGTGGCGGTGAGAGGCATCGGGAAGGTTTCCGCACCCAGAAGGCTGTCCCGACGTTTCATTGCCAATTGCGGTAATTGATAAGGGGGCTCAAGAAAGCGTTAACAAAGCTGAATTTGACAAAAGCAGAACTGAAAGTTTGTGAAAACGGGAACGATTTTTCCACTCACTCTAATAGCTGGACACAACTGCTCGAGCCAGGCGGATCTGGGGACTGTTGGCCCAAAGCATGGCCCCTGCAGGCCTGGCTCAGCAAGGTGACTAGGGGTGCATCCTGCCAGCTGCACGGCATGGAACAGAGGAGAATGCACTTCTGCAGGACACAAATATCTGGGCTTCGTCAGCCAAGCCCGTGGGTGCCCGAAGGGGCAGGAGGGAGGGCAGGAGAGCTGCAGCCCGTGGGGCTGGGGCTCTTCTCCTCCCATGAACCCACCAGAGAGCAGCTCTGGGGGAAACCCCGCCTTGCTGTTCCTGTTAGACTAACACTTTACCTGCGAAATGGGGGCAGGAGGCTCTTACATGTCTTGTAGGAGGACCTGGAGGAGGTGAGAGCAAACAAGGCAACAGTCGGCTGCAGCCTTGCTTTGTGCTTTCTGTCCATGGGCACGTTTGTTTAGGGACCGGGGGGGCTGCAGTCACAAATTTAGCATTAACGCAAATGCCCGCTTCATCAGTTTCGAGGGTGGGTTTTCTTTAAAGCTTTCATCCTGGCAGAGATGTTTGAGGAGCTAAAAATAGGCAGCAAAGTCACGTGAAAACCTCCGGATGTGAGAAATCACATAAAAGATACGAGCGTGAGTCCTTGTTTCCTTGGAAATAATAGTAGTAGTAATTCCTGAACGCGAGGCTGTGATGGTGAGATCTAAAACTGGCCCCATGCCCCTGGGGTGCTCCGTGAGGGTCCGGGGCAGGGCAGGAGCCCAGTGCAATGAGACCGAACAGCGGCAGCTGCGCCGGTGGAGCTGGAGGTCTCAGTTTGGGATGAGCCCAAAGAAAAAGCCTCCACCACTGGCCCCCCCCCCCCCCCAAGACTTGGTGTCTGGGTCTGGGTTTAAACTCACAGGCACAGCTGGGCTGGGTGGGAGGCTGGCTCCGAAACTGCAGCTCCAACAGCTCTGGGGAAATCTCAGACCTGGAGAAGTCTGCAGCGCGAGCCCACCCATCCCCAGGGGAAATCATCAAGCTCAACGGCGGCATTTCTGTGGCAGTACAGGGCTCTCACCTATCTACATGAAATTACCTATATTTACTTTTTAACATCCCCAACACCATAAGACACTCACGCTCAGCTCCAGCCGATCCCCAGGGAGCTGGGCAGTGCTTGGCACTGTTAGGAGAAGCTCAGCACCCTGCAGCGCCAGGCACCCATTTCCCATCACTGCAGGGATGGGGCCAGGACAGCAGCTGTGGCCCCTGTTCCTTCACCCAGCCTCTGTTTTCCACCTCTGTATTGCCAGCCTGAGCCACGGGTTACCTCCCATAAACCCTTTCTAAATCAGCATTAGCATTTAATTTATCTTAAAGAGACTCACTGCTTCTTATGCGTGGTTTCTACATGGGAACACAGCTGAAGAGTTCAGATCCCGCAGCCAAACGTTCCCTGGTCAGTAAATGCCAAAACGAAGGTTTTGTACCCCGTCCTGAGCCAAGGCTGCCCCACAACACAGCGATACTCAGACTTTCCGCTGACAGTTCCCAGCACCAGGCCTGCTGCTGGCCCTTGCTGTAAGGCACCTCCAGACACAGCAGCAGATATGGGTAAACCCCTTCACAGCTGGCATCGCTCGCTGCGGGTCGGGTTTGGGCAGGGAGGCACAACGCCAGATGCCTGCCCTTGCCTAAATCCCATTTTATTCCTCGGAATGAATGGATAAGTGGTGGCACAGGCACGGGCATACAGCTTAACCAGGATCTCAGACTGCTCAGGAAGACCTTATTGCTGCCTGCCCATCGCGGTGCCCGCTGCTCCGGCCGCTCTCCGTGCCCGTCTGCCCCCCGCTTTGCCAGATGCCTGCGTGGGGCTCTGGTATGGATGACCAGAAACCGAATTAGGCTGCCTCCAAAGAGACAGCGCGACGTTGCTAGGCAATTACGGCTGGCTGAAAGGAGCTGACAGCCATGCAGAGTTACTGATCTGTGCAGGATGCGGTGATAAGGTTATCTAATTCTGCATGTGGGACTGGGATGAATTTGCGCTAAGCATGACTTCGGCCACGGAGGTCGAGAGGGCTTCGGCTCAGCTTCGAAGCTGGGGAGCGGCGCGGCGCCTTGGGATGGGGCTGCCCAGCAGCACCCACATGGGGTAACTGGTTATGGGATGGTGCGGGGGAGCACTCAGCTCCAGCAAGGCTCCAGGAGCAGATCACGTTCCTAAATCCAAAAAAAAAAAAAAAAAAAAAAAAAAAAGGAAAATAGCTTTTCCTTATACCCCCTTAAATTTTACAGGTGGTGGGGAGGCTCCAGGTTAATTAGCACTTCCTCATTAGGGCTGGTGCCAGGGGTTTCTGTGGGGAGCACCAGGACAGTGCTGGGAGGAACCCAGCTGGGATCCGGGCAGCCCTCCACTAATTTTACCTTCTGTTAATAAACCGAGGCTGTGCAAAAACGTCAGTCAGGGGCTCTAACAACTGTGCTGGCGTTGGCTCAGGGTGGCTGGGGACTACACAAGCTTCCAGCCCTGAATTCAGCCACTGCCAGACACAGAAAACAAGGAGGAGAGGGCTGTTAAGCCAGAGCAGTGGGTAAGGGACTCCAGAGTCAGCTCCTTGGCAAGCCCAGAACCAGAGCTCGGGGATGCACCGCCAGCACTCACGGCAGCGTTGAACAACCCTGAGCCACGGCGCCTGCAGGGACAGGGGCACATCCAGCCCGAGAGACCTGGGGTAGAGGGCAGGAACAGGCACACACATCTTAAATGTCATACCTCCTTGCCCCTCTGCTCTTTGGGACAGGAGGATACAAAGCTCTGCCTTGACACCATCCAAAAATATAGAACCTGTTCTGCCACGACAGCACCCGAGCAAGCCCCCGAGCACCCTGTCAGCAGAGAGGGAGCTCAGCAGGCACTGAAGTGCTGGGAGAGCAGCTCAGCACCCTGCTTTCCGCTGCAGCATCCCCTTTTTTACTGCAACACCCCCCTTTTTTACTGCAGCGCCCCTCTTTCTGCTGCCCAGGGCCCCTTTCTGTGCTGCGAGCCCCAGGAGCGGCGGCCGGGGCCTCCCGCTGCTGAGGAAGCAGGCGCGCACCCTTCGCTGCCTCGCAGGATCTTGGCTTATAATAGCAATTGGCGCAGAGTCATCCTTATCAGCTAGCACATTAATCTTAATTAACAGATCGACAGCAACAGTTCCTCCCTGCAGCTCCCCTGAGCATTCGCAGCCTTCGCTGGCTTTCGCAGCGCTGAGCCGCCACGCCGGCAGCCTCGCTGCTCCCACCGGACGGAGGGCCAAATCCTGCACGGATCCGGGGCATCTCCGTGCTGCACCTCTCCGAGCAGCCAGATTGATTCCCCCTGCTTTGCAAAGCCCAGCCTCGGCAGGGCTGGCAGCGGCGGGTGCCGGCGTGCCCCGGGAGGTCCGGCCGTCTGCGCCCCGCTCCGCTGCAGGCAGGCTTGCTGTTCACCTGCACCGACTGCCTTGCTAAATAAACACGCGCTGAGCCCCTACAACAACTTTGCGACTGCACAAGGATTTCCTTTTGCAAAGACTTAAAGTCCTAACATCACAGGACAGATCAAGTCCCGAATGTTTTTAAGACGGGAACCCGGAGCTCAGCGTCTCTGCACAGATGCTCCCAGACACGCAGCTTGGTTTTCAGAAGTTGCTTTCCGAGGGTGCTCGGTGTTTGCAGAAGTTCTGGCAAAGAAATTAGCTTTAGACATGGACTTCTGAAAGCACTGACCTAAGTGTTTTTCCAGTTCAGAGGGGGAAAAACCCATCTCAGCTGAAATACCGGTGCCTTAAAAATTAGTTGCTGTTCATGTGCAGTAGCTCTTGTTATTAAAAACATCATAAAAGTTTTACTGTGCTGACTTAGGGTGCACGTAAAGAATCTAGTTTGTCTTGACAGACCGTAAAGGAACTTTTATGACCTCTCGGGTCAATGATTTGCGAGGAAGGATTTACATGGCGGCGCAGGGCAGGGATGCAGGGCAGCAGGAGGAGAGCAGCGGGGCTGCAGGCCTGAGAGGTGGCCCCGCTGCGCTCTGCACACCACAATTTGTACCCACAGCCCTGGTTGTTACAGGGGCTGTGCTAAGGCAGGAGGACACGTGGTTAGGTGCTGACTGGACGCAACCGACGGGCCTTTATTTGTTCGGGGTCACGACGGAGCTTTGGAAGGAAACCTCCCCGTGCTCAGTGCTGCCCAGGGCTAAAGCTTTGGGAACGCAGGCTGAAGTCCCCGCTTTGCAGTTGCTTTATCTTCCGTCGCGAGGTGCTGGGAAAACATCGGCTTTGTTGGTCCAAGGTTTGGCCTCATTAAGGTCCTGGGGGAACTTGGGGACGAGGAGGCTGAGTCAGCACGCTGACGGCAGCCCGGCGGGACACTGCCAGACCCATCTCGGACAGCTCGGATGGTGCGAAGGGAAGTACTGCCATGCCACGCCGGTGGCCTCGTACCAGGTACACGAGGGCAGGGCATCTCAAAGTGCTGCTGAAATCCAAATGCACGGTGCACCTCCAGCCTTGCAGGCTGGGCAGGGGGCCCTGTCCCACCTGTGGGCGATGAAAGCTGCCCTGGAAAAGAGAACAACCTCCCAAATTCATGGCTGGTGTCGGAGCCGTCCCCAGCGCCAGGCAGCAGGAGAGCATCCCAGGCACCCACCGACTGCTCCCTGCCCTCTGTGCTCGCCTGTAAGCACCACAGGGTGCTCGGCCGGTGCTGGTGATGTCCTAGAGCCCACGGCAGCTCCTCAGCCTGGGGCAGCCCTCCAGAGCCAGCAGCCTCCCAGAAAGGTGAAAGCTTTGAACACTTCCCTCCGGAGCGGCTGCGTGAGCTGAAAGGAAAAGAAATAAGATGTTTTAAGCTGTAGCTCCAGGGCTTTTTCGGAGCAATTCACATGTAGCTGCTCCCCTGGACAGCACCCTGAGGGTGAGCAGCATCCTTGGCCCCCCTGGGTGTCCCCGCAGCCTCGGGGATGCTCGTGTGGATGTGCAGCTGTATGAGGCCCTCCAGAGCCTGTCCCGGCCCCGTCGACCCTTCCTCCTCCAGCCAGCATCGTGCTCGGCACGGCGGCTGTGCTCTGCAGGCCTCCTTCCCCAGCGCCCTTTCCTTCGGCCCTCAGCATCCAGACGGATGGAACCGGATTTGCTGCACACGTGGCAACCAAATGAAATGGTTTCTTTGGCAACAATAGCGAAAGCTCGGAGAAATTTTTGCTTTCTCTGTGACTCCAGCAGCCCAGGTAACGCAAAGAAGCCGTCTGACTTAAATTACTGCCTCTGATAGGAATCAGACGCACTCCAGCACGTCTGCTGCACGCTTATTTATTTATTTGGGGGCTGATTGATTTAAAGACTCCCCATTGCCCAAGCAGCGGCATGGCACAGTAACTCACTTGATCTCTGATTTATATTTCACGTTCGAGCAAAGCTGGCGGCTGCTGCTCAGCACAGGACCGCGCCGCGTGTGCCAGCACCCAGCTCAGCTCTGGGGAAGGTGAGCACATACAAGAGCACAACCCGGGGCTGCAGAAGGGAACGAGCACGAGGCAAACCCTGCCTTGCAGCACCCAGCTCTGCACGGACAAAACCAAACCAAACCAAACGTGTTTGGTTCCCAAACCAAAGCAACGGTGTTATGGGGGCATTAGGCTTCAAGACTTGAAGCTCTTCGCACCTCAGCGTTGGCCATCCCCATCCCACTGCCACGTTCTGCCCCGCGGGGTTGGACACGTCCCACCCGCCCCACGGCAGCCCCCCCGGGGACCCTCGCGCCCCCCTGCTGCACCGCGGCACCAAAAACAGCTGGGAGCTATTTCAGTCCTTGCCCCTTTTTCTTTTTGCAGACCTCGTTGCGCGGAGCAGAGCTAAGATCTGCCGTTCTCCGTGCTGCCTCCCGCTTGGAAACACCCTGTGGGACTGGAGGAGGATAAAAATAGCAGCATTCAATGGAAATACAAGAGAGCTCTTCAGAAGGTGCCATAATCACACGGAGCCCAATGCTGAGCCCTCCGTCGCAGTGAATAGCACTGCCAGTTGATTTCACTCAAAGTAGCGTTGAATGAGGACTTTGCCTGATAATTTAAGGGGATGAAGCCCTTCCTAAGGTTTAGAAGATCTGGGTTTTTCATTTTACATCACCTTCTCTTGGATGCCACAATTAGAGCCGGGGGCCCCCTCGCTGCTCCATCATCAGGGGCCCTTTTCCCCCAACAGGAATGTTATTTGTGCTGCACAGAAGATTTACCAACTGCCTTTATAGCCCTCCCTGCACTAAATCACACTCCTAATGGATCGCCTGAGGTAAGAGCACCACTGTTTATTGTATTTATTTTTTTTTAAATCTATTTAATGGCAGGATCGCACACACCAGGGCCGCTGGGCTGAGCTCTGCCTCCCGCTCGGGCAGAGCAGCTCGGGACGTGCTGCAAGGCTCCCAGGGCCCGTCACTTGCGCTGGCCAAAAATCACGAGGAAAGGGGGCCCTCGTCCGCAGCCCTTCAGGCAAGGAACTTCTCTGCGCTGGCTGGAGGGCTTGGTAAGCCCCACATACCCTGCTCAGGGCACCAGGATCTGGACAAGAGGGCTCGCTGGGTGCCAGCAGTGCCCACGAACACTGCTCTGCTGGCTCCAAACCGTGCGCACATCTCCTGCCTGCCCCGGCCCCCTCCCAGCTCCGCGGGCAGGGGAACTCCAGGCGCCTCCCCGTTGTTCCAACTCATCGCCTTTCGCTGACGCTCTTGATTTATGAAGCCTCGTGGCATGTAAATCTGCAGGATTTATAGCTTGGCACGGGAGGGAAGCGCCGCCTGGCATCATTACAGGATGATGGCGAGTGGGTGGATGGGCCCTTAGGGGTCCTGAGGCTGGTGCTGTGCTGGGGGGCAAATGAGGCAGGAAAGGAGTGTAAGGGCCGGCACAGTGACCATCGAGGGTGGCCGGCGGGGCTGTCCCCAGGCCACAGCCACTGATCCCAGGCTCCTGTCCGTGCTGTGAACCCCGAGCAGAAGGGCCCAACTCGGTGGGAGCAGCACGGAGGCGGAGGCAGCCACCACAGGGCACTGCGAGGGCTGACCCCGAGCCCTGGCACCCCGCCGGCTGCCTCCCGCTGCCATCACGGAGCCCCGCTGGCAGCGATGCTGGTGCAGCCCCTCTCGCTTGCAGTGGCCGAATGTGGCCCTAGCGCTTGGCAAATGCCAAAACCTTTCCCTGTGCGCTGAGATGTGGAGATTTCAGAGGGTTCCCACAGTCATGTGGCATGTGCAAATGCAAGAAAGTTTTAAGTTTTGGAAGATGCCCTGGAGCCGAATGCATCTTCTCCCTCCATGGCCCACGAGCATCTCCCAGCAGCAGAGCTGGGGCTGGAGCAGGGCGGCCCCGTCTCCTCCCCAATCTGGTTCCACCCCAGTTAGTACCCAGCAAGGTATTAACATCTCGTCACATCTGGGACAAATCAGGATGGGTAAAAAAAAAAATCAACCCTCCCCGAGAGCAGCAGCAGCATCGAGCCCTGACCAGGCTGTGTCCAGTCACCATGTGCCACCCCTCAGTGGCACGCAGGGTTCCTCCTGACTCTAATTTTGTCCTTGGATCGGAAAGAAATGAATTTAACCGAGAACTGTGTTTTTCTTACTCAATTTTACAAGCCACCCTGGGAATTAAGGCACGTGGTGAGCGGGGTGCAGCCCGCCTGCTGCTGGACCCACCCGAAGGACAGACGGGGTGGGTGGGATGTTGGAAACCCTCATCAGGGACAGCTTGGTGCAAGTCATGCTAGTAAACCCACCACCCCATTAACCTGCTACGCAGAACACCCCTACAGCCCATTTAAAATCTAATGTATATGATTATATGTAATAGATTATACATATTAGCTATTAGCGTGCAGAGGAAGGTAGAATTAAAACCTCAGTGGCTCCAAGCGCCGCTCCAAGCTTTAATCTCTCCCAGAATACACACACAAACACCAAAAATTCCTCCTGCAAAGTCCACTTCAAGCCCCAGGACCGCATTTCGGGGATGACCAGACACAAGTTTATTCATTCCTGTTCCACTCACCTGGGCAGCAGCGCGCTGTTCCTGCAGCACACCCACCTGCTCCTTGCCACGTGGGTATTTTCTGCCCAAATTCAGCTCCCAGGCTCATTATTTTCCCCAGCGGTCACGAGGAGCTTACAGCAGCCCATGAGACACCTCGGACCTCCTCCCTCTGCTCTGGCCAGCTCCAGTAGCTGTGGCCAATTAATGCTTCCTAAAAGCTTTTGATGTGCTGTTATCAAGCGCGCGTTACACCGAGAATTTCACAATTTCACGGCGTTTAAGTGAGTGCTATCAGCATTACACGCCTTGAACGTCTCTGACTCACCTGCTGGCGGGAGGAAACGAGGATTGCCAAAGCAGAACAATGCGGATTTTCACACCGTAACTTTCCAGTATTTAACCTGCCAGTATAAGTCCTTCTCACAATGATTCTGTAAAGGGAGGTGATCCGGGTGCTGGAACATCCTTTTAAGCTGTACCAGTTCTGACAACTCCAAATGTAAGAAGTTGGGGGAAAAATGGAGATGTAAGAAAGTCGTGAAATTTTCAGGGTCCTGGAAAGAATAAACTGGCATGGTGGAGACTTGTTTTCTGGTGTGCAGACAAAGAAGTATTTATCTCTCAATTCCTCACCTAGAGGCGTGCACGTCTCACTCCTCGGTGCTTCCTGCGCTGCCAGGAGCTGATCTCCCTGCTCTGGGGACAGCAATCCCTGTTCGAGGAGCGACAGGGGACTTCAGAATAGATGTGCAATAGTTGTGCTACAAGATTTACACGATTAGTTCCTAGCTTCATATTAAATGAAGACCAGAGTTACATACAGATTGCTCTGTACTATTGCAAGGTTCCACGCTACCCTGTAAGGGTTTTGCAAGTGGGATAATTGCTGGTCTGACCTGAAACGCTTTGAGTTTGGGATTTCTGAGGTCGCTGTTTGATGTTACTGGTGATTTCTGAGCGCATCTTATTCTTTGCCGAGATACACAAACAAGCAAAAAGAAAACACTGCAGACGCTCCTAAAAGTCTTCCTATTAAACAGGTTCAGACAGGATCAGCACTGGCCTCAACCCTGTGTAGAAAAGGGCTGCTTACAGGACCACGTAGCCCTCCAGCAGGACCAAAACCCAACAAACCCTCACCACACCAACCAGCAGCGCAGACAAAGAGCAGGGCTTATGTACCTAAGTACTACAGAAAGGAACAACAGAGAAAAGGAAAGGCAGAAAAACCTGAGGTTTCCCTGTCCTTATTACAGCTGCAAAAGCCATGAACAGACTTGAAGCATTGCAGATTGCACACAAGGAAAGTCTGCCAGCCCTGGCACCCCGGCTGCCAAACCCAGCTGCTGGGGAGCACCCGTCCTCCCTGTGCATCCCTTCGGGGCACCTTGGGGCCTCCGCGACTGGGGCAGCGGACCCAAATGAAAAAAAAGCGAAAGACGATCAACCAAACCTTCTGTGAATTTACCTGAATGCCAAGGAAAAGGAGGAGATTGAAGAAAAATCTTAAACAAGACAAGCATTAGGTGAGATCTCTACAGCTTTGGTGTGAGCAATTTCTTTTTAGGAGGGCGATGGGAAAGGAGCACAGGATGAAAGAAGAAAAAAAGGTCTGCAAAACATGGATTCTTGGATGAAAATTATATACTAGCTTTTTCTTCTTTTTATTTCCTCCCAGTTTGTGAATCACAGGCAAAGTCTCACCGCTGCCTTTGAAGTACTGGAGCCTTGGGTTTCCACCTACCCAACCACACCAGCGGGGCGGCAGCAGGCCCTCTGCGAGCCAAGACACTTGCCTGAAGGCCCACATTTAGCCACGGAGGAACCACATCCAGGGCCAGCAGCACAGCAGGACCTCACTGCCCTGCCCTCCCACAGGACCCAGCACCGTGTTCCCCAGCTGGGCTGCACCGTGCTGCTGCCAGCAGCACCCCCGGCCCCTCCTCACAGCTGGCGTGTGGGAATTAAAATAATGAGGAACCGGGGTTTTGGGGGCATGTAAAAAAGGAAATTTGGGCAGTAGCTCCACTGTGCCAAGGGTGATTTCTTCTGATGCAGCTCTTTGTGAGGAGGCAAGGAGCTTGCCCGCGCTCAGGATCCAAGCACAACCCCTGTCTCACGGCGCTTTGCTGGCCTGACAGCACTCAGCACTTCCACCTAACCCAATGCCTCGACAGAGCTGGGCCAGAAACAGCCGTCTGTCACCTCTGTCACGGCTTTTGTAGACAAACTTCTCGCTTCGGCCCCTGGGAACTCCCACGGTGACAAACACCAAAGCTGCTGCAGGCCGCAGGCCACGCATCTGGTGCTTCGAGAGCAGGCACCGGCCTGCCACCGCTGCCACAGCGCTTTCCAGACTTTTTTGCCTCCCTTGTGTAAGGGAGGTACGTTCAGATTTAAGTTTACATCCCCTGCAGGTAGCGAAGTAAAGCCTTTGAGCATGACACTAAGCTCAGCACATACCTTAAGGACTCGGTGCCCTCGCTGCTGCAGCCGGCTGCTGCCTTTCCACGGCTCCACGCAGACGTCGTCCCACGACGGGCTGGCCCAACCTGTGCTACCCAAGCCAGCGGTACCAGCACGGCTCAGCCCCAGCCTTACCCGTGCCATCGCTGCCAGCCCACACGGCCAGGAGCCTCCGCTCCTCGCGGCCAGGCCGCTTCTCCACTCGCTCGCCTGGCAGGGCAAGCCAGCGCTCCTCGGGTCCGTACAACAAGCGCTACCTTTCCTGTTTCTTCTTATTCTTGGCACCAAGTGTTTTGACTCGTTTCCAGCTGAGGTTAAAAGCATTTAAGAGAGTGTTTGCATAGTGTTTTTGTTTTTTTTTTTTTTAAAGCGACCTCTGGCTGTAACATACACTTCCCCCAGCACACATGAAAATATCCAGGTTGCTTTTGGTTTAGTAACTGTCTCGTATTCCTTGGGGGTTGGAGAGGGGGGAGAATCGACAGCACCCACACCTCTGGAGTAAGGCTTTTTCTTTGCATTTTACCCATCACTTGGTTTCCAAATTTCAGCTTGGCATTTGGACTGGCACAGTTACACCATATGTCTGCCCTCTCAGGTGGGGAAAAAAACAAACGAACTAGAAAGAGAACAGCAATTTTACACCAGCTTGCTTCCTAGCAGAGGAAAAAAATGCTTACAAAATACCTGCATTTTTATGTCACAAAAAAATATAATTAGGCCCTCAATTAAGTTCTATTAATTTTACTCGTGGGAGTTTGTCAGCACAAGACACCAGAAGGAACTCCCAAGGGCTCTCACTAAAATCTTCTGCACTGAGCTTCGCTGTTTCTGCAGCCACAGAGAGGGGAAAAATGATTACTTCACAGTAAGAGAACCCAAATTCTGCAGACACCCACCACGAGCTTTCCTTGTACCGGCAGTCCTGGGGAACAACACGGACGTACTGACGCGCCTGAAGCTTTCCACGTGTGCAACCGTGTCTGCAGAACTGGGGTGCTCAGGGGATGGCTCACGGGCAAGACGTACAGAGAGATAAAGTGCTTCAGCAGGACTCCACTGGTTCCGAATGCTGGCATCTCCCAAAAAAGAGAGCTTTCAGATTTAATTAAATTTTACTATTTTATTTGTGAAAAAACTACAAGCAGAATTCATAAATAGACATTTCTATTTAAAGCAGGAAAATGATAAAGTGGCTTCTAATAACAGTCGTGCACATGCCAGTAACAGGAATATATTAACATCTTTTATTTGCTAGACAAAGAGCAGTGTCCAATATAAATTTCCCGAAAACATTTAAGACCTGTGAATTTCTGACCAGTTCACAAAACCACCATTGACACTTTAGCATGAAGATTAAAACAAACCTAACAGGACTGTCAGCTCTAAAGACTTTACAGAGCGGAAAAACTTTCAAAAGCGTTATACAAGCTGTCTTTCTGGGCAAATGAAAAATATAGCTCGTATAATACATTAACATAAAAATCCACAAGATAAGATTATGTTTTGACATACTTAAACAAGCATTCTATATTTGTCTCCAACAAACAAAGCTAAGGAAATAATGTAACCATCTTTACACAGTAAATTAAGGTTACAAGTCATACACAAGAACAGAACTGCTTGCGCATTAAAAACTGTTCAGCTCCATTGTCATACTCTAAATGTTGGCTCTTAAAACCATTCGGTTACATACAAGCAAAGGTTATTATATAGTCAGCAATTAATAAATTTTCAATAATTTAAGTTTATGGTAGAGCTTAAAAAAGTAGACTGAGAATGATCTTGGTAAGGCAGGTGAAGACGTCTCAGTGGAAATAAACTCGCGGAAGCTACTGCCATGTTTTAGATCTGTCCAATTCAAAACGAGCAAAGTGTTCCAATTAAAATAAATAGCCTGGTTGTGTAAAATGCCTTTTTTTTTTTTTAATTTCTCCTTTGCGTAACTATGTCAAACTGAGCAAGTCAGGCAAGCTGTGTTGGTGTATGTGTGTGTCTGTGTAAAAGTTGAAACTTAGCGAACGTAACACTGTGCTTTACTTACCTGCTTTCCGTGCCACTGAATACCAAGAGCCTGGTCCTTCCTCTATACTAGTGTTTTTGTTGGCTTGGTTGGCTTTAAACATGCTCCCCAACAACAGCAGGATAACCAGAGGACGCAACGTGTGAAGGGAATCCCATTTCCAGACACATGCCTTGGGGGTGCTAACTTCAGAAATCAAGTGTAAAAGCAAACGCTATCCTCCAAATCCACAACACAACAGCTACGAATGAGGCCGGGTAAGTTCAACGCTTAGCTAGCAATTTCTACTAAATGCAGAATTACAGGTCACTTGTTCAAAATAAATTTTCCCACTTATGTATAGTAAGCTACTTTATCAAGGAGGCACACCCAAAGAAACAGATTTCACTGACTTAATCAGTAGCCTATGAGTAGCTGGTTACTGCGTTAAAGCTTTTTCAACTAATCTACAGGTCCATTCACTTTAAAAAGAAGCAATTTCCTGGTACACACAATGCTTTTTTTTTTTTTTTTTTTGCACAAATTCCCAGATTCAACAAAGAATGCAAGCACGTGTTTGACTAAGCACCAGAAAGAGCCCCGCTGAAGGGACTTGCCACTCGCTTACACGCTTTGCTGGATCACGGCCAAAATGCACGCAAGCCTAATCGATAATGGATCATTTATAAAGCAGTGCAAAATATACAAGTTCAGGGGCATCTTCAAAAAATCTCTTTTAAAAAATTATTCCAATACATTTCAGTAAAATAAATAAATATGGCTGACCAGTTTACCCTCCCTGAGACCCTTAAAGGAATAGTAAAAACTGGAAAAAGGAATGTCTTTGCAATATCCCACTAATGTTAAAATGTGGATTGAGAAATTCATAGTATTTAAAACTATGTATAATAAATTGTCTTGATGCTCATAGGAAGCATCTGTTTTCCTTTGGTTCTTTAATAAATACTTCAAAAATGCTTAAAAAGGTACAGACAGCCTATACTGTGAATATAAGCGGAATTAAGTTGGGGTGTCCATATCAACGTACTCAGAATAAAACCACCACCACAAAGGCATTGCCACCGCACGTATCTTCGAGCGGAGGTGGTAATGGATTGGTACCTCGCAGATTTCTGTCGCTAGTGTGAAAGGAACCTACGTCTGCTACTCAAAACCACACGATTTTAAAGGAAATTTCAAATCCATTGCCTCCACAAAGAGAAATCACTCTTGCTAAGCAAATAATTCACAACACAACAAGCTGGCACGAAGTTGTCAAGAAGTGGCCCTCTTTCCTCACACCCAGAAGTTATGCATTTGATGTCGAATAAAGCCACAGCCTCTGTGCCTGAAATTACTGCAGGGCACCCTGGGGCCACTAAACAAAGATGAAAAGCCAAAGAGGTGTGTTTTTTGTTTTTTGTTTTTTTTTAAAGTTTGTTTCACCTCCTCAGACTAGTGTTTTAGCAGGATAATGCATGGAAGGTAAACTGTAAAGCAACACTAACAGGCCAGGAGAAGAAGTTACAGCCCGAACAGCTTCAGAACGCAACCGAAGAGATACTGGGCGCAAGCAGGAGTCGCAGGCGCTGCGGGCTCGCCAGCGGGGCAGCTCATCACTACGCCTGCTTCCCCAGCAGCATGCCCAGAGTGTCCTAGTGTGGACAAGCCTAACATCCTCACCAGATGACACGCTGCTCAGAGATCATCCCTGGGATAGGGCCGGAATTCAAACAGAACAGCGATCCCGGCAGCACGGACAGGACAGGCGGGAGGGAGCGGACGATGACCGACCCGCACACCGCTGGGCGCAGCAAAACCCACAGCGAACAGCTCCAGTTTTAATGTTACCTCAGTCGTCGACACAGGACTGGAAAACTGATAAAAGTCATTAAACCTAAGGATACCGAACTTCTGGGGGGTTGGCTATGCACGACATAGCAGTGCTGATGTTACCGAAACGCGTGAATCCGTGGCGTGCTGGCACCAGACTAGTTCTGAACACTTACGCTCCAGCTGGACACGAACCTGCAAGCTGTCAAGCTGAGTTACCCTAGTAGAAATACACATTTATCTGGAGCAATCTCCTGATTTCAAATCCCAAGGTATAAAAAAAAAAAATCAAAACTGTGTCCAGTACACTTATAGCCATTGCTTAGGGAAGAAACGGGGAAGGAACAAATCGAGAGAATGGGTCCCATCTAGGTTCAAACCTTCAGGAACGCTTTTCACCTAAGACCAGTTCCATTTCAGTTTCAGCACTTTCACAGAAGGGGACTGTCCCGGATCTTTAACTGTTCAATATTTTTTTTTCACTTCACAGTGTTTCAAGCACCAGCGTTTCCATGTATTGGTTTCAAATAACCCTTTATATATATTTATTTATATATATATTTATATATAATTTATATCAAAACTGATAGTACACAGTATAACTGGAAGAAGAACTGAACTTAAAAAGGATATGTTGAGAGAGGATGGAGTTTGTGAATGCAATAAATAAAGCCCCCTTCCCTCCCCACCCACTCCCTATCCCAAAACAAAAAGTTGTAATGTTCATGGAAAATTGTGCACAGCAGATATTATAAAAAAGTAGATTCAGGAGCACATCCAATTATAAATGATTGTTAGGAAAATCATATAAAACAATGGAATACATAAAAGTGTCAAGAGTAATCGTTAGGGTGAGAAATTCCTTGGTGGCCAGATGCCCACGGCAAGCAGAAATTATCCTGGTTGCATCAGTAAGAGGTCGATGTCCAAGAAAGTGTGTGTTCAAGCACAAAAGAGGCTCTCCAGGATCTGAACAGCATGGGCAGGTGGAGTGTTTGAATTTCATACCCTGATTCATAGTTTCCACAACTCCATGTGCAATTTTCAGAAAGATTCATCATTGACTGCCGACATGTCCCCCTTTGGCGTGGAGGAACGGGACGAACCCTTGTCTGTGCTCTCAGAGCCCGAGCTGCTCTGATTCTGTTGTTCTGATCCTGCACTGGAGGTCACTGTAGAAGACGACGTGGAAGAGGAGCGAGTCTTTTCTTTAAAGTCTGTGATAATTACTGTGACATTTCCCACTGTGACTGCCAGCTGCTGTGCAGTACTTCTGTCCACATTTTTCAGTCTGGGTCTAAAATAAAGGAGAAAACATTTATAAACAGGATAAAAATAAATGAGAAAGGAAGAGTTTGTTACAAAAAACAGTATTCAACAAACTCGGTGACTTTTCTTCCACTCGCCTGCGCAGACTGCAACAATCGGGAAGAGAATCTAGGTAGCAGTAAGCACTGCTCAGCAGAGGACAAAGGTTTGACCTTCTGCTCCCTGCAGCAGCGCAGCCTGCGAGGGCTGCAGCAGCGCGTTGGATCCCGAGGGGAGGACCTGTCTTGTAGAGCTCGGCAGAAGGTGCTGTGCTGTAGACGGTTATCTTTAATCCAGCTCAGCCAGAAAGGAGGACACTATAAGAGAGTCAAGCAGACAGGAGCCAGGGAGACCTAGGGATCTCCTCCCCAAGGGGCAGATGAAAGAATTCTGTTATCTAAACTCCCCATCTCATCATGTGCCCTGATGCTATGAGACAAGGCTGTGACTCCGCAATACAAAACCACATGAAAGCATTTGAACACGGTTCTTTCATTCCCATATTGGAACTCTGCAGCTGCAAACAACACAGGCACTGGGACAACTTGGCTTCTCTTTCAACTGCTTTGAGCTCGTACAAATCAGATGCCCAATCAGGCTATGGATAAAATCGCTCAAAACATTCCCTCTGGAAACAAAGCTATTGAAAATAAAATCCAGAACGTACAATGATATTTCTTGCAGCTAGCTCTTTTTGGTTAGGGAAAAAAAAACACAACAGAAGAGAACACACTGGTATTTATAGCTCAGGATTATCTCAGTAATTTGCATGCTGTGCTATCATTCAATTAGTAATGTAGCTAATAAGGGTCTAGACTCTAGGAAGCTGACATTCATGTGCATTTCAGGGGCTGGTCCAAAGCTCTGAAACAACAAGCTCTTGGACACTCCTCCAGCTACCAACCAATTCCAAGTCGGCTGCAGCAACTGCTGCAATTTACAGCTTTTGCTCCTAATTAAGGGTCAGACTTAAACAGTGGAATATTCCCAGTAGGGAAATTAAAAACGAGAGTCTTTATACTTCAGTGAAAAGTAGCTTGCTGAGAACTGCCTTATTTCAAGAGATGGAGGGAAGGATAGCGTACTTGGGGATCAAGCTCCAGCTTTTAAACCTATCTTCTCTTTGTCTACAGAATATTAGGCTAATGCAGCCTAAACAAAAACAGAGGAAACTAAGCTGACTTTGTGTTTGCCATGCATACTCATTAGCTTACAGCGTTAAGTTAACAAAAGGGAAGTCCTTAAGGAGTAGCTATCCAAGTGGTATTCCAGAACTGGACAGAATAGAAGAAAGTATTAAGGATGGATGTACAACTTCAGAAATAAACAACAGTATTTCTGCAAACTTCCTTAGCAAAAAAGAATTTACTGCACCAAAACCAGTGTTTTCATGTCTAACCTAGGAGGCTGTTTCAACATATCACATGTGGAACAGGAGCAGCATTTCTAATAGAAAATACAATTAAAATGCTACTGTGTAAGAATAACTACAAGTAAAACTTCCTACTTGAATCTGCCCCTCGGGTCAGAGACTGCCCTTTTCAAAGCAGTACCTGTGCTTACTGAATTGCAGCAGCGAGACATACACCCACGTGTATGCGCTGTACGTACGCACTTGTGAGAGTTAGCAAACTTAACACGTAACCACAGACTAGATGAAATGATGTCACCGTGTTTGCGGGTAGCAAGAAAGGCCAGCCAGCTCAGCAACTTTTGGGGTTTCCATCAGCTTTCGGCTAGCGTCTCAGCAGACCAGCGCTGCCCCCAAAGCACTGGCAGCAGAGGCAGCAGTAAACATTCCCGGAAGCGTAGTACACGTACGTATTTTCCTCCTTAAACTCCGAGTTCCTCTAGGAAACCCGGTTCTTCCTGTAATTTGACTAGGTCATTTGTTTTCTCTTGTACTCTGAAACAGCCAAAGAAATGCCGGCCCAGACACCGGAACAGACCTTACTGCCTCCACCTTTCTGCAGGGCTGAACGTGCATTCCTGCTATTGCTTGTCAGAAGCCATCACTGATTTAAACACACCGATGCTTCATATCCTCTTTTATAGCTGAAAAGGTTTATGGCCAAGCTAGGAATGTGTTTCAAAACAATCAAAGAGTGCAGGAAGATGCAGAACAAACCAAGGTATTTTTTTTCAGAAACAGCCATGGTAACCAAGAAGTTCAAACAGGATCCCTTAAAATACAAATTACCAAAAAAAAAAAAAAAGCTAGGAAACCTGGGCACAACAAATAATTGAATAGATAACTTGGAACTCTGTAAAAAATCAGGTCCTTTTAAAAGATTCTTGAGAGCACTCCTGAGGGCAGTGAGCTGCAAGAAAAGTTCCACTAAGCTAAGTACTTAAAAAGACAGTTTAATAACTGAAGGAAATGATACATCCCTTAAAAATACTCCAGCTAGTCTTGATACTATTATTAAGGGCTAATTAGGAATGAAAAAAATCTTGCCACAAAAGATGGACTAGATGATTCTGCACTAGACAAAGTGACTCCCTTTAAGGAGTAAAAACAATTATTTGACGCAATCTATCAATTTAATGTTATCTCATTAGTCAAGTGCATCAAGTCTCCTGCATCCTAAGCCTCAAAATAAGTACTGTTTTGAAAAGCACAAGACAAAAATATCATTGCAATGAAGCTGTATTTCTACAATCAAATCAGGAACGGACAGTTAAATCTTTGGAGACTGAGGAAGAGTTGGCAGTAGTCACCACAAAGAGCTCGGTCTTCCAGTTTAAGCACAGCAAATCTCACAATGCCTTCGCTACATTCCAGTGAATTACTCTGTAAAGGGCAGTCACTATTACTAAATGTTTTCATGTTATTATTTAAAATCTTCCAAGACAGTTTTCTGCAGTCATGGCTTGCCCATCTTTATGCTAACACAGCAGTGAAAGCCATGTTTTGCATGTACTTTACGACTGTTTGCAGCTAACAAAAATTGTGCTTCTGTTCACTTAGCTTCCCTATAAAACATTATGCGATTACAGGACGGATGCAATTCTTGTGTGCCCCACACAAGGAGAGTACCCAGTTGAATTCTGCTTTTTGCAGTTCTGTAAGTTCAGAAACGTAAGAACTGTACTTTGACTGAATTTTTGAATTATGAAAAAAGCACAAGACACCACCCTAACGAAAACAAGCATGGAGCATCAGTGTAGACTGAACAGCTCTCCACAAACAGCTGCTCATTTGAAATAGATAAATACAAAGCCAACCATTCATGCTTTTTGTTGATAGCAAGATTCCAACAAATCTGTTCATGCAGTCTTAACTCCAGTATACTCAGAGAATTATCCTGACAATTACAATTATTTAATTACAGGTAAGGAAATTTTTTTTAAAAGTAACCTTCGTTACTGCTACCAAATGACGGTATGAATTTGATAAAGACCACTATGATTGCTGGTGAATTTTGCCCAGTGTATTTTACAGCCAGGAGACATTACTGCCCAGTTGACACATGTTTATTTAAGCAGAAAAATGAGAACCAAGTGGCTAATAGAATGAGTATTTCAAATGCTTGAACCTGTCCTCACCAGAAGCGTGGTTGAATGCTTATTGCACGCATGCAAGGCCCGTAGCCACTGGTGGCCTTGTCATACCAACTCGGCCAGATCCTGTCAGTTAGACCGTACTCTGATGGTCCACCAAAAAAACAGCGTCTGCAATTTATACAATTCTCAAATATTAAGAGCTTAACTTTTCTATAAAGTTACCTTGAAGTGTGATTTGAGTCGCTCATCTTTGTTGTAGTATTCCCAGATTGTATACTATTCGCTTCGCTAGGAGGATCTTTCACAATATCTGACTTTGGTCTGTAAAAATTGGAGGGAAGAGGGGAGATTATGATGTTAGTTAGATTAACTTTTAACTTAATTAATGCATGGTACTGAAGTCACACCACATGTAATAGAGCATCCTTGAAACTTACTTAGTCTTCTTGTTAGTGTTCTTCTTTGTAACACTTGGACTAATTTCCTTCTCTTTGTCAGGCTTTTCTTTGTCTTGTTTTTCCACCTTTTCCTTCTTCTCCTTCTTAGGTGGCGGTGGGGTTGCATATTGCTGGGCAACTTGTTGTGCCACCAACTGAGAGTTTATCCTAGGTTTTCTATAATGACAATAAAGAGATCTGCAGTCAGACTTCATACAGCAAAGACCACTTCACAAAAAGCATCTATTTCAGCAACTGGGGAAGAATACTTCACTAATGAAATACCACATGGATTCACTTATTTAATGTCGAGTACTACAGTTGCTACCAAACAAGACAGAAGTTTTCAAATTAAAACATTGGTTTCCTTAGTATCTTCCAACTTAATTTTTCAAATGAGTTTCTAAGTTTGCTGACGCATCGAACAGCGCATGTAACAAAGAACAAGAGAAGGTAACTGAGATGACTTTGTTCCAAACACTGGGATTGAAATTCACTGGAAAGAACACAGGAAACAAACAGGCATTCAGTACTCCATCGGCAGAAAGGCTGTGCCAGCCTCCGACACACTGTCCTCATACAATTGTCTGAAGTCCCTGAATGGTGCTCAGTACTATACACGCTGTATGTTCAGACTGAAAAAGCAGCAAAAAAGTCAGGCACTTGCGAAGCACACAGAGATTCCCAACAGGCCGATTTACACAGCAAGGGGCAGGAGAGCACGCCAGCATGCCTTTTTGCTGCCAGAGCATGGGGCAGGCCAAGGTAAGGCAAGGGAAGCGACACTCATCCTGCGACCACTGGCAGCAGGCTCCGGTTTGAGGGAGCTAACTGAGTTCAAGGGCAGTGCACGGCACAAGTAATGCTTAGGAATAAAACTCAGAGGTTGGAGTCAAAGAGAAAAGGAAGAGAGGTAAGCAAAGCTGTCTTTAAAAGGGCATTTCAAATTATGATTAATACAAAAAAATGCCTTAGCATGCAAGGAGAACCTGGTGCTCACGCAGTCTCACAGATTTATGCCTTCGTCTCTTCTGCATTCCTCGTCCAGACTTTCATCTCCTCTCGGCTTAACAACTTGAAATCTCACCCTCGTGGCCTGGCACATCACAAAGCAGTTTATTCTCTGAATACTCTGATTGCCCGTGATGGATGGACCTGCCAGAGACATCTAACGCCCCCTGCACCATCCATGCAGCTTAGGAGGGGAAGAAGGCCGGGTTATCAGCTCCAACCGTCTTCAATTATGAGCCGCGTGCTAATTGCAGCAGTTGTCTGTACCTGCCCACAGCTGTTATGCGGGTTACAAACACAACTCAAGTTTCTTGCACAGGTCAGATGTTAACACGTTGTGAACGGAAGCCCTCGAGGGGCAGCACACAACCACCAGGAATGTCGGGGAACCACGGGGCCTGAGGCCAGCCCTCCTCGTGCCACCAGTGGGAGCGCCGAGGCCACGGCCTCGGCCATCGCCACCAGGCCTCGCCGAGGCGCCCGCGCGGCCCAAAGCTGGCCCGAGTTTGACTACGCCACAGTTACTGCGATGATTGCTACTGAAACACGCACCCCGAAGCGCTGAACCCTGTTAGTCTGATCATCACCTACTTCATTAGTGCTGCACTGCTGATTACCCGGCTCTCCAAAATGTCATCCTTTGGCCCTGCTCAGTGTTAGCGAGCACAAAACCCGCGGCAGCTACACGCGCCCCAGGCGCTGGCGGCTGCTGCCCCTGTGGACGAGGAGCTCTGGTAAACCTGCTCCAGCAAGAAGCACCGTTACCCTCCAGAACCACCTCCCGTGCTTTAACTACACATACAGAGCCTTTTTTAAGAAGCTACGCGATGTTTTCATGTTCTTAAACAAACATACAAAACATTAACCGCTCAAATGTAGCATCTGCATTTAGAGATCAGTGCAGGCAGTGGGACTCTACAGAGTCCTACCTTCCGGTCACATAAAAATCCAAATTCCTAATACGCCTCGTTCAGTGCTGGTTTTCTGTACAATAGTACGAAGAGGCTCGTAACTGAAGCCATATATACCCAGATATTCGATTTCACTACCACAGGTTATCATCAAGTCTACAGGTTGGAATCAGGCCACTAATCTATCCCAACAACGCTGGCATGTGGATTTTTCAACCATTACAGAAACTATAATGCATTTTATGCAACAATCTATATGTATTTCCAAGTGATTAAACAAAAATCATATGGACTTCAGCCTTATATAACTATGATCCTCGGAAGTTCTGCAGATCAGATCAAGCAGCCACCTGTTCCACCAAATATTTTACAGAATAGCGAAAGTATTTAGCATCCTTGCTTTTAAAATCCTGGTATACAGCAACTTCTGTCTGGGTGACTGTGAATAAACACGTAAGAGTAAGCGTTTTGGTTATACAGAAGTGATTTTCAGATTGATGCGAGCACAATAAAAGCTGGCAGCAGCTTGTCTAAAGCAACCTGTTGACCTGCTGCTCTTCCAGGAATGGCAGAGCTGTGAAACTTTTCCTTGCCAGCAGCAAATTCTATTAGATAAAAAAAAAAAAAAAAAAAAAAAAAGGATGTTCACACACTGTTTTCTGATCTTCATTTCCCATATCTTAAAAAATAAAGTAAAAAAAAAAAAAAAAAAAAAGTGTCAAGAAACCTTCAAAGGAAGGGCAGATACTATCTCCCTACGTGATTAACCTCACTGCTTGAAGCTGCCTCCTCTGCCCAGACTTACAGTTATTTGCTGTTTACACAGCCAGTTAAATCAGAAACTTGAGCCGTTCATGGGAAATCCCAATTCAAGAATCTGAGAGCACCTTCAAAGTCTTTTTGCTGTGCCTGGTTGTGATGTTATTTCCAAACCTTATTTCTAACCTTAACGGCTACCAACATGCACTTGGCGTTGCAGGAGCACTGCCCTGCTTGAATAAAGATGTGAATTTTAAAATGGAAACTTACCAACTAAAAGAAAAATGCAATAATCACACCGTATTTCCCCAGGGAAGGTTACACATCAAAAAAAAAAAAGCTTCCTGCAGAGCCGCCTCCCCCCATGACCTCCCACTCCTTATCTGTGCGTCTGACAGCACACTCCATTTATTAAGTTTTATCATTTTCTGGCCAGCCACTGACATAACTAGCACAACTTCTCCAAAAAACGCATTTGCATACTCCTCCTTACGCACTCCCCTGCTCGCTGCTACCAGCAGACGTGAAAGCAAAAGCCCCGCGGGCGGGAAGGCGCGTGCCCAAGGAGAGGGGGCCCGGCGGCGCTGGGGGCGTCTTCTGCACCCAGCCAAAAAACTGCCAGGGCTTTGGTGAACACACTTCAGGATCTGAGGAACAGGTTTTTTATTGTTTTTGTTTTGTTTAAATGATGCAAATGCCCGAGTGGTTTTCCAATTCATGACTTGGCCATTTCACTCACACTAGCAGCAAGCTCAGGAAGGCTAAAGAACAGGTCCGTTAAGCAACTGGCATAGTAATAATAACTGGAGTCATAAAATCCTCAGAGGCAGGCCCACACTCCTACTACAGCCAGCGTACGCTGGTTACAAGCCCTTTACGAAAAAGCCAAGCAAAGCAAGTACAACAGCACATTTTACCACCGCGAGCTATAACCATAGTAACCACAATCAGGCGAAATATCTGCGATATCCAAGCCTTGCTCCAAGTCTCCCTGCCCACCAAAACCACACGGCGAGGGCTGGCACCGATGTCACCTGGGCTCAGCAGCACAAGTCACAGCTCCCCAGGCACGACCAGCAGCGCACCTCGCTGCCACCCCTTGCCTCAGGCTGTCAGCTCTCCTCCAGCTGCGACAGCTTGCACTGCCTTCCAGAAACAGGAATGGGTATAAACTCAATAAGGGTTTGCAGTGGATACTAGCCGTCTTCCCTTTCAGAGTATGAGCAATAAAAAAAATTAAAAAAAAAAAACACAGCGGAGAAACAAGTCTCATTCCCACGTGGGCTACAATGATTTAGCATCCTTTGGCTTACACCACAGAATTTCAAGTCATAAAACCAGAAGGATCCCTTTTTACTGCTTTTTTCCTTTTTTTTTTTTTTTTTTTTTTGAACAGTACAATGTGGCTGAGTCTCTCTGCCCCTCATTTTGTTCCCATCTGGCACTTTTTTTTTTTTTTGGCACTCTCCAAAGAGAATGCTTCAACTCAAATAACTTATATTAAAATAATAATGGTGTATCATTCGAGCAGAATAACCTGAACAGAAATTCGAAGCCCCTTCCAGATCTTTTGTAAGACTGAAGAGCCTCAGAAACGTGCATTAACCATTTTTACCCCAAATCTGCCTGTCACCTTACTCTCTGTAACATTAAAACAATTCATATAAACCGCAAACACGTTTAGGTGACAGAAATCAAACCCCAGCTCAGGCTCTTCTAAGCCTTCCAACCGGCACTCACGCTTTAGGAACATCTCACCGTGCCATTTAGTAGGTCTGAAGTAACAGCACTGTACACAAAGCACAGCCAGCAAACCTCAGCTTCCAAAAGCAGCTATGCGAAGAGATGAAATTCTCGGTGCTGCATTCGGTGCACGAATCCCCACGCAGATCCAAGAGCTGAGCCCCGGTGCCGTGCCCCATCTCGCAGACACCAAGAGCAGGACAATGTGCATTCTCCCAGTTGATGCTCCACGCACACACATCCCAGGGTTTAATCAAGAGCCCAGCCAGAAGTGAGGATTTACCAGAATGGCTCAAACCAAGAGGTAAGAAAGGAGAAAACGGCAAGTATTTTCCTCTGGAAATACTAAGTATGATATCACGCTGTCTCAAAAAAGAGAAAAGGATAAAAACAACACCTGAAACCCAAACCAAATTATTTTCCTTCCAGCTACAACATTCACCTCCATAGCGGTCTCAAAAGCCCACACCAGGGACAAGAAAACCAAAACTGCCATCACGATGCCAACAGATGAGCGTAAGAACAGTTCTTCAGCACACGTGTCTGAAAGAGCTAAGTTTTCTTCTACCTGACATTAAGTAAAGGGAAAATTGTCCAAGCAAAGCCTAATTAAAGTGACAGCCTGGGTAGACTCAGCTGTCACGATCCAGCCCTGATGTGACAAACAAATGAGCATTACCCACTTCTTCAGTATCACGTGAAAAAGATCGTCTTCTCCCGTTCTAAAACTAAGAGCAATTAAACTAAATTAAACTGTGCTTTCAAAGGTGTGTTCAGCCAAATTGTTTCACATTAGTTAAAGTGTTACACTGCGATTTGCAGCACAGGAGCAGGTATTTGCAAAACTCTCATGATCATTGCAGCAAGGAAATACTGATACATGCAAAAGCTGAAACATTTTTCTATTTAGAGTGATTTTGGCACTTAGGTCCTTAACATGAGCTACTGGAAATGCTGCACACAAATAGTCCCTGCTGCCTTTCACCAACAGAAGTGCTGTGCCTGCACCTACCGTTCCTGGGACTGTCCCAGGAGGTGGCACTGCCAAGGCTGGTTCATGGGGAGCGGAGTGTAAGCACCAGCCCGTGCACGAAGGGCTCTCTGCATGTGTTACTACATTCTCAAAAAAATCGGTATTTCTAAGGTTTTGCAAATATCTCCCAGTGCGTTTTCTTCCACATCTCAAAGCATGCCTTTAAAAACCCGTTTCAGGACTAAATGCAGAACACACACGGTCAGGAATTCTGCTGCTTTACGTGGAACCGCTGCAACCAGCTGCGTGCACAGATCACACCCCACACATTCATGCTGTTAATGTTTACGTGGATCTGAACTTACAGAAGGATAAAGGAGGATAAGTTACACTTTTTTTTTTCCTCCATGTAACCTTAATTTCTTTATCTGTTTGAGATTTCTTTGGTCCTGCTTGAGCAAATGCAAGCCACCCATCTCCTGGAAGCATTGGAGGAGCAGAAATCGCAGCTTGCTTCATACCCACAGCAACACCCGCAGACCTTGAGGGACACCACCAATCCCCAGAACTGTGGATCTAATTAAAATTGCTCTTACTTTCCTACAACTATGTTATCAGAAGAATGAAAGTAGCATCAAGTGGGATTTCAGAGTCAAAAGCCTCATGTAACATGAAGTACTGAGGATTTGGATAATTTCATTCTGTTCCAGCTTTGATGCAAGTGGTGATACAGCAGACCTCTGAGAGGCTCTCTGTTTCTTTGAGGAAATCTGTTTCATATGCAGTACAGTGTAAAGTTGAAGTACATGATTATTTTAATAATCCTAGTAACACATGAATATGTCTTTGCTCAAAGGAAAAACAAGACTAAAAGTATTTATGTATTTATGAAACCATTAGTGCCAGAACAATAGTACAATAAGCCTACTTCTGAGAAATACTGCACAGGGAGGTTAGAAACTAACCCATTACTATGTTAAATGGAAAAATAAATCACCTCCTTAAAAGAATTTCACATCTAGAAGACCCCAAACTTTAGAAATTAAGCCATAAGCATGACGGGGTGAGCACTCGTTCTTGTATGCATATTTTCCAGCTCATTTGTGATGACACATTGTCCTTTTTAGCAACAAGAAAACAGATGAATGGACAAACTGTCCTTCGTGCCCAACTGCAGAGCACTATGGAAGCTATATACGTTTATCTGAAGTTCTCTGTGCAATACAAGACCGCAAGACAGCCAGCACTAGAAGGACAAACAGAAAGAAATATGGGATTGAGCAATATTTTGTCGAAAGAACAGGATTTTCCTTTAGCACTGATGTACTAATGCTGTACCGTTATTTAAAATAGACGTTTAAACATAAAGAAGTTAACCTAAGGAACACTTCTCTTGGGTTGCAGGTTTACTTTTTCACAGCATCATGAGCAAGACAATTATCTTTCAGCTGAAAGAACAGGATTTGCTGCTGACCTTATACAGAAGGACACACCAAAGCGTTCTGTTAGTGTTAAGTCTGAACATTTTAGAAAAAACGTGAAAGAAAGCAACAATTTCACAAAACCCCAAACAACTGTTCACCACAGCATTCACTAAGTGCACTTAAAAATGCACGGCCACCTCCAGAGAGCCTCCAACAAACCGTTCGGTGACTCCTTGACCATCCCACCTGCTGTCACCCACGTCCTCTTAGGAGCTAAGAATAGGCAAAGCAGAGATAAAGGAGCCTCAGTTTCCTGATAACTCGTCCTGGCTCTGACAACAAACCTTGAGCTTGTTAGACTTCCCAAGGAACCGTATTTTGAACGTTCCGGTTGTCTACCAGAAGTTGTTAGACTTTAGGACATTTCTCAAAGTTTGCATACCTCCTGTAGTAGTTAGGATTTTAAACTTCCAGAAGTTTGAAATTATTAGCAGTACTTAATTATTCAGTGGTCCCTCAAAGCTGCTAGGTCCCCTGCCTCTTACTGGAAAAAGCTGCTTTCTTCCAATTCCCCACCTCCCTTTTTTAATTAATAATATAAAGTTATTAAATAAAACGCAAGTATTGCTGAAGAAAGCATTTGCAGGGAGCAGCCAGCTGCAGCCCAGCTAGCACTCTGTGCTTTTTGAGGCTCTTTCAATGATGCCTGTAAAAAGAATACCCAATTCTTGCATGCTACCATGAGTCTCAACATTGTTTATTCCTAATTATTTGGGTTTATGTACAAATCATAGCACTATTTCATAGAATCCCATTGCAAAGTAGACTAAGAGGAGGGCCAGAAGGTGGTTTTGGAAGCGGTTTGACTAGAGCTTTCCCATGGTAAAGCTGCAAGTGGTCACAAATTCCTCAAAACGCTCACTGTAGCACAGGACAAAGCTGAAAGCTGCAAATACCACCTCATGTAATCGGTTGCACGGGCACCACCGCAAATCCAAATGTGGAAACAAATCGGCAGCATTAACCTTGCACCAAATTAAATAAAATATGCCTAATGCCGTGCTTGCACAGCACAATGTAAGAGCTGGAGGAGCACCAGCCAGAAGCGAGTCCCCAGCCCGGAGCTCTCCCGAAGCTGTTGGGTTGATGGGGACGGGAACGTGCAGCTGCACCAGATGTGTTCGCGTGGTGGATTTTCTTCAGTAGAAGCCTCCCAAAGCAGCTCGGTATTGTTTGAAGACCAAGGCTTTTCATTCGGCCACTTCTGGAGCACTCATCACCAACCCAGAAATGCCCCCAGGAATAACCAGCTGCGAGGTTAAAGCCAGAGAGCGGGGATATGGGGTGTTTCTTGGGATATTCTTCACTGGGGAAGCACCACTGTCTGCTTTATTGTGAGCGTACGGGACTGGCACAAAGCTTCCTTCTTTAAAGGGAAAGTGATAAATCACAGAAGAGACTCTCTGTTTAAAATGTACTGAGCCAGGGAGCAATCATAAACTTGGACCTTTACCCAACCTCACGGGCTCTGCCAGCATTACTGCCCTGTGCCCTTCTACTTCTCTACTGCACACCCCTATGAAAAAAATCAAAACTATGACTAAGAGTGTATGGTGCAGGATTTTGACTAGGGTAAATGCTGATGCCAGAGAACCAAGGAACAGTGACACCTGTAACGAAACACCGAGGCTGTGCTTTGTCCTGTGTCCTTTCCACAGACATACTCTAGGTACCAAACACCAAAAAAAAAAGTTTAAAGGCTTCTGATATGCCTCTGCACTTCTACAGAATCAGCTGCACCCACCTCCATCTACACTCTGGCTCCTGAAACCGGGCAGACCTGGCATCCTTAAAGAAATATATGGGACAGGCAAGAAATTAAAGTCCTTCAAGTAATATTTTATATAAGCCATGGCAAAAGGCCTCAGAAGAGTCCCCCTCAGTTTCCTCTGAAGTTTCCCATACTTAGAACAAGTGACAGAGCTCACAGCACTGAGCACGTGGGAGCGGCAAACATGAGCTCCTCTTGCAGACACAAGAGCAGCAAGGCAGCCTTACAAGGTCTTCTGCAAAACTGCACTTCTGAGAGCGAAATCCCTTCCTTGCAGCTACGTAACTACAAATTGCTACATGCCAGGAGGAAGAGTTGAGCACACGTTGTTCTTTAGGCTCCTTTGATACCAGATTGTGGAGGAAAAGTAGCCACGTTAATTTCTTGAAGTTACTTCTCATGGGAACATCTTTTCAGGATGGGGCAGGCTGAATGACCATCTTCTTCATTCGTTACAAAATAAAGGACGTTTCCCTGAACACCAAGTTCAGAATGCACTCCTAAACTATTGTGAAATGAAGCAAGGTTTGGCAAAAACACTCCCAATTTTACCTTTTAAGCACACTTTTTGTCTTAATGGAGACCTGCTCAAACACATCTATTCCCCCCGTGAAGATTTTAGGCATCTCTAATTAAATCAAGGTGCAGAAGAAGGCATCACGCTTCACTAGGCGAACATTGTAAAGCTACTGCTGATTCGTGTCCACTTATGAAACCTCAGACAAAAGCAGACAACCAGAACTACAGCTTCTCAGGTGCTTTCTTTCTCTATTTTACACAAAAATTATTCTTCCACTAAGGTTAGGGTTTTTTAACGGCAGATTTTAAAATATGAATTTAGGAAAAGAGAGCGCAATCTCTCCTGCAAAATTTGCAATAAAAAAAATCCACAAGTGAGTTTGTATGAAGTTAGATGCAGCTGTAAAGATCAGAGCAAAGCTGAACTCAAAAAGATGGCCCTGAGACTGTGAACTCGTGTTTCCTAGGTATTTTCTTTGCTCTCCAACACACTCACTCTTACGTTGCAAGCACTGCACAAGCTTTACTTTTAGACTCTGCTTGCAGCCCCCCTCACCAGGCTGTTGCCCCGTTCGCTGATGCACTGAGCTTCAGGTACTTGCTAACCCACCCCCGAAAACTCCGGCCAGCATCAGGCTGTAGACAGGCACAGCACAATTTGTTGTTGCTCGGTTGCTTCTGGTGCGTTCATCTGCAGACACACTTGATTGCAAAATGGCAATACCAAACTATCGATTGTAAACCTACGATTTACAAGGACTTACAAAATTGTTATGGAAAATTCACTGATACCAGCACAAAGCTTACTTGCCTACCACCACCAAAACGGTGATAAAACTAAAGTGATTTCACTTGCTTGTCAAAAATAAGCTGCTCACACTAGGAAAAGTTTGAAAACAGTTCATGAAGGTGGCAGCAACCAAGATGCATACTATTTACAACAAAAACAATTCCTTGAATACTCCTTCCCGTTTGGCTCTTTATTAAGCTATGTATAATCCTGCAGAAAGCCAAAGTCTCAAACTTCCTATTTAGCAACAAGGTGCATTTAGCAGCAACAAAGCATAAACGAGTCAGATGAAATGCAGATTCCCCAGAACAACCACTCACGTCTATTTTATTATGGACTGAAACAATGAGAATTTGAGGAAAACAGTAATTCTAGCAACTCTACCTGAAGCCAAAAACCAGGAATACCAGACTTGGTACTAAAAAAGCGTTTTGTAACCACTGCTAATACATATTTCAGTTTCTGACACTGAAACCTTGAGTAGAAGTGGAAATTGTCAAGTATCGATCATCATTTAATTTAGCTTGACACGTCCCATCCAGGAGCATCTGCCTCGAGGCTTTGAGACATTTCTTGTTTCGTGCTAATTGAAAGCCAAGGTTAGCCTGACGGTTCTTCAGGCTCGGGTGGGGATTGCCTTCAGCAGCAGCTGAACGAAGGATTCATACGGGTGTCACCAGCTCCTCGTCCCCGCTCCCGCAGCCCATCCACCGAGAGGAAAACCAAACCAACCCCAAGCTACACGCAGCAGGCAGCTTCCCCACCAGGGGATGTGGAAGAAGGAGAAAAAAAAAAAAAAAAAAAGCAGCAGGAATGAGACCATACTTGAAAAAGCTGCAAGCAAGGAAAAGGAGAAATGCTGATGAAGTGAGGTCCCTAAAATAAATAAATAAATAAATAAATAAATACAGATTCAGCTGTCAAATTTACTACCTGAAGTCCTGAGATGTGATAGACTATTCTCTAAAACCACAACAAATACACCCAGTTCTGAAGTTGCTCCCATCCCCAAAAGTCTCTACATAGAATACTTTTCCCAAAAGCATCCTTCTTAAAAGCATGCTGTCATGTAAGCAGAAATAACGCACGTTTTTCTCTTACCGGAACACACGTTCTAACAGCATTTTCTCTGAACATCCTCAAGCACCTCAAAATTTGAGTGTGTATCAGATATCCAATGCCTAATAATATTTTTTAAAGGAGAAGAAAAGTCAACATGCTCTAATCTGTATCTGCAAAAAACAATACTTCAATACCACCTAAAAACCTGTTGTACAGCTAGTGCTGAACAGCATTTTAAGGCTTACAAGTTGCACACCAGTATCGGTGCAGATTTTGTACTTTGACAACACATTCCAAACATTCATAATTTCTATTAGAAAAAGGAGGGTAAACTTTAAACCCTCAAATGATGGGAAGTTATAAACTTTGGGACTGAAATTGTAAAACGTAGAGCCTATCCTCCTGTAAATCAGCTCTGATGCAAGGTGATCATTTTTTTTTTTTTTGGCCATCACCACCACCCCTTCAATTGCTGTCCTAAGACAAGCAGCGGCAGGACTGAACCAGCCTGCAAACCCGGGAGCGATGGGCACTAGCAAGAACTATGGGACGTGGTTTGCAGTCGCTGTTGGAAAGCATAATGCCTAAACTTGCATAGCACTTAGCCTGTGAGAAATGCAGACACTCTGAACACCTATCCTTCCGACAGAAAAGCATGAGGGCTTTGCCTAAAAGCAAGCACAAAACGTCTATGGAGTAGCTGTGTTGCAGAGCTACGTGGCAATGCAGGGACGCGCGAGTTGCTCAGAACAAGATTGTACCGCACTGGCAAGACACTGGAACAGCATACACCTGGGGAAAACGCTTCTCTATCACTTACCAGCCAGCCTAAATTCCCACAGAAGCAAAATGAGAAACTACCTGTTCTACAACAGATGCCGAAGAGTCTCAATAGGCTCTGAATCCCCAGGGATGCAATAAAAAAAGAGCCGGCTGAGCAAGGCAGAAATTTTAATTCAGCTACATCAGAAACCGCAGGCTTCACCTCAACGAGGGACCTGGAGTTTTTCCAGCGAGGTAGACCTTTTTGTAAAGGAACATCAATGGCAGGATTTCCTCTCATATTAGGTGACGTTTTAAGAGTCCTTGGACATCGGCGAGGGGCTGGCCGGCACGCGGTGGCAGGGCAGACGTAGCAGGCTGGTTTCTGGTGTCCGAAAGCTCAGCTGCAGCCCCAGCCAGGTGGCACGAGGCACTGCAATCCCTGCCCTGCACACGTGTTTCTGCCAGAGGAAGCCCAGAGAGAAATCAGGTGCTCAGCTGCAATCAGCAGCTGACGTTCAGGCACCTGCATGAAATGCAAAGAAGCACAAAACCTTGTGTTTTCACAATTATCACTCCTGGGCTCTGAAGGAGCTGACCTCAGCTCAGTTTCTCACCCTAACTAGAAAAGCCTTAGGAAAATAAACAACCGACTCCTCACTTGGAGCAGCAGTGCTGATGCCTACATGTGCCTAACACACACCCCACAGGATAAGGAAACTCAATTACCTCTCCGAATGGAGCCAGCAGAGCGCTATCCCACACAACAAAAAGCTGGGAGCAGTTGATTAAAACAACAGAAACGTTTCCGAGTCCTCTACAAGTCAACTTCTGATCGGCAGATAACAATCATAACTGCTTGTCCAGACAAAACTATCCCTTTTAAATAAAGCCCTCAGATAGCCTCGAACCTAAACCACTCCCTTTCTCCTCGTTTTGAGCATACCGTCAGTTATTTACCATCCTGCTGATTACTGCGCTGCAGCCTCACACACGCTCGCACAGCCTGCACGTATTTGTATACGCACAGATGGAAAAAAATCTCAAGCTGCCCTCCTTCTGGGCCCCAAGGAGGGAAAGAAAGCAAACTCAGTTAAGTTCTTTTTTTTTTTTTTTTTCCCCCGGTGCTCCATCCTAAAGAAGCGGTCAGCCTCGCTGAAAGCTACCAGTTAAACCATGAACCTGTGCCAGCTGCGAATCACTCCAACCACCCTGGCACCATCATTTCGAGTCATTTTCCATTTAAAGAGCCTCACATCAACGCCGGGATAGCCTTTCATTACCCGTCCCACTTAATACCCACAATCTCTCCGCAGCTCGCTCGCCCGGCCTCCGCTGACCAAGGACCGCGCGGCGACCGACGTGTGGATTATTGGGATTCCTGATGCTTCCCCACCCCCCCCGCCGGCTGAGCGCTTGGCAGCGCGCCCGACCCGCAGCGCGTGTGGGACCGTCAGCCTAATGCAAGATGTCATCTGCAGCGGCCGCCGGCTTCCCAAAGCTCCCGCGGTGCCGGGGAGGATGCCGCCGGGTGCCTCCCGCCGCCTGCATCCCGAGGGGCGAGCACCAGGGGAAGGGCAGCGCCAGCACGCCGCCGCACGCTCCCCGGGCTTCGGGTTTGGGGTCGGCGTCACCGAGCCCCGGCTGGCACCGGGCGCTCCCGCACACGCCTTGCACTGCCTCGGGACCTGGAAGTCAGGATGCTGGGGTTGAGTAACTCCTTTTGCCACGTAGCCCGTCTTCTGCTAACGAAATTGGGGTAGTGAGAGCTCAAAAACTGGTGCTCGCTGTATTAAGGAGCTGCCGCTAACCTTTTCTTATGCCAGGCACTTGGTTACGGCAGGCAGAGAGGAGGCATCGGTACATTCTGTATACGAAACATACACAGCCCTTTTCCAGTGCGGGGCAATACATCACCCCTGTAAATCCTGCTGTTCCCTCTTACAGGCTGAATACACAACCGAGGGCAAAAGGAAATACCAGACAACGTGCTAATAGCAGACGGGTGCACATTTACTGTTGTGCCCAACTAAAAAGCGTCAGGAAAGTGAAACCTGTTTGTAGATGAATGAAATACGGATGCCAGGGGAGATCTTTCTTGGAAATGGAAGAAAAGGATACACAAAATACATCTGAAGTTTCACTTCCTCTGTACAGCACAACACGACCAGAGAGGCCAAGAGCAGCACGTGGCGCGTCCTTTACAACCCCCAGACATCCCCCGCTGCCCACACGCACCAAGAATTTCTCACAGCTCATGTCAGACTACCAGCTCCTGGCACCACAACATCCAGGCACCTCAGTCGCGCGTATATGCATCAAAGTTAGGTTCATTTCCATCTAACCGTGACGAAGCTGTGACAAACAGTGACTTGCTCGAGGGTGACTACAGCAGAAGAAAATCTATGAAGGCTTTCTGAACCCCGGGATTACACCACAGAGATGCACGTCTCCAAGATTAGAGATACTACTTGCTGCTACAGATTTGCAAAAATGAGTCAGTGAGATACTACCATTTTACACTGCTTCCTCGTCTAATTTCTTCCTGGATTTGTGCAGCTAATTGCTTACCATCAGGATTTCCAAGTAAAAGCAAGCTAAAAACAGAACCGTGTTTTTACTCAAGTGCGCTGCACAAAACAGCGTGGAGTGACTGCAGCAACCACTTCCTAGGGAGTTCATAACCCCACACGGCACCAAAGCCAGGGACTGAAAAAGAGCAGAAGTTACTGGATTAGCATAATTTTGCGACAAGCCATCTAGAAGAAAAGCAGAAGGTATTTCCTCGTTATCTTGTCCCTTATTAATCTCCGGGGTGACTCTCAGTAGCGGTAAGTCACAGAATTTGAACCAAGCCTTTTGCTAGTACAGGGACAGGACCGCCCTGACATGAGGATTTCCAGCCTGACCCCAAACCCCAGAAGTCTACACCACTGACTCTATGAAGATGCTGTAACTTAGAAAACGGTGTAGGCTTAAATTCACTGCTCGGAAATTATGACCTCTCCCAGGAGCGCTAGGGGTGTGCAAAGCAGAAAAGGCTGCAGCAGCCACCTTCAGTAAACACTGCAGGAACAACCGCAAAAAAGAGCCATTCGCTTTGCAGGTGATTTTCCTCAAAAGAAACCCCAAAAGTAACACAGAAAAATGAATGGAAGTCATCTTTACGGCACAAAAACAAAAGCAGAAAGCTTTTACGTGCCTCACTTTAACAGAATAAAGCCTGACTTTGGAACAGCTGCCTCACTCCCTCCAGGACGCGCTCCCCTACGCAGGGGCTAGGTTTGGTTTTGTTTCTGTTTATTTCACAGCTTCCCTGTTTATTCAGCTTCTTCCCTCCCCCGGTAGCAGGCCGAGCAGCATGGGCTCCTCGCTGGTGGCTGCGGCGCAGGGCGAGCGGCCTCGTCCAAAACCAACAAACTCCCTCTGCGGCCAGCCGCTCCCGCAGCCCCGCCACGCACAGCGCTGCCCCGAGCCCGGGGGGCTGCTCCCTGCCCGACTCGGGCAAGGACTCTCGTAGCTTTTAATGAGAAGGTGGAAAATCACCTCCCAAGCTGCTTTAAAAAAATAACCTTTTTTTTTTTTTTTTTTTTTAAACCAAAGTGTCAGATTGAACTGAAAAAAAAAGTAACAGAAGCGAAGAGGGCGCAGCTACCAAGAGTTACACAGTCTAAGCCCTGTGCTACACCCAGGGACCCTGATGCTACCTCTTACAAAGTGCCAGACCCAGGTCTCTGCTGCTGCTGCAAGCACCAAGATCCCTCTGGTTACTGACGCCTACACCTCAGCGGTGCTTCAGATGATCCATCCCATACTGGAGCTTTACCTCTGGGTATCAGTGCCACCACCTGCAAGGGAACTACTCGTGCAGGCGAAGGACTGCGCTCCTGCAGGATTAGGACTGAACGAAGAGTAACACGGCAAACCTTTCAAGCAGACACATTTGCAGCAGGAAGGCTGGCTACCAAATACCCTCATTTTTACATTAATGGTACAGCTCTTCTGTGAGGACTTCCGCAGAACACCAGATTTTTGACAGAGTACAGGTCTCGTTCCCCTTCTGTTCAGACCTCTGTGCCTGCATCAAGGTGTGAATCCAGGGGTACAGTTCTCCTGATCTCAGGCACACCCAGGCAGAAACACGACTGCAGGATATATAAGACACCTGTGCTGCTCGTGGTGTTGTAACAGGCTAAAGCAGCAGCAAAAAGCTGCAGGGCTGGGATTTGACACAGCTTAGCCCCAGGGCCCTCCGGTGACACGGCAGCGCCCGCACTAGCCGGTGTCACCACCCACAGCGGGGCACAGGCACGCAGCCAGGCCTGTGCCATGGTCCAGAGTTCAAACTCACCGTCACGTTTCGTACAGCGAGGGAAAGCCAAAACTATCACGTGGGGCGAAGCGAGCGGTGAGAGCTTGGTGGCGAGCGCTGCAGCACAGGTTTAAATGGGAATTATGCTCGCAGGAAGGCACGCGTATCCTTGCTGCCAGCCCGTGCTGCCCTGTCCTTAACATCGTCAAGAGCTGGACTGCAACCGTGGTTTGACTTCACTGCACGGATACAGCCTCGGCCTGAGCAACGCTCTTCCATCACCCGCACCCAACCAACAGCCCTGCTGGGCTCGGCACGTGTAACCCCCTTCCCAGCGAGGGGAGCCAGAGCAGGAACAGCAGCAGAGCTGGCAGCTTAAAACTCTGCAACACCCACCCTGGAAGTCAAGACAAAACATTTAAAGAAGGGTTATTGCGGAACACGAGCTAACCGCCCCTCTGTCTCATCTGAACTTCAGCCATGCTGCAGTGGTGGCCGAGAAATCCTCAGCCCTTTCAGCCGTGCCTGGCAGGTATCCACACCTCAGCACTCTCTCTTTTTTTCTTCCCCCCAAGCTCTACAAAACCAGTGATGGACACCGTGTGGACGTAGGCAGGGACGTGTTACAGGCTGGGCAGTGCAGGCACCGTCTAGCAAGAGGTCATCCCCTCACGTGGAGGCTTACCCTGAGCCACTGCTTCCCCTGCTGCTGGCTTTGTTCATAAAATAAACATCCCACCAGGTCTATATGTGGCATTAGCAGATGGAAAAGATGGAAAAGCAGCTCTGGTTGTGTTGTGGTGGGATACAAGCGGGGAGGAGAAAACATAAGCTTGACGGTGAGCCTGCTGTAAAGCCCGGCTGCCGGCTAGGAGGCTGGCACGGTGACCCTGCTGTAAGGATGGGGACACAACTCAGAGACGCCATCCGTCCACATGCATACGGTGGCGGTCACCTTGGTCCACTCTGGGGCACTCCTTCTTCCTCTTAAGTAAAGGTGTTTGAAGTTAACAGCTGTAAAAAGAGTTTTACCGAAACAGACACAGACTCCCATCGAAGTCCCTAATAGAAAGAAGTCATTAAGGTAAGGTGCTTCTCGTATATAAAAAGCTTTCAGGAAAAAAAATAGTCGCTTTTTAATGTTAACAGACGTTGTCTCTTAAAAGCCATCATTTTAATGACTGATATGTGGTGACATAAAGTAAGTTTATAGAAAGAACATTAAAACGTCAAGTCTAACGAAGCCGGCCTGTTCACCAGCAGCAGCAGCATGCCTGTGCAGAGCCCACTGGAAAACAAGGACCCGAGCCTTCCACAAATTATTTTGTACTGCTTCATAAACAAACAAAACCACCGGGGTAGTTTCACAAACGCACTCATCTGCTGCTTTTGTGAGACAGGTTCCACTGCTGACATTAAGGGGTACGGATCTCCTGTGCTGGAGGCAAGTTTAAAAGCTCTCAACAGACAGCAACACACGGGGAGAAAAAGGAGTCAGTGGCTGTGACAGCAGCTTCGTTTTAAGTCTCTTTTGTTCGAGTGACTAAGTCTTCTACTCAGCTACACTGCATTAAACAAACCTTTCTGAATTAAACAGATACACTGAAGGAAAACCTAGTTTGAATATAAAATCTGTGGCCCAGAGCCACCTGGTAAGCCACCAAGGTGAGCTGGAAAGCAGCTACGCGTGTTATCTATCCCCTCCTTCTCCAGAGCGCTGGCTGTACTGGCCAAAACGTTCCTCAGTAGCCACTCCTCAAATGCCAACCTCCTCCAGCCAGATCCCGGTGAATTCAGAGGCAGCCAAGTCTTGCACAAGCCCGCTGAGGGGACAATGGCTACAAAGGGGACAATGTGAGAGTGTCCTCCTGCAACCCCAGCAGCAGTCACTGCCCACAGTATTAGCTGCTGCTGCTTGTAATCCAGATTCTCGGGGAAACTTGAAAACAAAACCGTGCAGCAGTTTGCAAAGGAAAAGGAGAATTGCATATCAGGTACCCAGCCTACGAAATGAGTTGTTTCAGGACACGCACAGGCATGTGAATAAGGACCCAGAAATTACCGTAAGCAGCAAATCCTTAAGTGACATGCCACAGAGTAAGGTAGGCACGTATTTACCATAAACTTTTGTTTACTAAAAACATTCCAGGAAAAAACACGCATCAGTTTAGCAGCCCTGTGTTGATTTTGCCTGCAACACAGCCCGTCCGCTTAATCACCATTTCTCAGAACTGGAAGCACAGTGGGAAGTGAACTTCTTTGTGGAAACAGGTGTGGAAGTTAGAGCTGCATCCCGTTCTGCCTCACTTCTGCAATAAACAGAATGCAGCCTTCCTTAAAGCCCCTCTTCTTTAAAACATTTCAGTTGTGGGATTTAGTTTGTGCCACTTGATGCCTGATTTTTTTTTTAAAATGTATTACATTTTTCTCCATAATAAACTTTACACAGTGGCTGAAAAGAGACCGCTTGCATAACAAGTGTTATGCAATTTCCCAAATAAATAATACCCTTGCAGGAGGGAAGATTACAAAGTCCCCAAGACTTTCAAGGCTACAGATTTGGTTTCAGAGGCCAAGAGTTTGTAAAAACTGCATGCCATCCCGAATCTTCCTGATAACTACAGACACTGCATCAGCACCCAAAGATCCCATCAGGAACAGCGTCCCACTGCGGATAACCAAAAGACACCCCAGCAAAATCCACAACTTACCACCGCAGATCTGTCTCTCAAGAATGTAGAGTGGTTGACACCAGCTACAAAAATCCAGCATGGACGCAGCTACACTTTTAAAGTTGCTTTTAAGGTTTGCCTAGTTTCTTCTAGCACTAGGATGGTTTCACTGAAATCAGTGAGACCAGAAACCCCCCCAGAAATGCAACCTTGTTAGCCACCTCCACCTCCGGAGCACTACGCCCTGCAAGTACAGTTCAGTATCTCGAGTGAAAATCCTACCCTAAGAAAAAAGCCCACCGAAATACCACGCAGATGAGTGAGTGATCATCGCGGAGATGTTTAGGACGCCGCAGTCCTCTGCAAACGAGCATGTACCTTAAGGAGCGTACCAGGAGTGGCGCTGCTTTGGAAGAAGCGCGCGTGCTCCAGCATCTGCTCCGGCCACCCCGCTGCCCAGATCTCGAGCCTGGTTCAGCGTACGACAGCAGCCTTGTGTTTGCCCTGAGAACAGCCGAGCGGTTCCGTAACTAAAAGCAGCTTGTATTAACTAAAGGGAAGAGGCTCATTGCACAGTTCAGATTCTGGAGCCCCGGGAGACTTCCCCCAGCATCTTTACGCCGTGTCGGGGAGCAGAAGAGGGAGGGACGCCGAGTTCTGCAGAGGCAGCATCCATCCTGCCAGGGCCCGCAGAAATTACGCTTCCCCAGCTGAGCTAATCAGCCACGTTCCAAACAGAAGCTGCATTTATCTCCTCTGAACAGCAGACTTTCTTCTTAATTATCCAAGGTCAGCGGCAGTGAATATTGAACAAACTAACACTCGGGGAATCCGTGTAGATGCGAAACCGGAGGGCAGGCAGTCTCAAACGTGCTTAGCAGCAGTAGCACATTTTAACAGAAAGTTGCTCTTTTTAGGCACGGGAATCACTTTGTGAATAATCAATCAATACATTTGATAAAGCGCCATTTTTAGAAACCTTTATCAAGTTATGTACCAGCATAACTCTCCCCTTTTTTTCTTTAAGACGAAGAAATGTTTTCAAGTGTTGGAGTACGGTTCAGACAACTGAAGTCAGCAAGTGGAATAATGGCGTTAATCTTTCATCAAACTCGTTCAGAATTCCAGCAGCAACTCGGAATTTTGATCCGTGTCCCCTGGACAGTCACAGAAGTAAATACTGCTAACCTGAAAGCATCACACACCCAGTCTGATACCGACAAGGCACACCTGAGGCGCACGGTCTCATTTGTTGTCCAGCTGCAATACGTAGCTTTTCCCAGCAGGTCTGAGCTCACCACAGAACAGCAGCTACTTTGGAAATCTCAATCACCATTTTGGCTTCCCCAAAAACACAAGTGGTGCAGCTTTACTAGTAATGCACAGCACAAGGCTATTGTACAATTTCCCTGAAATTTCTATTCCAAACGCAACCACAAAAACGCTGATGAACCTCAGCCTGAAGATTTGTTTCACGTGCTATCTGTAATTACACAATAATGGAAGACTTCTGCAATTACAAAAGCAACGAATAGATCCAACCAGTGGGCAGGATTCTTGGTTTGATCCTGTGCTGGTGGGAAAGGTATCAAAGAGGGGAAGGGGAAAGGCACTGCAAGCTGCTACCACGCGTCTCGTGATGGAACCAATGTAACAGCAAAAAAATCTGTCCTGGTAGCTCCGTTTCCTGGGGAGTAGCCACAATACCTCTGTCAATACCACCAAAGTCTTTGTCAGCTTCACAAAAAGCCACGTGTGGTGGCTGGTCTTGTTCACATGCCTTTTCCTGGAACAGCAGAAGCTAAAGATCACATAGGTGGGACCACATCCTGCCCTGAAATCGTAACAGCCCCAGGCAGAAACGTGGCGCCCTTTAAATACGCCGCGCGCCTCAGGCTGTGCGGGAACTGCACGGGGCTGTAAGGACAATTTCCCTCAAGAGGACATTTCTTTTCACCTTACCTGCTATTTTTATAAGCTTGCAGATGACATTATATAATATAACCGTTAATTATACTGTAGTTCAGCATAATTCATCTGCAATGGTTCAAACTGCTTCCAGTAGTTTAACAACCCAAAGTACGATCCTCTGACAGCAACTGACAGATTCAGAGTACTCAGCTCCTAACAAAAGGAAGAAAAAAAAAATCAAAACCCTCATCAGCCCTGGAATAAGGCTGAAAAAAACGGCTAGTGATCCTGCTGACCAGCCCCACAGCTTCACCAGGTGAAATGTAGAAAAGTAAAGCAAGAAGCTGAAAGCACCTGCTCGCCCAGATGACACAGAGTTGGGCCAGCTGGTGGCAATCTGCACCCCAACACAGTGCCCTGTCAGGGGTTTCTACCCCTCGCTACCCTTCTACGAGAAGCAAAGCTGGCTCCTGCAGGTTGCTGGTTCCACTGTCCCTGCCCGTGCTTTCCTTCCACAGCTGAGCATCCCCGCGACCTGCTCAGTACTGCGGCACCACGCGGGTTCTGCTCTGGTCCTGCAGGCACTGCTTCGTTCCTTCTTTCCAGGCCAGAGGGCTGTCGCAAAGCACACTCACCAGACAAATCCTCAACATATTCTGAGCTAAAACTAGTCTGAAATGAAATTTCATATTATTTTTTTTTGAATGCACTTTTTCCTCCAACACGCCACACCGACACACCAAGTACATTGGTTAACACAGCAAAGAAAGACTTCCTCCTCAAGGTTATCTCAAAACCAGTAAGAAACATAGAAAATTGTATCTCTTTTGCATCTTACTTATCACGGGCACTACAAGATCTCAATCATCAGCATCCACTGGACCCAGCAGCCCCCTCCCTTGGAAGCGCTCTGTCTGCCCTTTCCACCCGCTCTGCCAGCGTGAAGCTCCCTCGCAAGCTCCAACACAATTCTGCATGCATTATTTATCCCTCTTGCTAAGTCATGCAGTGGGATAATTACTTAACTATTGTAATGATATTTTGCAATGGCTGTACTCTATTATTCTAATTGATTTTCATGGGATTGCTCTTGCTGCATGTTTTGAGCACAAGAATTTATTTTCCTGCAGTACGAAAAGCTAAGTTTATTTTTAATAAAAACAATGTTGATATATTGCTCACATTTTTGCTCTCCCTGCTAACAACCACTGAATGAGACTTTTTTTTTTCAGAAAACTAGCGAGATAGAAAATTATATATTAACTAATGTAATAATTAACCAGAAAGCGTTTTCCTTACAATAGGAATTCATTTGACTTGTAAGACTCCAATGGGTGTAACTGCCCAGTTTTTGAAAGGTGAGAGACCCACAACCTTTTCACAAACTAAAAGCTAAAGTCAAAATATATTTGCACGGTCTTGCTTAACAGCACACTAAGTTTTACCAAGATAAATGCTCAGCTTGAGATTGGGAGAACTCTTAGTACAGCACTAAATGAACATCAGTCCTGCCCGTCCACTCAGCACGACATAAGCCACACACCAGAGCAGCCCAAGAAAACAGCTATTTGTGCCACCCTGCCCCCGGGATATTCTTCAGGCTATGCATGATTCAAGATGTACTTGTAAAACTTTTGTGAAGAGATGAATAGGATCTCAAAAAACACAATAGCCCCAGCAGTTCAGAACTGGTAAGAAAGCTTTTTTTCTGCCTTGAGCCAGAAATTCTTCCAGGAGGAGCTCTGCTTTGAGCTACTGAAGATAAAGGAAGGAGAAGCAAGGAAAAGCAGCGTGCTGCTGATAGTTTACTCATCATACCTACCGCTCACCTGCCACCTAAATGAGGAAAGGCATGGATACAACTCAGGAGAAGGAATACGGTCTTTATACGTTAAGATCAAAACCCAAGAACTTTACTCAGTTAGCAGCAGAAAGAAGAAACTTTTGACAGACGAGACTCATCACAAGCTAGGACCATGCCTTATTTTGTGAATATAATGGAGCATGCACGTTGTTTTCTTCCACTTAGTAACAAGGAATCATCTGGGCTGGGTTCGATTGCTACCTATGACGTGTGTTTAAATTAAAAAAATTTTAATTTTAAGTTTTATCGGTCTCAGCACTGTCCTAACTTCAGAGACTACCAGGACAAGGAAAGCAACGAGAAATCTGAAGGAGTTCTCTGCTCAAATGGACACAGAACTCTTCCCCAGAGCCTCATTTCGGGCTTTACACAATACAATTCATTTCTCAATTCTTTTTTATCTGTTAAAAAACACTCTCTAGAAAAAAAAAATAGTCCTGGAAAAAACGCAGTTATTTTCTGTGATCTTGCTTAAGTTTAATGTCATCTTACTCCCATCCTTCTCGAAGTGTCAGTCTCAGACGCCTAACCCAGCTCCTGCAACTGACAGCCAAGCGCTGCCCTCACTTCTGCAGCCCCTGGACATGATTCAGAAAAATCTCGTGTGAACAACAAAAGGTCACGTTCTCTGCGTGCGTCAGCTACCTGCCGAACCACGATGAAGTTTCAAAAGCTAGCACGTTCAGAAATAAAGCCACCAACTGTTATTAAACTAATTTCAGAGCAGCACTCTGGATTCCCACACCCATGACTAAATAAGCATGCTCCTTACGCTATATACCTTCACGTAAAAAAAAAAAAAAAAAAGCCATTCCTGCTTGTGACAGGCTTTTAGAAACAAGCAAGCATAGTACACAGCTGTACAATCTCCTAACTTTGAATTCAGAGTGCCTGGTTTACAGTGCAAAAAAAGGCAAGAGGGGAAAAACTGAAGAGATGGAAACAAAACCCAGGTACTGCTAAGTGTTATCCCTACACATTAGAAAAAAATCTGAGAACTGGCAGAGAAACGTAACACGTACCTTATTATGGACTTCTTTCCATGACTGACATCTGGCACAAGCGTGAGTCTTCCAAGCACAGGTGGTGAGACTGTCCTCACACTTAAATCGTTATAAACGCAGACACTGAATATTAAGGTGCCATCTCCTATGCATTTAGAATAGGCAATGTGGGCATGATGCTCTACCGCTCTGTTCATTGTTGGCTTTTGTATCAGTTGGTTAATTTGTAATTGGGAAAAAAAAACATCATCCTCTTCACCCAGGTAAGGAGGCTGTTGTTTATTACGAAGTTTCGCTATCGCTTCTTTGAACGCCGGCTGAATAACAGCGAGTCCCAGCACAGCGCTGTGAATTCCCTGCACACTTCAACACAGGAGACACAAGCTAGGAACCCACGGGTCTGCACTTCTCAATGCAAACGCGCGGTCCCAGCTTGCAGAGGTGCTGTGAAGCTGCCATTCCACGTAAGTCATGTAACGAACCTCAGGGTTTCGCAGTTCGAGCCCTGGTGTCACAGCCTGTCCCCGCGGACAGCCCCCCAGCCTCAGGGGCACTAAGCGCACTCACCGGAGATGCCTGAGCTCATCTTGACCTCAGAAGTTAAGCAACTTGCAACTAACTTGCGTCACATCCGCTAACAAGTACTTGGAGTTAATGACTCTTAATTGCTCCCAGAGTACTATATTCCTACACCCACAGCTGAGCATGCTCCTCGCTCTGCTAGCCCACACGTGAAGTTATGCAACTCTAATGGTGCCGTGCCTCTGGTAGCCGTGCGGGAGGCAGCTGTGAGGTTTCACCGGAGCCGAGGAGCGAAGACATCACCGTTTACAGCGGCGAAGCAGTGGACAAAGCCTGCCCACCTCCTTCCAGGAACCACTTCGCAGCTGCATCCTCATTCACTTTCTTGCTGCGCTTGCTCTCGTTCGGAATGACCACCTCTATGCTGTTCAGAAAGCAGAAGGCTCGTTCTGAAGTCTGACTCCATGTGCAGTTTTTGAGAAAACATCGCGGGATTTTGTCGCGGTTTCCAAAAATTGACTTCGCCTCCTGCAAGCCATATGCGGTGGGAGTTCTAATTACATCTGCTCGACAGGCAGGTAAGCCAAAGCACGCCATCACCTACCTGTGATGTGACCGGGAGCTAAAGGGGAAAAGGAGAGGGACCCAGCCGCCCCGCCTCGCCCTCCCCGCTCAACCCGCCCGGCTCAGCCATGCCTCTGCCACCACTCCTGCCGAATTCGGTTTCGTTTTGTGTCACGTGGCAATCAAACAGCTCCGGACACCCAGGCACTACTCACATAAAACGCCCAGCCCTGCATCTCGCACAGGAATTACCCCAGACACTCCTGTGCTCGCGGAGGCGAGCGGTTCCCTGCAGGCACCTGCCACAGCTAGGGACAGCTCCTGCACCCTGGGGACAGCTCCTGCGCCTCAGGAAAGCCCGGGCTGGCTCCTGGCAAGCGTCCCTGCCGCAGCCTTTATGCTGCTGAGAGCCAGGAGCCATGGGGGAGCAGCCCACGCCGGTCAGCAGTGCCCTGCGAACACACCACAGCGCAACCCCGCAGCCTCTCCAAGCGCCCACCAAGTGCTTTGGCTCCATCCGACCACAATAACCTCTGGGATCCGCAGGCTTCACTTCCAGTGGTTTTCCTCTGAGTAAGACACGCCATCCTTGAATCCAAGCGAGCAGATATTCCCTGCAAAACCGGGGAGCTCTGCTACCAGCAAGCCGAGCGGAGATGAAGCACGAAAGACCGACTCCCTACCGTGAAGCCACACGAGGTACGTGTGAGGGAAGAAGCCCCTACCAGAGGGCATCTTCTCACAGCTGTGCTCAGCGCTAAAGGTGCTGGCACGCTCCTGCTCTGACGTTTTCTTTGCACTTCTGAGGGTGGGAGAAATCCCACGCAGCTACTTTTTTCCAAAGACGTTTTAGGGTTTATAAACCACTGGAAAAACTGCCAACAATTTGTGCCACAGGTTATAATAGAAATAAATAAATAACCGAGGAGAGCAGCTTTTAGGAGCCTGGCTCTATTCACCGAAGAAGTCCATTCCAGCTGCAGCCGCCTGAATTGCTGACAATTTTCCAATGATCATTTCTCACTGGACAAGATTACCAGAGTTACGCAGGCTACAACTCCTCGGTGACACGATAAAGCTTTACGGGCACTCAGCTGTTCCACATCAGGGATGTTTACAATTTTACACCGTAACTCCACGTGTAAGCAGCACACACGATATTTGATCGAATCGTAAAGTACCACTCTTACTGACAACGCAAGTCTCGCTGCAGAAGATGCATCTGAAGCAGATAAATTAGTCCTGCTTTATTTTCCTACCACAGTGAGGCAAAACACAAAACCCAGTAACTTTTTAAAATGTCCTTCTTGCTCCTTCTATACTTCACTTCTTAGACAAAAGCAGAACCCCAGTCCTACAGTTCCTTCAGAACAGGTTGTTTTTACACACAAGATGCACATAATTCCCCCCAAACAAGCCTCAATCTTTACGACAAAGTTTTATCTGCTGTAGGTTTCCCTATAGCTAATAACATGCTGAACTGGAAACATCTCATAAAGCGTATTTAATATTTTTGTTAAGCTGAACCACACACCCGTGCCTGCTGCAGATAACAACTGGCAACGGCTGTTTCCCCTCCCTTCTCCATACGGCACCTGTAATAACTCAGTAATAGCAGCAAACAGGCACCAGCAAGCTCCCTGGCTGGATTAGCATCACAGAGGAGAGCCTCTCCTGCCGATGCTAATGATGTGCTCTACCCTGCTATCCCCAGGAGACAAATGACTGCACTGGCTGATTGACTCCATCACGGGGCCATCGTCCATCAATGTATTGCCTCCTTTATTGAAATCTCATCTCGGGAAGAGAAAGTACTCGTACCACTTCGGGAAAACAGTGGAAGCGCTTTCAGAATAAGAGCTCCAAGGCACGCAATTAGAGCCAAATGTTTCAGCAGAAACACACGTTTCCAGCAACCCCAACATATATATGGATGCTTTGTTCAACCAGGACAAGAAAGATTTACGTCCTTATGCTAATCCAGGTCTTTCGGTGGTGGTGGGTTTTTTGTTTGTTTTTAAAAAGAGGAATGAAACACCTACTACAGGCATAATTTACTTGGTCAAGCTAAAACACAGACGGCGAATACAGCCATGCAGATTAAAGAAGGGAACCTTGAGGGTATTTAGCTACCTGATTTGCTAAGAGATGAGTTCCAGCTCCTTGGACACAGGCTCAAATGACACTAATGCAGTATTATCCCCAGTGACACCTGCAAACGGAAGTGAGCACGTACAGATCTTTCTCATTTATCTACTACATCGGTAATAACATGGAAAAAAAGAAAAGGAGGGATCTATTCAATTAGGAACTACCCCTGTGATTCCAGAAATGCTGCACATCCTTCAGCAGGAACAGGACACAGGCACTAAACCCCATCCAACAACGTTCTGATCGAGTTTCTAATACAGTCCTCCCACATCATAGGTCCACTTCTGCGATTTGACTATGTTAAATTGCACATGAATTACCCAGACATCGCTCCACCTGCGCAAAAATAATTTAGTTGAGGAAAAATTTCTGATTATAATCAGTCTCGCATTTGTCTGCCCAACAATATAAATCTGAAGTAGGCAGTTTTTATCTCAGGCAAGACATTTTGTCTCACTTAGCACCTCTGCACATTACAAGCAATCCATCATAACTCTGAAATCCCAACGAACAATCTGCTTCAGAAAACACATCTAAATATTTATTCCTCGCTTACCCCTAAAGGGACTCCAACAAGTCTGATAAGATCCTCACGCTAGAGTTTCTGGAACTCCTGGAGATACCCAAGCGTTAAGTTGGACTTCTGGAAGTTTGCACCTCCGTATCGCAACTGACAAAAAGCACACGCTGTGCTTAAACACGGAACAGCCCGGCTCTCAGCAAAGTGCTCAACAATGGAGGTTCAAAATGTACATCAGCCAAAGTTAAAATTCATTTAAAAGTCAGATGACTTCTGCTTCTGCGGTACCTAATTTCACATTTTACTGTTCTGACCCTCGCAGCACAGACTGTTACTCCGCAATCACAGGCCAGTGCCCCAAGCAAGACACCATACTTCTCCAAATCAGGCCTCCTGGTTTCAGGATCTGAACTTCAAATCCGTACAACCCCTTTTCCTCAGGTAAATCCAGTACTGCTTATTAATAGACGATTAACCGTGGGTTTACTTTTCACTTGCAGAAACACGGGCAGCACCTTCAATAATAAAACACTGTCAAACTCAAACAAGGTCCGATTTTATCCAGTTGGTTTCATTTCTTTTAAGGACTTAAGATCCACCTCTGAAGATACCGAGTTAGTGAGCAGTCAAACAAAACACTCTAGGCCAGCAAGAAATGAAGCTTTTCCTCCTTTTAGTTGAGCTGCTCAGAATTACAATCTTCCCAGTGGTTAACAGGCAGTGAATTTGTTGGCATGCCAATTAGCAGTCTTCTCCAAAGAACACGTTCCTAATTAATAGCTGGCTTATGGGAAGAACAGTGCTGAGGATTTGGTCATACCTCCAGACATAACAAAAAAGAGTGAATCTAGCTGTGGTTGATATACAGGAAAATCACTGTAGTTAGCAGATGTAACCTGCAAAAGGGACTTACATAAGCGAAACAGGCATTTTCACCTTATTTCTGTTATACCATCTAATCCTGGACACCTGCTTACGGTAGGGATGTATATTCAGGACATGAGTATTTGAGCAAAAATGCCCAAATTTCTCCTTTCGCCTTGGGAAGAAGGAGAGTGCAAAGAGATGCGAAGTGCTGCTGCAAGATGCAGCCGCATCTGTAGTTTGTGTGAGTCTTATTTCAGGTCAGAGCTGCGTGTTACGAAACTCCAGCACACCTTGCAAGTGACCTACATTGTGGAATTAAAACCCACTAACCTACAGAACCATCTGAAAGCCCACAAAATAGGTCAGTGGGTTTCCTGGTAGGAAGAATTACACAGCCAAAAAGACACACACGTAACAAAGAACACTGAGATTGCGTCCTTCACCTAACGAATACAGGAGCACGCTGCAAATCCTATTTTTTTTTACCCTGTTGCCACCGTTGCGTGCAGGCGGGACTTCCCACAAGCAACACGAACTGCTTTGATTCTCACTGAGGGACCCTGGAAGAAGCCTGCTCCTTCAGGTCTGGTGAGGCAGGGAGGAAAGGAGCAGCCCCACGCGCAGAAGCTACACCCGTGAAGCTGTGTAAGCAATTCACAGTCCTGAAGCGGAGGGGGCCTTGAAGTAGCCAGAGCACAAGCGACACCTGATTCATAACCAGCAGCAAACTGGCCTGGAGTTATGGCAGAGGTACCCGAGCACCAAGTCTGGATAGAGACAACCAAAATAATTCATCTGGCCCACTGCACGTTCCCCGACACCTTTCATCCCTCCGGGGTCTCGGGTCACAGGCGTTGTTTTCAGAGACCTAATAATTCAGCCAAAACAGAGCCCCACAGCACTTGGGGTTGTTGGGGAACGTTAATATGCAGCACACGACAGTAAGTCAGATCATGCGTGAGCCGAGCGTGTCCACAGAGAACTGCTCCTCGCATCCACCACTTCCCTCCTTGCAGCTACTCCTCAGGGCGATGCTGTACAAAAACGTTCCTATTCCCAGGTCATACGAGGTCCCAGCTATTTGACGAACCTGCGTCAGGGCACGAGACGCACACGCCGATCTTGCAGCTGGACCAGCCTTTCCGCAGCACGAAACGATCCGGTGGGTTTGAGAAAGGCACGCAGAGAAAGCCGCGCTGCATTCCTCGGCCCACGAGGACCTGCAGAGAGCGAGGCCCGCGTCCCACTGGGTGCGATGGCTGTTCTCGGCTCTAGGAGAAAGTTGCGTGCCCTCTCCTCCCACACGCGCATGCATACTTTGATTTAGATTCCTGTCTCCAAAAAAAGCAGCCTATGGAGGAAGGAGAAAATGAATAATATCCACGCTGCATACTATCGATGACAGATTAACACACTCAGCGCCACGGTTTATCAATTAGACCTTTAGACTCTCTCCACTGGAAACAGGGGACGGAGCTTTAAATCCTACCACCTGCGATCATTTAACCCAAACGTGTCACCTACATGAAAACTGTAATACACCTTATCCACACTGAGCATTTTACTATGCTATTAAACATATTTTTTTCTTTCCCTAGTACAAAAGGGCCACAGTAGGTGCAGTTAGTATGCCTTACCACGATCTTCAGGACCAAAACATGGTAGAAGAGTCACAGCAGCCAACACAGCCCTGCTATGCTCGTCACCTACAGCATTTCAGGTACCCAAAGCTGGAAGCTAGAGCTAGGAGCCATCCCAAGACACTCCACATCAATGCAGAGGATCCTCCCTGCTCAGAACGATTCCCCAGAGGTGCTGAGGCCCAAGAGAAAAAAACACATTTGTGGTAATGAGATCATCAATGCCAGACCCAAACACCAGCAAAGAGCAAATCAGGACACAACTCGTACTCCTTCCAGCAGCCAAAGCACAAGAGACTGATCCTATGCCAGCTTTTTGCCTGCACCAGTATGACAGATAACACCAGATCTGAAGCTGAATAGCTTCATCCGCTCAGATGAAGTCTTACAGACTAAGGCTATGCTGGTTAAAAAAGCATACCATGAATCTGTACCAGCAGACAGCTTATAATGGCTCATGGCTGATGCATTTCGGGTCTGACAATATAAGTCATGAAGTCAAACAGTGTATCGTCAAAGTACAGCCTCAGAATTCAGGTCTGGCTGGGAACAATCAGCGTTTTCTGCTTGTGAAGGGCTGATTGTATGTAAGATTCGCAGAAGGCTCCTATTCTTAGCTCCCGTGCCACAGTGGGTTTGCCAAACTTAGCGAAAGTACTCTTCCTCTACAAATTCAGAAAGTAAGAGCCAATTAGTTTTAGACAGTGCTGGTAAACAAGAATTGAGAAAACCGTGGTCTGAAGAGCTCCCTCCACGCGGTCGAACATTTAGCAAACGCATATTGTGAATCCCAGCACTCCAAGTGACCGAGGCACGATTACGTTGCTCTCATCCATTACCAACCAAGCAGTCCCCGAGCGGACTCAACCTCCAGACCCAGATGGCCCAGGGGGCAGTCGCACGGCTCCGGGCTGGGACAGACCTTGCTCAGCTCCCTTACAACCCAGCTGCCATTTAACTCCAACGGGAAAAGCAGAGACGACTTACACATAGTCCTAAACAGCCAGTAAGTAAAGCTAATATTCTAGAGAAGAGCACCAACTTCCCTTCCCCAACAGCTCTTTCTAGAAGTCCCCTACCCCATTTGTATAGATATAGCCCACTCAAAAGGACAGCCCTGATGCAGAAATAAAACCCCGCCTAACACAGGTGAAAGATACTTAACTTTAAAGAACTGAATGAAAACCACTTTGCTTCTAATCTACACCACCACGACACACCAGCACGTATTTTTAGAAGGGTCCTGCTAATAGACGGCAAATAAGCAGGGCACATATTAGCTCCACAGAGGCTGGGCTCGTAAGCCTGATTCCTCATTCCAGGAATAGCAGGACTATCTGGTGTCTATTCTGGTCAGCCCAGCCTGGGTGCAGAACAAGAGTACTTGCACCGGTGACACAGAGAGCAGCTGATGTCCTTCAAGGTGCTAGCTTAGATACTGCAGACGTGCAAAGGGATTTTCTGAAGAACTGAAGAGGAAGGAAGAGCAGCTTCTGAGGCACCTGCTCCACACAAAACAAAATTCATTTTAAAATTACGCTGCTTGGCCTCCCCTCCAAAGTATGGCAGAAGAGTGAAACACTACGGATGCATGCTCCTTGAGCACTCCACAATGAAATACATGTTCATCTCCCCATGCAACCTCCAAATCACGTACTTTGGGTATACAGATATTAGCAACAAATACAACAGAAATGCTTATTACTAAGTGTATGCCTTCCAGAAGACAGGTATGCTATGATTTATTATCTTAAAATTATATTAAAAAGTCCCCCTTTTTTCTTCTTAATTTGCACGTCAGGTATCTAATTGCTGCTCTCACACCTTTTGGTGAGTACTTTCAGTGTGTTTCTTCACTATAAAGGACACGAAGCTCAGATAACAAAGTGCTTATCCTCAAGTTAGACAAAACCTAACATCAGAGAAGCTCCGCCACCTCGCACTGCTTGCCTGTTAAACCGAATGGAAAACTGCAGAAAATAACTATCTGTGAGAAATCAGAGGGAAGGGGGAATAACCTGCTTCATGATGATGCTTTGAAGCACACAGAAACATTCTGCACAGCCATGCCTGGGAGGAGAGAGAAAGCTACAAGTGCATAGGAACACAACATATGTGAACCAGAAGAGAAAGAACAGGGAAGAGGAGCAAGAACACCATTAGGAAAAAAAAAGGAAACAGGGAGACGGTCTCACGTAGGAACCTACGACTCCCCTTAATAGGAAATGCAAGGCCAAATTCTGCCCCAACATTCTCAGGAAATCCAAAGTAAACTTTCTTTCCATGTCTGGAGTAGTAATGGGTATTGGAAGGGAACGTGTGTTTGTGGAGCAAAATTCCCAGCAGAAGTTTTAATTCAAGTCTTCCTCTGGGTAGGAACCGACGGGGCTCTAGCAGAGCAAACCACCAGGACAGCCAAGGGACACAAGTGGAAGCAGTGACTAGCACCACCTCCCTGAGCCATTACACCAATACAAAAACCTCCAGGAAAGAAAATTATTGCAAACCCCAGCAAGCACTTTACCATTATTCATTCCCAAGCTAGCCAATTAAATTGTCATCTCGCTGAACTGGATGTTGTGCTGAACACAGCTTGCATCTTTGCTGCTAGCCTCTGAGAGGAAAACTTAAGGAAAACTCAAGGTGCTCCATACTCGATATACTTACCTAAGTACAGAGAAATGAAGTTTAACCATAAAAAAGCAGGAATAGAGTTGGGGAAAGCGTGCTGGCAACATGTAACAAATTCAGTACTTGAGTACTACAGGTTTAATATAAGCTTTGCCTGAAAACTCTCAATTCTCTTGAGATGGATTTGACTTTTTTTTTTTTTTTTTTTTTTTTTTAAGTCTACCTGAAATATTTACAAACAATCCCTTGAAAAAGCATTCAGGTGCAGCTTAACTGTCTAGCATCCACAGCGATTTTTATTCGGTACATCTCTAAGAGTTACTGTACGTAGCTAAAGCTCTTTTTTTAAGAGCCTAAGGAAAGGGGATAGTTGGATCTGAGAAAGCAAAAATTCTACAGGCTGCCAGCCACCCCTCCCACACACACCACACAAAGATTGTATCAAGTCTGAAAAAAACACACGCGCAGTAGAATTAGCTAACATCCTAACTAGTTCTCAAATAGGAGAATATTTGTCCGCCAAAGTAAATTCTACAGCAAATAACTGACTTCACGGGGGGGGGGGATGTAGATCATACTAAATCTTATTAAAATACTGAGCATACTGTTATTTCCCACTACAATTTGATGAAAACCAGTTGCCCCATCACATCTACAATGTTCTTCTTTCACTACTCTGTTGAGTTGGTTTTTTTTTTTTTTTTTTTTAAAGAGAGTTTGGTAAGTTTCTGTTAAGTGTTACCAAAGCCAGCCTTAATGAAGCACGGTGGTTTTAAATGGGGATAGGTGTCATCAACTCATCAAATTACAACTTAAAGGTCAAGCTCATCTCATATTTGAAGTAATAAATTATCAATCATAACTCACTAGGTTTTCTTCCACCAGTGACTTATTAAAAAATTCTGATGAATTTCCCAGCCATTGACTTGTACCTCACGTACTGTAACACTCAGAGCAATACCACAACAAAGAGCTCTGACCTCCCAGGTCTTCTCAATGCACAAAGTTCACTCAACATCCAGCCACTCCTGCTTTCGGTTAGATTTATTCACAAATCATATAAATATGCAAGAAGACATGATGGTCCGTTGAATATTTAGAATACTTTCTCTCAAACTCCACAAACAAAAGCAATTTAAAAAGCAGCAAAAATGAATAGAAAGCTGATGAATTAAATGAATTAAAATTAGAAGCCATTCAGAAGAGTCTATTAAAAGCTAAGCAGAAGTATGACGTTCTAGACATGAGGATCACATCTGGCAAGTAAGGCTACAGTTCTTAACCTGAAATCAATTGCTATCCCTTTTAAGGGCCCTTTAAAAGAAATACATCTTACTATCTCAACAAACCTTTTGAAACTTCTCATTACAAAATAAAAAAAAAGGGAGGAAAAAAAGCCTTCTGCTCTCAAAATGAATGTCAGTATGGTGGCCAAATGAAAATGATCTGGTATGATAGCAGATACAATCCATGTGGACTCCTACATCTCATTAAGACTCTCCTCCTACAAACACTCGTGCACATGCTCGACATTATGCTGTGAGAACTTTCAGCGACTGCAAGGCTGCACTGTGCTGTAGCAGCACAGTAAAATACCAGACAACTGCAGGATCAACGTGTTTTACCTGAATCAATGGGGAAGCCAAGACAACAGAAACCCACAGAAATCAAGCACGCTTTGAAGGTTTAGTTGCATGGCAAAACAAGATTGAACAAAGCCGGTGAAGAATCAGATCTACGCGTGTACAGAACGCTACTGTCCCGAAAGACAGACCTTATTCAATGATGTAAAACAATTTTAAATAGCATAGTTAAGTTCAACACCTTGGCATATTCTGTAAAACGTGTAGGGATATTTGTAATCAACATGCATCATGAAACACACAGCGAAGTGCTGCAACTCTATTGCTGTAACTCAGAGAGCTTCCATGGCCCAAAAGCATGCTCCCCATTAAAAATGCAGGCACTTCACATTGTTTAAAGCACAGTGCAAACAATAGCTAACCAAAAACACTGTAACCTCCTTTGTCAATCAAGTCAAGACACCCAAGTCACGAGAACAGCCTGCCCAAGAGAGCATCTCAACGCACATCTCAACACACTTTCAAAGAAGAAAACTGACACCTTTCACAACGCAGGTCTTACAGACCGCTTCCTTGACAGAGAAGAGTAACGTGAACTCATATTCAGGCCATACATCATTTACAAAAAGCATATCAGAAGACAACATCATAGAACAAATCAGAAGAAAGAGAAAAAAAGCAGACAACGACATGCCTATTTCAGCACCAACTGGTATTTCCAGAACCAACTTTCTGAACCAATTAAACTGCAAAAGTGCAATTTTGGGTTTTTAGGAATTAAATTAGCCACTGTACTTCAGCTGCACAACCTTGCAAAGACTTCCAGTTACTCAGCGTAAGGCAATCAGAGAGAACTGACAGCTAAAGCTTTCAGCAATCCGCACCATTCCCACGAAAGCCGATTCCTTTGAGATGACAACAGACAGAGAGATCAACATCTCAGGAAGGGAGTTGTTGTTCTTGTGGCATCCTTGGTTTCAGCTGTTTCCCTTCTCACTCCCTAATCCTCAGTTATTTTTTACTCCTGGGGAAAACACAGGTAGATCTCTCCCCAAAACACAGAAAAGCATCGGCCCCAAAACACAGCCCGAACATTTTGGGCTGCCTGCAGAGCTTTAAGAAGTCTTTCTCACAATAGCAACAGAACGGAACAACAAAAAGATTCAGGTCGCTGCCACAGTCATGAAACACATTTTCCAGGTCTAATTAAGTGCTTGAAAGAGAATTTTTAAAAACCACAATATTTTAAACGGGGACAGTCGGGACTACATCTCGGGGAAGGGGGGGGGGGGGGGGGGGGGGGGGCACGAACAATGGGGATCTGGAAAACGGTGGAAATCAACAAGTCAGCATAACCAAAGGCACGGCTGAGAGCCGCGTTTAAAGGTGGGCATTACCTTGTGGAGGTGCCTTTCCTGACATCGCAGATGCTGCATTTGAAGGCTTCGGCGCTGTTCCGAAAGGTGCACACGCTACAATCCCAAAAGCCTTCGTCGGCTGCAGGTTTGGCTTGCCTTTTTGGCCTTGAGGAGGGAGAGGGAGAGGGAAAGTGTGTGTGTGTGTGTGTATGCGTGTGTTTGGGGAGGAGGAGAAAAGGAGGAGGAGAGAGAGAGAGAGAGAGGGGAGGAGGAGAGAAGGAAAACACACACATTAGAAACCATATTACACAGCCCTCCAGCCCGGCGCCTTCTCCCGCCCGCCCCGCTCCCCCCGCACACCGGGGGTCGCCGGAGCCCCGCGGGGGCCCGCAGAGGTGCGGGACGGCGCCGTGCCCCGGCCCTCCCCGAGGGCTGGGCCGGGCCCTACCGAGCCGAGCCGAGCCGAGCCGGGCCGGGCCCCCCCCGTGCCCCCCGGCCCCGGGGGCGCCGCCGGTGGGGCGGGGGCAGCGCCGGTGGGGCGGGGGCCGCCTCCCCCTCGCCCTCCTTTTTCGGAGGGGCGGGCGGCGAAGAGTTTGAAGGCCGGGAGGCGTGTTCGGCACCCGCCCGCCGCCTCCACCTTGTTAAATCTCCCTTTGTCTGGGAGAAGTGAGTGTGCGGGGCGGGAGTGCGTGTGCGAGCGGAGCCGCCATGGCTGCTCTCACACCACAGCAGCCCTGGCACCGGCGGCGGGGAGGCACAAACACTTCTCCTCCTCCTCCCGCTGCTGCCCTTCCACGCTCCCCTCCATCTTAGGAGCCTCCCTCCGAGCCCGCAGCCACCCCGCGGGGCCGGGGCGGCGCGGAGTTGGCCCACCTGGCGGGGCGGCGCGGCGGCCCCCCGCCTCTCCTCCCGCCCGCCCTCCCTCCATCTTAGGCGCCCCCTCGTCGCCGCCCGCCCGCGGCGGAGCGCACGCACACCGCTGCCAGCCAGGGGCCTACCCGCCGCCGGCCCCCGCCCGGCAGCGCCGAGCCGCCGGCCCGCCGCCCCCTCCCCGCGCTCACCTCCATCTTAGGGGCCCCTACCCCGACTCTCTCCCTCCCCCCCCAGCCCCGGCCGCCCCCCGCCGCTCTCACCTGGTCGGGCTCTTCTTGTCGCCCATGACCATGGATCGGGGCCGCCCCTGCCCTGCGCACAAAGAAAGCCGCGAGGGGGAGGGCGGGCGGGTGGAGGGGAGGGCGACGGGGCTGCCTGCGGCCAGCGGGCTCCGGCTGCTCCTCACCCCCGCGCCGCCGCTCCTGCCGCTGCCAGGCTCCGCTCCAGACTAGCAGAGCAGCCCGGCGCCCTCCCTCCCTCTCCTTCTCTCTCCCTCCTCCTCCTCCTCCTCCTCCTCCTCCTCCCCGCGCCGCTCCGGCGGGCGGAGCTCGCCGCCGCGCCGCGGCCAATGGGGGCGGCCCCGCCGCCAGCCCCGGCGGGGAGCGGAGCGGAGAGGGGGGCGCCCCCCTCGCCGCGGGGTCCCACCCCCGGGCCGGGGCGAGGGCGGCGGGGAGCCCCGGGGGGCTGCGGAGCTGGGGCTGTGCCCCTCGGGTTTGGGGGGGGGCTGCACACAACCACCTCCCCCGCGTCGGGACCCCACCGGCGAGGAGGGTTCTTTGAGCCGGAGGCGACCCCTTCCCTTCCCTTCCCTTGTTCCCCCCAGGACCGCTCCCCGCCTGCCCGTCCCCCGAGGGGCTCGGGGCTGAGGGCGGAGGCGCCCCCGCCCCGGGGCCCGCAACAGGAGGAGGCCGCCCCTGCCACGCCGCCCCGCTGAGGGACGGGGAAGGCCCCGGGGGCCGGGCGGCCCGGGGAGGTGTAGGGCAGCTCCCCTCGGCACTGAAGGGGGCAGAGGGGCCGGGGGGAAGAAGGCAGGCCGGAGCCTGCCTCCTCCTGCCGTGCGGGAAAGGGGAGCGGGACGTGGCCCGCAGGGTGCCCACAGGCAGCGCTGAGGGGCAGGGGGGCACCGCTCGCCTCAGGGCTTCGCATTCCTGGGGTACATGCCTCCTTTGCGTCCACCAGCACCTCAACAACTGCCTTCACCAATTCCCTTCTCTCTTTGGGTCAAGTCACCAACCCAAGCAGAGGCTGCTCTGAATTTAAGGCATTTTGACAGCATTTCCCTAGTCTTTCAACAACATCCTCATCGATCCATTGCAGATCCATAAGCACGCTTCACCAGAAAGCACAAGCCGCGGGTCTGCGAAACTCCTGAGGCGGCAAAGAGTGGCTCTTCCCCAGAAGCTCGGCCCCAGGCCTGCGCTATGCCTGCCCCGTGGGCCTGGAGAAACGCTCCTGGGGTGGCAGGTCGAGGATGAGCCCATGTCACCCTCGCTGCACAACCCCTCAGTGTCCCCTGCAGCAGCTGTGTGAGAGGAGATGGGGCCGAAGGGCCAGGAGTGAACGGCTGGAAAAGGACTGGGGCAGCTCCTGGTTTGTGGAAGTTCCAAATATTCACGTTGTTACAATCCAAGCAAGAGCAGACATGGCGCAGAGCATGTTTTTTCCCCCTTCCCTCAACTTACAAAGAGCAAAGAATAAAGACAAAACTTGGTTTAACTCTTTGTAGCTGCACACGTGCAAGCCACAGAGGACAGGCATTTTTTTTCCACTGTATTTTCCCACTTTTTCAGTGGCAACAAAGCCCAGTTAGCTCCTGCCAGCGAGGAGCAGACTTCACCCCAGACAAGAAATACAGCACAGTCAGGAAGGAGCCTGCAGCCTGCGAAAGGAGGATGAGAGCAGGAGCGGGGCTGCAGGGAGTGGATGGAGACAGTCTGAACAAAGTTAACCCCTGGCAGAGTACAAGGAAAAAATGAAAAAACAAAATGCTACTTAAAAAGCAAACCAATGTAAGGGACTTAAGACAGGATATGCTCTTACCATGACAGGACAAAAGCATAACCATGTCCTGTGCTTTAAAGCGTTAGCAATCTGGAGTTGTTCACAGGCAGAGGTTTTATCCCCCTCCAGCAGTGCCCACTGAGCAGCCACGTGGTGCTGACTGTCACCTCTCCATATTTAAGGGCTGCATGTAATCCTCTCACCGTGCCCAGTTCCCCACATCCACACGCAGGTACCTTAACCCTTGCTGGCACCTCCACTCACTTCTTGAACCATGGCTTGTGCAGACAAAGACTTCAAATGACTTTTTTGTACTCTGTGCAAGTTTCCAAACAATATGGCGAGAAGCAGACATACTCCAAGGGCAGAGTTAAGGTTGTGTAGTTATCACATGTAGGAAGTGTCATTTTCCCATTGCATCTGCTGTTTTCCAAACATTTTTGCTCTTTTAGATTGTAGCAGCAATGTTTGCTTCAGGAATCTGTGTGGGAACAGTCACTCAGCAGCATTCACAGGGGTATGCTGAGCACAAAGTCCCGTTGTGCAATTGCTACCAGAACTTCACTGCAGTGATGTTTACGGGCACAACAATAATGTGTTTGGGGACAACATCAGCGAAGAACCTGAGAAGAAGCACACAAAGGCAGAAAGTCCTGAAACTTCAACTCAGAAGCAGGTCTGAGCACTGCCTGATTCCCATTTTCTGCTACAGCAAGAAGAGGCTGCAGCTATTCACCTGAGCTCTCCATTACCGCGTTAAACAGAGCAATGGCCATGGCAAGCACAGAGCAAGTTATTGTGGAAACACAAAGGAGCTACGGGACATTTTTAGAAAGCAGTTTATCTCCTCAAAAAGTTTCAGGGTTGCTGTATTCACAGCAAAAGTTGTTTTCTTTCCAAAAACCTACTACATCCTTTATTATCAATTCCCCTGGAAACCTTCCTTCCTCAGCAAGTAAGTTTTCAAAGTCACATGGTAAAAGCTTGGCAACCTCTGGACAGTGTGACTTCACTTAATCACGTACATCCAACAGGAGGTAATCATTCCCGGTTTATTAAACACTCCTCAAGTAGCAATTAGGTCTCTCTACCTTCACAGGCCGGATGGCAAAGCTGGGATGGTTCCTGGAGCAGCACTGTGACTGCGGACGGGTCCAGCTGAAGCTCCAGAGCTGCTGCATCCCATGGGAAGCGCTTCACTCTTAACCCCTCCAGACACCAAGAGAAGAGCCATTTGCGGAAATTAAAGCAAACTAAATTGTAGCTGTGCTGGTAGGGTGTTTATTTCACACCACATTGCTTGCACCGTGGATTATCCTGCCTGCCTCAGAAGTCGCCGCGATGACGTGGGCAGCGTACCCTGCTGAGCATCTGGCGATTTTTAATGGGGTTCAGGCTCTCGCAGGCTCGCAAGGCAGCCTTGGGCAAGTCATTTAGCACTTCTTCTCATTAACTCCAACACTCTTGATTTGAAAAGTGAATGCAGTAAATTTCTAAGCTCACACATAAATCCATGGCACCAGTTGTAAAACCGAACTCATTCCAGCCAAATATTTTGGACTCCGTGTTGGTGGTGAGTCTAGCTGAAGAAATTCCTGCCCGTGGATGCAGAAGATGCCACTTTCTCAGCAGTACCGTGTTCAACCGCCTGCTTCAGAGCTCTCCCAACTGCAAGAGGATCCTGTTAATCCACATCTTTCCACCTCTCCCCTTCCCCCATCACATGCATTTTAAAAACAAAGGTCTTGCACAGAGCCGCTGGCTGCAGACGCTTCCCAGGCAGGACCCGAGATGCAGCAGCCCCTCGCAGAGCCACCTCCCTCGCTCCGGCAGCACCGCAGCTGCTCCTGCTTCTGAACTCCAGCTCGAGAGCAGGCACTGGTCCAAAGCTCCAGTCTGCACCTCTGCAGCTGGCCAGAGATGCTCGGGGCACGCTGGCAGCTCTCCCGCCCCGAGCTGAGCATCCCGTGAACAACCCCTGCAGAGGGGAAAGAGCTCCGAAACCTGGGGTGCCGAGAGCACAAGGATATTTCCATGCACCTGGACCACTCGTATACATGGGTTTAAAAACAAAGCAGGACGCTACACACCCAGCCAAAGTCAGTATTTGTGCATAGGGTTCAATGCCAAATATAAATATTAACTCGAGCTTCTCGGCCCCATTAGTCACTGTGGTAAAGATGCATTTTTGTGATTTTGCATCAGATCTGCGTAACTTCTCGGAAGTGACTGCTGTCCTCAACAGCCTGAGTTCTAACCACTTGTAAATGAGTTTTCTGTTGGTTTAATAGGGAATTTCTTACACAGGAATTGGAATCGGGCTCGGGACACAGGGGTCCCTGTGAGTTTAGCCAGAGCTAAAAGGCTCAGAAGTGATGCTCTGGGGCAGGAAAGTTGTGTCTCACCGCGTGATTAGCACCTTTTAGTAGAAGTGGGTGAAAAGGGAAATTAGCAGTTGAGGGTGAAAAGGTGAGCCAGCTACAGCAGGCAGCATTCGCTTCATTGTGCCCAACACATCCCGCTGAATGGGATTAAATGTCTGGCCTCCCCAGGTTTCCAAGCTGGGGAGAAGACATCAAGGGGTGGAATGAAAAGAGGCTGTGTGAAAGCCGGTGGCCTCCACGCAAACTAGAGTAATGTTTGCCATACAGTAAGAGCATCCTTGGCAAGGGAAGCAGGAGCCTGCGCTCAGAAGCCTGGAAGTCTTCACCACAAAACAAAACACCAAACCGGAGAGCACGCGTTAGCCAGAGGCGCTGGTGGCCAACTAACCGCACCCTCCTCTGCTTTCAAAGCACAGCATTAGCTGCCACTGGCTCGCAGGTGCTGATGCCAGCAAGAAGTCAGGAGGAAACTACTCTTGGAAATCTCACTTAGCACTTGACAGGACCTTTAAAAATGTGGCCCGGGCTGAGTTTGTAGGCTTTTGGGGAAAGGGTTGTGCTAGGAGTTGTGTAAACAGAGAACTTGCTGATGGATGGCCCCGGGGCACCGCCGAGCTTGATGCATGCTCCTGCAAAACACACGGAGTTAACAAGTGAGTTGAATTAATACAGAGACACTGAGAGACTTTACTGATAATTGTGGGAGAGAAGCAAATGATAAGAGAGAGTTCCCACACAGCATGCCATTTTCCAGACTTCAGTAAAGACTCCGCTACACTGTCAGATGGGATATTTTTAGCTGAGCTGGAAGCACAGGCATGGCACAGTAGGCAAGGCATGAGGCAAGGAGAACCACTGGGCTGCAGGAAAATCCTCAGCAGAGCTCCTCAAAAACCTGCCTTGGGATGAACATCAACATGCCTTGGGTGTTTTCATCAGTGACCCTATCAGGAAAACGAGGGGTTGTGCTAATAGCCTGAAGACGAGATGTGGATGTCACAGCTGAAGAAAAGAATAACTTCTAGAGAAAGTGAAATGGAAATGGGGTGAAATACAGTGTTATCTGACTTACTCAGTGGGGTGCTCACGAGAAAACTTTCTGACTTTGCTAGGAGCCCATTGCTTTGGCGCACAGGAGGATAAAGAGCTGTCTCAGTAGTTTGTGTGCCACTGGTGTGACTTAGCCCCTGGAAAGGCACATGTCAAGCTGCAGGTATCAGAACTCCCAACAAACAGAGACAAGGAAGCATTTAATGGCACTGTGCAGTGCGCAGGCAAGATCTTATTGGAGTTGCCATTCTCCAGGCAATTCTTGACCAAAATTTGCATGCGGGCTGGAACAAGCACAGCGGAGGGGTTCGAGGATGGTCAGAGTAGTGGGAAGCCTGTTTTATAAAATAAGTCTCTATGAGTTCAACGTGCTCAGCCTGGAGAAACAAAGGTTGAGAGGGGATATGGCTACTCTCTAAAAATACTCTGAGGAAGCAGGCAGCACAATGGGGTAATAGAAGAGCTAACAGATGAGAATGAAGAGCGCAACTGAGCTATGCTGGCCATGTAGGCTGGAAATCAGACATCTGTTTCTAACCTTCGGAGGAGCAAGGAACAGAAACAGCCTTGCCATGGGAGGAGCAAAGGCAGGCGATGTCAATATGGACCTTGATCGCTTGCAGGAGGAATCACACGGCAGAGCAGCTGCCCCAGTCCCTCCTGCCCCTGGATCCCCGTGGGATCGGGTCTGCATCTCCTCCTCACCCACTGCTCTCACAAGAGGAGGGGACAGATACAGGAGGAAGAGAGCTCTTCATCCAGCTTTTGCCTCTAGAAACAGATTTCTCAAACACCCAGGGATTTCCAAATTGATTCTAAATTTGGAACGTGTCTTTTTGCCATCCCAGAAAACCTAAAACTTCCTCTGTTCGGCAAAATAAGGGTCTTTTTAAAGTTCTCTTTTAATATGATCTATTTATAGATGGTCTTTCATGGGTTCTCTGGAAAATAGTTTTAGAACTGAATTAGCAAGTGATCAAATGCCGACTATCAGGAACTTCAAACAGCAAGCCAAAAACTTTCTATCAGAAACAGCCTGCCGAAGAACAACTTAGTAGAAAAAGGATCTGAAAGATGAGGAGCAATATGCAAGCGAGAGCCAGTGCCAAGAATCCCAGGGGCTGCAAACCCTTAAAATGCCAGACAGGCAGGAGCAGCAAACAGCCTGAAAAGGTAGGGAGGCATAACAAGCTGTGTGCGCAACAGTGTTAAATACAGAACTCAGCTGAGGGAAAGGAAAGCCAACAAAAAGCAGAGGCACCACTTAAGCATCCTGCATGCTGTATTGTACAGATAGCGAGGGCTGTGCAATTTAAATCTGTAATCCCTTCCCGAGCAAAGAGGCTTTTGCAATAGCGCAATCTGGATGTCACCAGCATATGAATAGGCATCTTGGGACTGCTCTGGAGAGCAGAGGTCAAAGTTTAGTGATGTATGTAGTTGTCTCCCTAATGGGCCTTATTGATTATTATCCATAGAAACAAGCAACGTCTCCAAATCTGCCTCCCCCTTTATGTTAGACGCTGGCAGCCAAGAAGAAGTACCTTGATATCCTCGCTCCCTGCAGTTTGTGGAGCACTGAAGCTTGCAACAAGGAAAGACACGGCGCTGCTGAACAGACTTCTGAAACACGGTGAGTGGGAAATGATAAATAGACCTGTGCAGCATCTGCATAGCAATGGGAGCGCTGTGTCAAAAAGTAATATCTAGTAAAATACAAAACAAACAAACCAAACAAACAAAAAAAATAGAACAGGTTAACACGAGGGGAGAAAGAGGAGGGAAAAATAACAAGTCACCCTTGGTATTCAGCCACCTAAATAAAGTATGGAAGGGGCTGAAAAGCCCCACTACAAACAGAGCCCAATTTTTCCTTGTCCAACTTCAGGTATACCAGCAAGGTATCTTAAGTATTGCTGCGAAATTGTCGTATCCCTGATACAAAATCATGAGAATAGTTTGGTGTCTTCACAGCACGGGCACAGTTCTGTTGTGGAAACTCAATGGGAGAGCAAAAATAGAAAAACCAGCACAAAGGCTGGACCAAAAGTACGAAGGCTGTTTTTTTCCCATTGCAGTGAGCGCTGCTGCGGCAGCCAGCTGGCACCGTGATGTCGGCCGAGCCACACAGCCACCTCCGCTGGGCGCTGGGAGACCCCTGGGTGGGGGAAAGCTGATAAGGAACCAGGGGTGATTATCAGACCTCTTCAAACTTCCTGGGTTTTCAAGACAGAGCCTGAGAAAGCAGGCTCGCTGCAGATTTTTGGTACTTCCAGTTGTGGCTGCTGCTAGAAAGTGGAAGTGGCAGGAGGAAAAAAAGTAAAGAAAAAGAAAAGCGAGCCCCCTCTACAATATTTCAGAATCTCAGAAGAAATTTTTCCCATTTGGTTCCAGAGTCAGAAATTGTCTCAGGCAGCAGGGAGGTCCTGGCTCCCCCCGGAGATATTTGCCCACCTCCGTACGGGGACATCAGGCCGTTTAGACCACCCCTGCAGGTGCACTGCCTGGCTGTCTGCTCCGTCCATCCCCATCCTCAGCCATTTTCACTGCCTGCCGGCTGAGCACCCCAGCACAAACACGCTCGGGACGTGGAGGAGCATCCCTCTGCAGACACAGGCACCGCCAGCCCCCCGCAGCCCTTTGCTACCTCCTGCAGGGTTTGGGAGCTCCTGGCTCCGCAGCACTCACAGCTTCTGTAGCGCAGGCACCCAAATGACCTCCACAGCACAGACGAGACACTTTTGGGAGGCAGGAGCAGTTTTGCACAGCCCACACAAAATTCCTCTAAGTCCTTAGGCATTGCAAAGTTTTGCCAAAAAGGAATCTTTGTGCAGGAGGCATCTTCCCCTGCAGTTAGGAAGTCTGTACAAGCCTTATTTATTCCTGAGTAGCATCTGTAGGAAACCTATCATCTACCTGCGTGTCCTCACACTGAAACGCTGGGTCTTCCCACCTGAGAAAGAAGAAAAACTGGAGAGTATAAAGCCAAGCACAGGCTGTGTCATCTGCATTGGGGCCGTAGCGCCGGCCAGATGGGCAGCAACCACCTTCACTTCAGCGGCACTGCAGCAGCACGACGCCGGGCCCTGCCAGGGATGTCGCTATCCAGCACGCTGCCAAGCCACAGAACAGCAACAAGCCTGTCGTGCCCTCGGTTTTCTTACAGGTACAGCGAATTTGGCTCGCTCTGGGGCTTATGAAGGGCCCAGCACCGGGGAATCAGAGATGCTGTGCTCTGTGCAGCTGGCATTAGGATCACCAGCATCTGGTGGGAGTGCAGCTCCACAGGACCAAAAGAACAAAAAAAAAGCCTCTCTTTTCTTCTAGAGTACAGCTGAATTCCCTTCCTCCCATTCCCTCAACAGATGTCAGAAAAAAGCATGAATGGCTGCGGCCCCGTGTTTGACTTGCACCTTTCACACTTGCTGCCAAGCTGGCCTACTGCTTCTGAATTTGGCTCTGAAAGATGCTGCTTTCTGAAAAGGGAAAGAGAAAGGGAAAAAAAAAATCAACAACCTTGAACACTTAATAGTAAACTCCTTCGAAAGAAAACTTGCTTCAAGCCAAAAAGCACTTGCCCAGTTTCAACTAAATGTAAATTTTCACCACGCTGTAATAAACATCTCAATATGGGGGGCTCAAAATGAGAATGCTGAGACAACTTTGCTCCAAACAGCTAAGAAATATATAGAAATATTATATATATAATCTTTTTTCTTTTTTTTTTGAACAGAAGAAAAAATCAAACTACCCCAAGGAGACATTTTATGGTGTTTCAGTTATATACATACATATATATATATATATATATTAAAAAACAACCAACCAAACAAGGAGAACAAAATGACAAACCGTGGGTTGATCTGCTGCTCGTCGTGCAGGAGGATAGAGTCAGGAGCGGGGCTCTCTCCGCCAACCCATGTCACAGGTCGGGGTGCTGTCGGAGCAGATGAACCCAGGACCACTATGGGAAGGAAGATTTTCCAGGACAGAGAGGTGGCCTGCTGCAGAAACGTGCCTGCAGAGCACACCTGCCCATCTCATCTCGCTGGGGCTCCGCGGCACACAGCGCTGGCTCCCAGTCGCCTCCTTTCCCAGCTCAGCACCGAGGGGTGCTGGACACAGCTGGAGGGGCTCCGGCAACGTCCTCCAGCAACCGATGGCGGTGGCGTTAGCAATAAAACGTGCCTCGAAGGGGGAAGAGTCGGAGTCCTTCACTGCTCAGGTGTTGCACGGCTTTCCTTGCCCTCGGGCTGGCAAGGTGGGGCGCTGGGACCTTTGGGTGCAAAGGGCGAGCACGGCAGCGTTATCTCAGGGCCGCGTCTGCCTGCCTGCTTGGCAGACAGCTGCTGATTTGTTTTGGAATGTACAAAAATGGCCTTAAATCCAATTTAGGCATTAAGGAAGAAAAAAAAAAAAAACACCACAAGAGCCGTATGGCAGCTTTGCAAGCCCACAGGCTCCCCCGCAGCTCCTGGGAGGGCAGCAGGGCTGTGGTCACTGCTCCAAAGGCAGCGTGAGGGTGCCACCAGCTGCAGCACCCCGCAGAGAGGAGCCCAGGAACAGCAGCTCGTGCCCTGCAGCGGCAGGAGAGCGCTGTGCATCTCTCCGGGAGAAGGGGCTGTGCTCAGGACTGAAGCCGTAAGTTAGCCAAACTTGCCCAAAAAAAGGGGAAAAAAAAAAAAAAAGCTGCTTACAATGTTCCCCCAGCCTAGGAGAAATACGCTTCCCTAGAATCAATTCAAACCTAACAGGCTGCTGTGCTCAGTAGCAAAATTAATCTTACACCAGGAGGATGAATTACAAAAGGAAGAGGTTGCTGCATTCATTGCTAGAAATTAATCTTGTGCCGAGAGCTTCCCTGTCTGCTCTCCAAGTGGCCACCTTGCCAGGTGGAAGGGAAGCCTGAGTGAAAATGGGAACTTTGAGAGAAACTGAGAGATGACATAAAAACGTTTCCAGGTGGTTTTGGTTAAAGCAAAGGCAGAGCCATAAGTTGTGTCGCTGCCTGGTCTCAGTCGTGGCAGAAGGTAGAGAATTGGCCAGGAAGAGAGAACCGCCGCTGCCGAGATACCGTGACTGGCCTAATTAGGTGGAATCGCCATTAGCTATTCCACCTAATTAGATAATTAGATTAATTATCTAATTAACTGAAATTGTTGTTAGACAAAGGCAGGTAGAGCCTCAGAGGTGATAAGGAAGATATCAGGGCAAGGTTACTTCGAGATTTATATTGATTCCTTTAACAGTTCAAGAATTCCCCTGGTTCCCACAGTTATTTACTCTCGTCTCGCTCCTCCAGGATGCTTTAAAAGTGATTAAGGCAGGGAAGAGGGGGGCTGCTTTTTGAAATGAGAGGGGAAAAAAAAAAAAGAAGAAAGTTTCACTGCAAGTTCATGCCCCCGTGCTCTGAAAGCAGGGCTTTCAGAAAGCAGGGCTGGCCACGCTGGCAAGGACTGGGCCTATCCCCAGGTTCCTGAGGCTGGATTTTTTGTGTTCCTCCCTTCAATCCTTTCTGGCTGCTCAGCTGTGTGTGTTCGGTGAGAGGCACAACACACGAGCTAACGCTGCCCCAGTGCTGCTGGGTTTTTCCTCCATCCCTCGCCCCGTGCTCGCAGCGCTGGTGGGAACCACAAGCCCATTAAGCAGCCCTGTTGCAGCAGGCAGGGCATAAAAGCAGCATTAGAGCATCCCGCCCCAGAGACCCCGCGGTCCGAAATACCCAAGGGCTAGCACGAGGCAGGTCTGCACGTTTAATAACCCAGCCCTAATCACCCAGGCGTGAAGCTGAAGGCACGGCAGGCAGGGCAGGGGCTGCACCCGGAGGCTCTGCCCACCGGGGCTTCTGCTGCCCCCCCTAAATTTTGCCCCAACCGAGCCCAGGCGTGGGGAGGCGTGCAACCAGCTTGACCCTGCCCTTCCCGTCCTGCATCTATTGTTAGAAGCATCAAGGAATTTGACCCACTTTGGGAGTTTCTGTTGGTTTTTCACATTCCATTTGTCCTTTCTGACTAGCGTTTTTGCGCTCGTGTGTCACGGCGCTGGCTCTGCTCCCCGTGGTGGATGTTCAGATGGCCGTAAAAAGATCCAGCTGCTGCATCCCACTGTGTTTAGAGCTTTTACATGCCGAGTGGATCCAAGATGCTGCCCACGCTGGGTTTTGAGGCATCCTCTCCACGTACCAGCTCTACCTAGCATCCTCCCTCCTCGCCCAGCTTCCTTCCTCCAGCCAGACAGTTTAATTCGGATACAGACGTTGCACTCTCGCTCACACCAACACCAAAAACACGAGCTTTTTTAACTACAACACAATTTTTGCAGAAGCCCAAAACAAGAGCAAGGATTTGGCGAGCAAAACATCCTCAACACAAGCTCTCTTGCTCACCTCCCTGCAGGAATCCGTACGAATCTGCCCTAGGGCAGAAGAAAAGTTTAAACACCTTGTCAGGAGCTCGAAGGTGACTTCTGGTTTACCTTCTGTAGCGTTGGTTGGTCACACACGTGGATGTCTCACCACCATTTCCCCTCTTCTGCCTATCTCCTGTGCACCTCTGAGGTTTCTCTTTCATACGCCCTCATAACACCTGACTTCTTTCAGCCTTAATACCTGTGTATAATAGCTTAATAACTCTTATAATAGCTCCAGCCTGTCTCCTGAGAGGCACAGAAATAAACCTGTCTCTCCTCGTTGCAGGGAAGACGTTAACAGATCCATTACCGGTCAGAACGGAGCCGCTGAGATTATCAGCATCCCTCGCTCCTGCTCCCTGGGAGCGCCTTGGCTTCCTTCTCTGCAGGATGAGAAGCGCCTGCACCTGAGCAGTGCCTCGTGTAGGAGCCGTGTGACAGCACGCGGGGTTAGCGGCATCGTGCTGGGCCCCAGGTGCGGCACGGGTCTGGGCTGGTGACTAAGATTTAATCATTTTCACCTAAAAGTGTTCAACAAACTCTGAAACCCGTCCCAGCTGGCAAACGTGCTGCCCTGGGGAGGAGGAGAGCCACAGCCCCAGGGCTGCCTCACCTCTGACAAGCCCCCTCAGTATTTTCACCTGTCTTGGAAATCTGTCAGCAGCGTGCCGCGGCTGACCCCGATTAGCCAGCAGGGTGGAGGGAGACCACAGGCAGGCAGGAATGAATTTAAACCATGCCCAGCAGCAGGCTTTTAATCCCTATCACAGAATCTGCCTGCTCTGCCGCTGTTTCCATCCGGCTCAACAAGTTTGCAGGGACAGCACTGCCAGCAGTCAGGCTCCTTCGCTTTAAGCTGGAGGCTGATATCCGCAGGATCTCGGGGAGTTGATGTGTCCATCGCATTCGGCTCGGCCGGGCACTTATTTCATTTTCAGGGCTTGGAGATGAAGCGGCACTTCTCGCTGCAGCGTCCGAGTTCAACCCCCAAAGGAGAGAAGTCAGGGAACGGCGCGCGGGCGATGCCTTGTGCTCCTTAGCATAAATATCAATTTTCACACTGTGGTCAGGTTCTGTAAGTGTGGGGAATTGGTGTGGCAACAGGATTGTAAAGAGGTCTGCCGGAGATTAATCCCTCCGTAGGCAGTCCCCTGCGTGCGCTCGGTAATTAAGAGACTAAACCAAACCAGAAGGGACCGCAAAGAAAAACTGCCCCAAAACGTCCAAATCTGCAAAACCAAGGTACTCGCTGGGAATTGCTACAACAGCATACAGACGCAGAACTTACCAGAACAGAAGGTGTATCGGGGTGGGTGAGAGATGTGGTATTACAGACACAGCACGGTAGGGCAGGGCTGGGACTGCCCACAGCAGAGCCTCACACCAGGAGCATGTCTCTGGTGACAAACCCAAGTCGGTCGCCTCAGTTCCTGCCCTACATCACCCGGCCTCTTGCTTTTACCCTGTGGCAGGGAAGATTCCCTGCCCGAAGGCAGTCCAGCCGCTGCCAGAAGGGCTTGCTGTGCAGGAGGAGCCAGCGCGGTCCCCCAGCAGACCTCCAGCTCTCTGTCTGCCCACGGCTGCTCCCGATCTGGCCCCGCAAGCAGGGAGCGCAGCGCTCCCAAACCTTCCCGTCCCTCCTGCCAGCAAGCTCGGGCAGCTCTGCGAGCACTGGAGCCGGGGCTGGTGGTGCTGGACGGCAGACAAACGCACGGCTGGGCCAGCCGCAGGGGTGCAGGAGCCCAGGCTCAGCACACATCCACAACATTACATCCCTTCAGCACACACCCACGACGTTAAATCCCTTTTATTGACCCCTCTGCCTGCAGCATTAGCCCCGTAGCCTTGCTCCCAGCTTAGCGGTACGGCTCGCTGCGCTCTCGAGCACATCCATCGTAAAGGGACAGCTTCATCCCCGCGTACCCACAGGGACCAGCCCGGAGGGATGCTGCGGGAAGGGGTTAGCCCGTCACACAGCCCGTTAATCGTATTACTGCGGAAACCTGACACAGTTCCCAAAGTGTGAGCCTGCGAATCCTCCCGGCGCCCGGCGAGCCTTGGAGCCTCGTTGCAGCATGCCAGAGGTTCTTTAATTCATTAATCATATTTGCTTAATAACCCTGTATCTCTCCAGCGGGGGGAACTGCCAGGCTCGCACGAGGTAATTGGGGATGGCTTTTCTGGGGAGCAGCCGAGCTGGAAGGACCGGCACAGGCGGCTGGGGCACGTGGCGCAGCTCTGCGGTAATTTCCCCACCTCAGCCCCAGCCCCAAGGCCCGGGGGGCACGCACCAAGCCCCGCGGGTGTCAGGCACCCTTCTGCCAGCGCTCCTCTCCCCATCTGGCAGCAAGGTTTGTGGCAGAGGACTTATGACGCGCCGGGTCTGCGCTGCCTGGTGATTGACAAGCCCGCGCCCGGCAGCAGCATGTTTATTGCGGGTAATTACTGATGATGTCAAGGAAAAAATTGCAGAGAAGATCCTGCGCGCAGCCTGCTAATTGTACCTGCTCCTCGCGCTAGGAGTTGTGAGAGGTGTAATCCATCAGATGGGCTTTATGCGACTTTGCAGCGGCTGGCTGAAGGCCAGTTTTACTGCTTCAGGAGCCAACGGCAGCAGCGGGGCTGGCAGCAGCAGCCCTGGCTGGCACTGCCCAGCACCAGCAGCCCCACGCCAGCACGTGTGCGGGTGGACGGGGTCAGCTCCGGCGTGTGCTGCTCGCCTCCGCTCACTCCGTGCCCCTGCAGCACCGGTTGCTCTCGCGCTCCTTCCGTCAAAGCCCCCGAGCCCAGCGCTGGGTGGTGGCAGCACTTGGTAGCTGGGGTTCAGGAGCTTCCCTTGGATTAGGCTTGTTGAGCATCAGGCTTTTTTAATATCCTGTGATAACAGCCCCAAAAATCTTTAACTGGCACATTTTCCAAAACTCTACTGCTGGCAAAACGTGCATCGAACATCCCATGGCTCTGCAGCCCCCCAGCACGCCCGTGTCCACCCAGCACCACCCGGATCCCAGCCGCAGAGCTACAGCCCCACGCTCCCCCTACAGTGTCACCGAGGGGGTGTTTTTTCCTCACCACTGCTCAGGGAAAAGAGTCACCGCTGGCAAATCCCGTGGATGGGGCGGTATATTTGATCACTTGTTGTCATCTGGTGCCATCCACCTGAAGCACGGACTGGGCGCACCAAGGAAGATGCTGCACCCTTATGGGGGACCACTGGGGGCTCCGGCTGCCTGCGGGGAGCATCCCGTGGCTGCTGCCGCCTCTCTCTTCCTCTTCCCAGGCAAGAAGCAGCTTCACACCAGCAGCCTTATGGCCACAGACCAGGCCAGCTTTAAATCAGCCCCAGCTGGGCCAGCTCCTTCTTCCAGAGGGAGCTAAAACCTCACCAGCAGGCTCGCTTCAAGTCCCACCAGCTTCGGAGGTGCTGCGTGAGGCCCTGCAGGCTGACACGATGCAGGATTTAAATGGTGTGCTGCAAGCACCACAAACTACTCGCTAATCTTCACGATGACCGTTCAAGATGGACAAAAAAATCACATTAATTTCAAGTTTAGAGATGGAAAAACAAGGGAGGCCACAGGGATGGGCAGGGACCACGTGCGAGGGGCACAGCTGAGAGCACGACAAACCTCTGCCCCGCTCATCCTCCTCCACTGCTGCCGTCAGAGTGGCTCATCCTACCCAATGCAACCCCGACACGATGCTGAGGGCATACAAGAGGTCGCACACTCGCTGGGTGCACCCACGGAGCCCCGGGTCTGGAAACAAAAGCAGGGACCTGCGGCGGTGACGGGCGAGCACACCGATGAGGACCTGGGAAATTAAATTGAAATGCTTTTAAAAAGCAAAGGGAAAGCAGACACCCTCCCAAGACAAGGAGGCTGAAAAGGCTATTGAGAGCAGCTATAAATACAGCCAGGCTGGTTCTGGTGGAGTCATGATATCATTTAATAACATTGCTCGAAGGCTAATTGCAGAGTTTAAAAGCAAACTTAATAAGTAGCAACTATGAAAATGTTAGTTCTTAGGTTACAGGATTATAAGAAAGCAAACTAGTCTATGCTGTACGTTAATGTCAGAATCAACGTATTAGAGCAATAATCTGCGCTTGGTCTCTCTGTATAAACCTGCTCAATATTTCAGCAGCTGGATATTTTTGCCTTGGTTCTCAGAGAGAAAAATACACTCATTTATTTCCCCGAAATAGCATATTATGATGGATGCAACTGCCAAGCTCCAGCTAATGGATGTAACATGATGGAAAACATCATTATTTAGGTGTGGGAAATTGTTCTTTAGGAATCCAGTGTCTGCAGCAAACCTGCACTCCCTGAACCTCAACCCCAGAACGCGTTTCAGATGTGGATTTTCAGTGACTGTTTCTAATTAGTGCATCACAGGGCCCTGTCAGAATACCTTCTGGTGAATAGCAGCAGCGTGTGCACGGGATTTAAATCGCACCTAGAGAGCGGCCGTGGCTCCCCGCGGCTTTGGAGGCAGGAGGCCAGCACCACGAAGCAGCGGGGCAGCCCGTGCCCGGTGAGCAGCGGGACGCCAGGCGCGGTGACCTGGGGGGCTGCGGGGCGAGCCTGGGGCTGCTGCTGGTCCCGTGCTGCTCGTCCCCGTGCTCCTCTTACAGCAGAGGTGCTGGGGAGACGAGGCAGAGGCGGCACAGATCACGTCTGTACGGAGACCCCTGCAGAGGCTTCTCCCCAGGGCTGCGCATCGCCTGGGTACCCAAGGGGTTTGGGATAGCAGGCGGCACCGAGATGCTGCCAGCTGCACGGGGAAATCGTGAGCTCCCCAGAGCCACCTGACGCGGGAGGAGGGCCTTTTGTGCTATTTCCCACAGGAAAATGAAAAGGAGCTAGCAAGGCGCAGTGCTGGGTGCAGTGACGAGCCCAAGCAGCCTGGCTGCTGCAGGGAAAATTCCCTCCTGGTGTGGGATCTCCCTCACTACCCAGACTGATGGAGTCAGCCCGGTGTAATGCCTGCAGGGAGATGCTCTCTGCTCGTGGTGGCTCAGGAACTGGCCTGCACTGAGCTTTCTTTGTCCGTTTACTCACAGTTTGGCACCGACTCGTTGCCAGCTCCCCATTGCACCACAGCCCGAGTGACACAGGCCAGAGCCCAGCAGCCCCGGTCCAAAGGCATTCCCTCGCACAGCACTCACTCGCGGAGGAAACGAGACCCTGCTCCTCGGGCAAGGGCAGCAGTATAAACACTCGCAGCTGGTTCACATCAGCCCCGCAGAGGCGTGCGCTCCAGGTGCTTGATAAATGCTCCTTGCTTCCTATGCAGGGTTCTGCTGTGCGTCAGGGAGGCACTCAGCCTGCCTCTGCAGCCTCTGGCAGGGGCACCCCTGGCGGTTTCGGCGGTGCTGGAATAACTCGCTCTGCTACCCCAGCGCTCGTTTCTGCTCCTGGAGGTGTGCGAGCAGCTCCCGCTGAATCCAGCCTGGTCGAGGCTGCGCTTCTGAGAGCTTCACAGCCGCCTCTGCCAGTTTGCAAAGCACCCAAAGGCTGGGTGCTTTGAGGTGCTGTCAAGCCCTTCCTGTGCTCGAGGAGGGAAAATCCAGCTGTAATTACGTGGGCTGTGCCCTCCTGGTCACATCCAGTCTGGGACTTGATGGCATCAGTGACCACCAGCCCTCGCTCCCCAGGCAGGGGAAGCAGCATGCGCCCAGGCAGGCTGGTTTTTACCAACACTGCTGGTATTGAAAGGGCACCAGCAACGTTATCTCTCATTAGCTGATTGGGAAACCCCAATAATCAACCCGCACTAAACCTGCAATGCTGGCAGCCACGTGATTGTCACCATCATTCTGGGGATTTGTTCCTACTTCTCAGCACTGCCCAGGAAAGCCCCCTTCATGTGTATCCTCAATGGCCAGAAAGCAAAAGAAATAAAGCAGCAGAACAATTATTATTTTAGGATCCCAGTTCTTAGCTCACTCTTGCTGCTCCCATACCCATCCCTCCTTTGGTCCCCCCTAGCATCCCATACAAGTCCTGCCTCTTCCCCTGCACCCCCGGCAGGGCCCCCCCAGCCCCAGAGCTTTTTGTTCCCGGTGCCGCTGGCGTGACCGAGCGCTCACACACACGGACACGCGGACGGACAGACGGACACTCTCCCCCCGTGCCGGCATTGTTCCTGCCGTGGCGTCCCGCCTGCCCGAGCTGCTCAGCAGCTGCCCGGGGGTTTTGTCTGGCTGTTCCGTGGCTCCCGGCTGGCAGCTCATTGTGCATTTCCAGCAGCGCCCGGGTGACCCAGGTGATCGCTCAGCTGCCGCGCGCGGCCTGGCGCCGGCACAACTTGGACGGGTTTCAGACACCTGGCATCACGCAAGGAGGCAGAGAGACAAAGGAGATCGATACCCTCTGCCCCAAAGGCAAACGAACTGCATCGATTAGCTCTGGCGGCCGCGGAGACGTTCGGAAGCGATGTGGGTTTCGGCAGGTCTCACGGACGCCGACTGACCCGGTCCAAACGCGCGTCTGATGTTCGGCCTCCCCGAGCTGCCCGACGTGGTTCAGGGCTCTGTGGGGAGCAGCCACCCCCTGGCCAGCAGCCCTGAGCCCCCAGAGAGCTGGGGGAAGCAGCAGGATGAGCACTGCCCCTGCCAGCCAGCTCAGCACCCTGAGCACCCACTGCTGCCTGTCCCCGAGGTCGGAGGCCAAAGCCTCCGGGAGCAGCTGCGGGGCCAGGAGGACCCGGGGCCCAGCCCTCACTCCTCGGAGGTGAGACGTGTCCGGTAGAAGACACCTTTCTCCGAGGCAGTCTAAATATGAACAGTGCAGGTACAAGGTCTAGAGACAGGGGACGGAAATAAAAGAAATCCATCCCTGTAGCTGCCCAGGCTTTGTTTCGGCTCTGGGACATCCCCTGTGTGAAGCAGCGGGCGGCTGCAGCAATGCTCACACAGCTCACGACTACGGCCCAGGATGGGAATTTGGGTCTTTCCTTTTGTGGAAACGGATCTAGGGCTGGGGGTCTTCATGCACAAATCCTCCTCCTGGGGTCCGGACCCCCCTTCCCTCTCCATCCCCCTCCCAGGGTTTCCTGCAGTCCCTGCGCTCAGTGCCTGGTCAGGCTCGGCGTGGCTCAGAGGACCCCCCCAGCTCCATGCCTCACGTGCCAACACGTGCACTGAGCCAGGCAGAGCGGGGCACGGCCTTTGCACAAACACCTGACCTGGGTTAAGTCTCCGTGCTCGCTGGGCAGGCCCCGAAATGGGGCTGGACAGTGGGGTTTGGGAGGAGGGAGGCTGCTGAATGCAGCTCCGAGGGGTCAGGGCCTGTCCTGCCCCAGCCCTGGGAGGCATCCTCGTCTCCTCTCCTCCCCATCCACCCAAACTCGTTTCTTTGGGCTGCCCAGCGTGATACTCAGTCAGCAAGGACACTAATAAAAGGAGAAAGGCTTTTATTTATTATTCAGCCCTCTCCAGGGTTTCGGTGCCACAACACATTACCGTACTTCCCACATTCATTATTTATTTCCTGGTTCAGCACAGGTAAAGCTAAAGCGAAGCTGAAAGATGTTTGAAGCCCATACACAAAAGCTTAATCCAGCCCGGCCTCCCCAAGCTGAAATCCCTTCCCTGCTCACAACCCGGACGAAAGAAATCCCACTTTTGCTGAAGTCAAAGAGTTTTTGTAACGAATTTCAAGGGGTCCGCACTCCAATTCTTAGCAAACGGCTGAGGGAGGGGTGGCCCTGGCTGCAGGCAGCCCCTTCCCAGCACCACAAAGAGGGTGTCCCCCCCCCAGCCCCTGCTGCCCCCTCCCTCTGCCCTCTGCTCCCTGCAGCACTCGGTCCCCGGGGAGCAGCACAGGAGCAGAGCAGCAGGGAGGATCCTTGGACCCTTGGATTTTGCCTGGTTTCTCCAAAACCTCCTCCCTCAGCCCCCAGCCACCCAGCTGGTTCGGGGAAGGGCGGCCCTCACCACATCAAACACAAATGATTACAGGATCTGAGAAAAAGACAGCAGGCTGGTGGAGTAAAACCAGCACTGCAAAATCAAAACATCTTGGGATCTAGGTACTTTTTTTTCTTTCTTTCTTCCTTTTTTTTTTTTTTTTTTTTTGGCATCTGGTGTTTGAAGGGAAGCGAATTCAAGACCTGGAGATATTCCTAAGCCTTTGGGTCACGGCTTGACCACCACCTGCAAAGGGAGTGCTCAAACCTCACCTCGGCACATCCCAGGCTGACATCGGTGGCACTGGGAGGGCAGAAAGGAGCCTCAAATCCCTTGCCTGGGGGCATCCAGGGATGTGGGGACGGGAACATGGGGATGGGAAGGTGGGAATGGGGACGTGGGGATGGGGACACACTGCTCTCAGGTGCCACAATGCCGCGGAGCCCCCCGTCCCTGCCCTACCGAGGATGCGCAGCCAGACCGCGAAGCAGGAGCTCTCCGGAGCAGCCCCTGCCAGGATGGAGGCAGAGTCTGGCTGGCTGGCCGGCCATCCTGAGAGGGGATTGAGAAGATCAGCTGAGATTATTCAGGCATGTAAGTGTTTGCGGAAAGCCGGAGCCTGCTGTGAGCTCGCTGGCAGTGGAAATGCTCCTTTTTGTCTGCCCGGCTGCAGAGGACTGGCGAGCTGGGCTTGCAACACCCGGCACTCACAAATGTGATCTGACTCCCCCACGGACACCTTAAAAGCTGCTCCCGAGTGCAACGGTGCTGCCCACTGGGCACTGCTGTGTTACAGGTAATTAGCAGAGCCACTGCTAATAATGCACAGAGGTAAGAGAGTGCTTGACCCGCGTCCCCCTGCCCTGTCCTGGCAGTGACATGTTACCTGGGTCCGGGGGAGGCTGGAGCCCCCAGCTCCCTGTGCCACCTGCACCTCAGCACTGTCCTGTTGCCTCCTTGCCGCAGGGCTGGCATTTTAATTCTGCCTTCCCCTTCCCAACCCAGGCATCCCCTTCACCCAGAGGCAGCGGGGACACGAGGCCCTCCCTGCGCCCGCTCCCGGGGGCTGGAAGCCTCCCCAAGACAGGGATCTCCCGGCCGTTGAGCGTCGATAACATGATTACCGATTTGTTATGTTAAACACCGCTGTTTAAACAAGAGGTGCCCTTAAGCGTGGCGCTCGGGAGCCCATGTCAATATTGGCTCACGAGCACGGACAGCAGATAAGCTGGCGGCTGCAAGGACACCGGGTGCCGGCCCTCTCCGTCTGCAAGTAGCGCCTGGGACCTCGCTCCCAAACCTTTGATCGCTCCCCACAGTTGTCTCGTCCTCAGCAAAGGAATGTGGCCCTTTATAAATAGCGCTCGCTTTGATGTAACATCCCCAAACTCTAGGCTAATAAAATGGCCTTGATTCGGCCCAGCACCCAGCGCCCAGTTAGAGCCTATAAATATTGCTCTTCCTCTCCTCAGAGCCAGCGCGGGTCCCGCCGATATCAAAGGGGAGCACGCACATGCTGCAGCGCGGGGAGGATTCATCATGAGCTGCGATCCAGCCGGGCACTTAAGTGATTTGCTGAACCGGAGCATTAAATGGGAAGCAGCGATTTCTTTTAACTGCCTATAAATACCATAACTTCTTCTCGGAGCTGGAGCTATTTTTTAATGACTGGTGCTTAGATACATTGAAGTTTAAAACCCCGTGGAAAAAAAAAAAAAAGGAAAAAAAAAGCCCTGCTTCAGCACATGGGTAACACAAAAGCAACATTTCTTGTCCATATGGAGAACATATTGGCTGAACTCAGCTACGGATCGACCTTTATCTTCGTTCCTGAGATGAGACCAATTAAGTCACTGGTGGCAGCGCAGCCGGTGAGTTATCGCTCTCCCTCCTCGGGCAGATAAAGGTCAGGCACGAGCGGGCGGCGCGGGGCTCGCTGCGGTACCTGTTGCCCCGAGCTGGCTGCAGATGCCCACGTGCTGCCGCTCCTTGTGTGCCCCAGAAGCTAATTCCCAGCTAATCGGGGGGTTTGGAGCCCCCCTCCTCAAGCCGGGTGCTGGGGAGAGGCTCTTCAGGTGGGCACAGAGCTCCTGCTGCCCTGTCCTCCCTCTGGGGACACACGGTTTGATATCTCGAGCCAAATAATCCTCCCAAAAAACACTCTCCACCCTACAATGGTGAAACCAGAGCACAGATTTTGCCCTTTGTACTCAAGGCCCTCCCTTCAGCAGACTCCTCGGGTTATCTTTTTGGGTGTGCATAAATATATGGCTGCATACGAGTGCCTGTATCCATATACACCCTGACATGGTGCACAGCGGGGCTCCGGGCAGAGCAGCCTGAGCCAACCCCCCCATCCCCCTGGGGGCACGGCCGGGGGCACGCGGTGGCCTTCGGTGGCCTTCGGTGGCCTTCGGGCCGTCCATCAGCGCAGCCAGCATCAGGGCCAGGGCGCAGGGCAGCCGCCTCCCCCAGGGGATGAATTACGGAGCCATAAAGCGCGCTCAGCTCAGCAGGAGGGTTTTATGCTCGCCATCAATCAGGAGACACAAACAGCTCCATTCCCGGCAGAAACCATGGCAGAAACAGGCGCGCAGGGACCCTGGGGGTTGTTGAGAGGGTCGGCTGGGGGGGCAGAGCTGGGCACCCCCCGTGCACCCATGATTGAGGGATTGCACCCCTGTCCCAGCAGAAGGAGCCCCAAAGCCCGGCAGCCCCCAGACCAGAGGCTGGTGCTGCTCACACCCATGCACCCGATGCTGCCTGCTTCCAAATTTCACCTCCCTGAGCGAGAACCCAAACCTGCCCCCAAAACCGGGGGCTTTGGGGCTGGTCCGGAGCTGGCAGAGCCTGCCTGGGGCGGGGGTGCTCTGGGGACGGGCTCCCCGGCAGACACCCACGGCCCTGCTCGTCCCTTCGGTCTCCAAAAAAGCATCGTGTGGGAGAGGACAAGAGGACGTCCTCCGTGTGGAGGCTGTGGAGGCGGGGAGTGGAGGTGTGCACGTGGGGCTCGCAGCCCCCGCAGTGGTACTGAGCTGTGTCAGTGCCTGCCCGAATGCGGCCCTAAACATCTGCCCTAAACGTCTGCCTTACCATCATCTGCAATTAGCAGGCAGAGCAAAACGTGAGCCAGCACATCCGAATAACCACACCCTGAGCACAAACACCTGGACAGGGGGAATCTCTCTCGCCTGGTACCTGCTCGCTGGTGAATCTGCATTCTCCTAATAATCCTGTGTCACCGGAGGAGTTTCTCTCCCAAACACCGCAGAGCAGCACGCTCCTGTATCGCTTCCTCGCCCTGCTCTGGAAGTTTTCTTTGCTGTTGTGTGGATGTTTTTCCAAGCTAAAAATAGGATTATCTCTCTACCAATCGAGTCTGTCTGGGATTATAAATTCAAAGGGTGTGATACAGGGACGTGGAATAAAGGTTTAATGAATCACAAAATTGAATTCTTTATGGGCTGGCAGCATTTTTCTGAATAAAACAACAACTTAATGTCCTACGTGTTGTACTTTACGAACTGGGACCTAAACTTATCTTGTACAAAGGAAATTATAGAAGCAATCATGGGAGGTCTTTTATTAGTAGTTCTTCTCTCCCCGGCGCAGAGCAGAATATGAATTGATTGTCAGAGATTTTTTAAGTGCCTGTGATTGAGGAGATGATCTCTGATAAGCTGCTGGAGTAAAATAGGAGCCAACAGCTGCTCCATTTAACATCGGTTAGCCTCCAGTTCTGGTGGCTTGCTAAATGACTATTTTATATCCCGAACACATCTCCGCATCACGGCGCCGCTTGCGCACACCTCCCGGCGGGGGCTGAGGAGGTGCCAGCTGTGAAGCCTGTGAGGCCTCGGGGGGATGCTGCAAACAGGGACGCTCCTTCCCCCCCTGCCAGCGTGGGCACTGTGTGTCACACCGCCCGGGAGCTTCTGGTGGGGATGTCTCCCTTCTTCAAGGGGGGGGAGAGATCATCATCCGTGCTTTAGAAGGGAGGAGAGAAGATAACTCACTTGCTCTCCGTCGCAGCGTGTCCATCAGGCAATTAAAGCACAGCCCCTCGCAGCTGGTGTGTTTGGAGGGGGCTGCTGGTCCCCAGATAACCCTGCCGTGCTTCCCCCGCTTGCAGCACATTACATCACATCACCACTGGACCCGTCTCGTATCTGGGAGCTGCTCATTGCCATAAATTGCACAAATTACCTACACTTTAATGCCACCCACACCCGGCCGCATCCCTGGTGCCCGCAGGAGGGCACGGCCACCCTGGTGGCCCCGTTGCCCCCTCGCCGGGAGGATTTGTGTCCCACAGCTCTGCCACGAGACGTGCCCCAGACACCTGCAATGAATCCCGAGCACAGCTTTACGGCACAAGTCAGGGTGCAGCTGGGAGATGTATGAGGGCACGGCGCAAAGGCTTGGGGACATGGAGCTGCTGATGCCCTCCGTGCCTTCCCTGCCCCTGTGCCAGAGCCAGCAGCCTTTGACACGTGCTGCAGCCCGGTTTCCTGGCTGCCTGCGTTTGATGCTACCCTTGGAAGACTCTCAGACATTCACAGGCTCCATGTTTCGGCTGAGCAGAGCCTTTTCCAAAGGAATCACTTAAAGGCTTACGCAGGAACAAAGCTAAAAGGGCTGCTAATTATTTAGTTAGGCATGGCTGAGTTAGCCAAGCAGAGCCATCACCCCTCTCAGCTCCTCACCGTACGGCGGTGAGAGGACGCAGATTTCCTCGGGCTGTACAGCCGGCCAACTCCCGGGCTTAATTTAGCCTCGGAAACCTCGGGTCTCCTAAACAAAGCACAGCTGTGAGCCTCCTGCCCTGCGGGGCAGCTGCCTCGGCCCCGACGGAGCCGGGAGCAGGAGCTGACACTGAGAGCTCAGAGGGGCTCCAAACCACCCTGACCTGGCCTGGCCCGGCTCTCCCCCAACCCATGGGGACACTGATGTGTTGTTCGCTGTGGTGGCTTCACGGGATCGTGTCCTCCTCTCACCCCAGGCTGCTGTGGCTCACAGAGGCATGGGGAAGAGCGTCCCCAGGCAGGGGTTTCCAGCACCTCCAGGCTGGCCTCCAGGAGAGGCAGGAGCAGGGATGGGGCTGTCCAGAGGCCAGGTCTGCTCTTCCCGTGTCGTCCTAGCAGAGCAGGAGAGGAGCTGTGTTTGCACTGTGGGTAAGGGTGAGATATTGCTGGAGAGATGAAGGGGAAACTGAGGCAGCACCTCTGCAGCAGAGCTGAAGCCTGCTGCCACGCAAACGGCTCTCGAGGTGCAGGAGCACCCTTCAGTGTCCCTGCTGACAGCGATGGGGAATGAACCTGCCCGCTGTTGGCAGCTCACGGGGGGGGACATTGGGTGCTGGGACCCCTGAGCCGCACACAGGCAGCGCCGCACGGCCAGGCGCTTCCCGAGGTCTCCGCAGCGCAGGAACAAACCTCCCGGCATTTGGTTTCAAGACGCAATTCCACCATAATTGATATCATAAATATTAAACCAAATAAACCCTTCTGCGCCCTGCCACGCTGGGAGAGCTGCCTGGGAGAGGCGCGTGCGGCAGCGCGGGCTGGATTTACGAGCGCTGTAGTTATAGCAACAGGCGCTGCCCTTGTGCGCTGCAGCCCGCGCGGCAAAGGCCCGGCACGGCGGCAACAGAAACCCACAGCCATGGGCTGGGCTGAGCAGGACGCCCCTAGGGCACGGCCCAAGCCCACCAGCCGGGGTAGCGCACCTGCCTTGCACGCCCCAGGAGCTCCTCGCCTACCTTTGTGCCAGGAGCCGTGGGCACAGACCCGTAGAAAAGCCAGGCAGCGTGCCCGCTCTGCTTGCTCTTTGGTGTACGGGGGGTCAGCCGGGCACCCGGCGTCTTCAGAGGACACTTTGCCGGCTTTCTCCTCTTCACAGCATGCAGCCAGGCTAGAGAGTGGTTCTCCTGCCTGCGACTCAGACACCCTGCTAGGAAATCAATAGCAATGTGGTGATGTTGTGGCACTTGGCTCGCTGCATTGCAATGCCCTGGGAGGAGCCAGTCTCCGGAGCAAGCAAAAGCAGCGAGGGCCAGCCTGGCCTCGGGCAGATACTCACAGCACAGACACGTTCGAGCGGCACAGCCTGAGAAATCCACCCGAAATGGCAGGAGCCTCCTCGCTGTGCCCACCCACGGGGTGCCAGCCAGCAGGGAGCAGGCTGGAAAGAGCCCTTTGCTTCCCCACGTCTGCTCCCATGCGGTGCCGCCGCGCTCCTCGCAGCAGAGCAGTCCTGCAAGCCCTGCAGCGCGGGCAGCGCGGGCAGCACACCTCCTCCTGAGCTCGCCCCAGGAGGCAGGTATCCCGTCCAGCACCAAGTGAGGGTGCCTGGAGCATCTGTGTCAGGAAAGCGGGCAGTGGGCTCGCAGGGCATGGGCTCAGTGCACACAGACTGGTTTTCCGGTTTCTGCAGCTCCAAGGAGGAGTGGGGTCTTCTCCTGGCTGCTGCCTCATCATCACGTGCTCCAGAACAACTACAAGGTGTGAAAAGTAGTTAGAAGTTGACCCTTTTATTTACCTTAGCTTAGCCTATTTACCTACAGAAACACAGAGTAGGAATCACAAAGTTCTGGTCTGGAAACTGGCAGAAGCTGGGAAGTGATGCAGGATCTCGGGATCAGCATCAGACACGACAGCAACGTGGTCCTGGTCACAGGCTTGAATGCAGAGCCAGAGACAAATGAAAGGTGGAGGTGCCGAGCAGCAGCAGGTAGTTTAAAACAATCAGGAAACTTAAAATAGATTTAGGCAGCTTTGAGCCACGAAAATAAAAGCTGGTGGCATCTTTGTTTAACAAAGAACAGTTGTTCTTTCCTGGACGTTAAGGAGGGCACGGGCATGGCTGGATTTCAGCAGGTTTCAAAGGGCAGCACACACATTATTTTAAAATGATAAATAAAATGTAATAGCCTGACCTCGGAAATACAAGGGTCTGTTTCCAATGCACTCCTGTTTCTTTCATTTTTCTCCATTGGTGCAGACTACAAACTCTGCTGCTTCCCACCTGCGTGCGCCGCGGTGCTGGAGCTGCTCTGGGTCCCAGCCGGGCCGGGAGGCAGACCCCCACGGGGGCAGGAGGGAAGGACAGGGCTCTGCAGGGGGAAGGACAGGGCCCTCCGGGGGTAAAGCTCAGGGCTCTGCAGGGCTCTTCCCTGGGCGCTGCCTGCGCCGAGAGCAGAATTAAGACCTCCAATCTATTCCTAATGGAGAGGTTACAAGAGGGCATTTGGGAAGCAATTGAAAGGTCGGTGAGGAGAGGCGGCCAGGAAATGTATGGAGTCTCATTACCTTTTATCTTCCAGGCACATAAAGTTTGCAGGATCTCTGTTTAGGCTAGGAGGAAGCCTCTGCAAGAATTATACACGCTGCCCGCCTGCTTATCAAGCGAGAAAGAGCTGTGCTCCATCAGCCAGCTGTGGGGCTTCGCGGAGATAAAGCTGTCCCCCTGCCCGGCAGCGCCGCGGGATAAATCATCCTGTCCTCGCTCTGCCGTCGCGCCTAACCTCTGCCTGGCCCTGCCAGCTGCACGATTTAGCTGCAGAGCCCGCAGGAGCGAGTGTGGCCGTGCCTGGTTGAAGCATCTGAGCGCTCTGCCCGCAGCGTGGGCAAGGAGGGAGTGCTCAGTTTACAGAGTGAATCAGCTCCGTTCAGCTGCAAACACTGAGGTCGCGGCTTAAACACACGCCCAGCCCGGCACCAGGAACTGCAGCGCTGGAGCTGGCACTGGCAGGACGCTCGCTGCTTCTCTTCCTGCGGCTCCCCACGGCCCCCCAGGGATCCCATCCCTTCCCCTGGGCTCAGCAGTGCCGGCGAGGCGTGATGAATTAAGGAGGCTGCAAACAGAGTGGGCAGGGCACAGACGTACAGCGTCTGTGGGATTCGCTGTTGGCCAACGCCACTGAGTCATGAAGAGTAGGGATGCACGTAACCGAAATCCCAGCAGGCTCGTTCTTCTATGTAAGCACCACATACACACCTGGAAAATAAAACTGTGCGTGTGAAAGGGAACAAATTAAAATTCAATTTCGTCTATAGCAAAGAGACGTTACCACCAGTGGAAGGATGTTAGAGATATATCGGTACTAGCATAATTCCTTGGTGAACTTTTATGGGCCAATTGATAAAAAATATCCTCCTGAGAGCAATGCACATTATTTCCAGAGCTCCAGTATTTTACTAGCAAGTCAGTGCGGGGATGTGTGATTTACACAGTGAAAACAGAGGGCTACCTAGACATGGGCGGTACAAGCACTAGTGCTCCGTGGGGAATTCTGCCCAGGATCGATGCACAACGTCTCTGCTCGGCCTGCAGAGAGGATGATCTAAGACAGGGCTTACGGGGATCTCTGCTGTTAAAGAAGCGGCAGGCGTTTATAAAAGCAATGTTCCCAAGCAGGACAAAACGCACTGCAAAGAAAAAAATAAGATCCACAGCACTGCTGCATCTTTCCTTACTACGGTCTTAAACACCTTCAGCAGAGCGGAGCAATTTCCTCCGGCACTCCATGTGCTCTCCAAAATGAAGATGGAAATCTAGATGAAATGAGTTCATCCGCGCCTTCCCTCCAGCTGTGCGGCACCCGGCTGGAGTCTTGCACAGGAGCGAGCCGCTCAGACATCGCTCGCCAAGCGATGCTCAGCCTCGTGCAGAGCGGGGCGCTGGGCTGCCACCGGTCCCTGCGTGGTGTGGGGACTGTCCTGCAAGGCTCCCGGCAGCACCTCCGGGCGCTCCCTGGAGAGCAGCAAACTGCCCGGTCCCTGCCACGACGTGGCTGCAGCTCTCACCGACATCAATCACAGGGCTTCCCCGTGGGACAGAGGACGCTGGTTCAGCCCCCCGTAGATCATCAGTCATGATCTGCTGATGGAAAACAGATGGAAGTGGCGCTCTTTGAAGCCAGAATTACGTTCGCTGCTCTGGTCTCGCTGAGTTCAGGGAGGTTTCAGCCGAGCAGGCCGTGGCTCTGCCTGCAGCAGCACAGAGGTGACGCTCGAGCAGCTCCTCTGCAGCCCCTCGGCAGCGCCTGCTGCATGCGGGCACCCAGCTCCTCTCTGCTCTCAGGGGACTGCAAATTTAGATTTAAGAAAGCAAACATTGGTGTGGTTTCTGAATTCTTTGAATTCACCCGTCACGCCTGTGAAGAAGAAGGTTCACTCATTTAATTAGTGTATTTTACATAGGAAAGAGCATGCAAAACCAAACCTGCAGCAGCACAGGAAATTTACCTTGAACCTTGGAAATCAGGTGCTTAAATGATAGGATTCTTGCATTTTACTACACCCCTGCTGTCTGTCCCGTCCTGCTGACTCAAGCAAATCACAAAGGCCCGCGACTCCAAGGATGCTTTCCCTGCATGATCCACCTTGTCACTCACTGCAGCAGGAGCAGCAGAGATCAAGCTTTTTACCTGGGGCAGAGAGAGGGCTGCAGGTCAGAACCTCTCACCTCCACGATCAGCAGGGAGATAAGTCACTCAGCTCCTCGTGGCACGAGGGCTCAGAGGGAAGGAAATATTTACTGTGCCTCAACATTCACCTGATTTTTTTTAACTTCTTCACATTAACTCGTATCACAGCTCAGCAATTTGTTGGGCATAAATTTATTTAAAAAATAATCCCAAGACGGGTTAAAAATTAAAACCTGCCCTGCTCTTTCTACCCACTCATCACTGGATATATTTTTCCTTTATCTCAGGGAGTTTCCCGGCCCGCAGGAGGAGCGTGGTGAAGTATCAGAGCCGAGCATCGTGCACCTGAGCAGTCCCCACTGCAGTCCCCCAGCGTGGGACAGACCCCGGTGGCATCCCACGGAGGGGACGGAGGATGCAGCCGGCGGGGCCAGAGCTGCTGTGGGAAGCAGGAGCTGATCCTGAAGGTAAAAACTGCTGACCATACTGACTTCATTATTTTTAGCAGGCATGGTAGTAGTCACTGTGATCAACTTTGCTGCATTTTAGCCTATTCAGCAGTTCTGTCCCTACTCATCTGCCTGTAATAACATGCGTAACTATTTTATTGAAATCTAATGCAACTACAGAATAAATAGAAATCCACCAGCAATACTGAGGTCTTCAAAGACAAAAACATAGGCCACAGCAGGCGGGATCAGAAGAGGGGACGTCCAGGCTGACCCCTCTGTTTGAAACCAACCACCACCACTTTGGCTTGGCCCTGCACCTTCTCCAACCTCAGATTCTTTTATTTAAATGGTAAAAGGAGCTTTGCAGAGTGTCAGAGCAAACCTGAAAATGAGAAAACCCGCAGGTGCAACCAGGCACTTGCTGTGCCCTACAGGGAACACCGGCCGGAGCCTCGGTGGCAGCACCAAATGGCTCTGCACAGGCTGGCGCAGCCATGCCTGCACTGTCCTGTGGGATCTGGGGAATTCCTCTGGCTTCTCAAAGTACAGCAAACACGCAGAAAAATGTGTTCTAGTCAATAATTTATTATACCGAGATGGCAGCATAATTAAGTTACCAGAGGGCTTTGGGCAAATATCTGGTAGCATAAGGTGCTACGTGCTTTTGGCACAAGCTTTATTTAAACACATTGGATCAATTTGAATCAGTCTGACAAGTACACACTTCAGGGCATGGCTAGTTTCAAATCAATTAAACTCCTTATGAGTTTATGATTAGAAACTTGAGGTTATAAAACATTAATACAAAAACACAGTTTGTAAAGTAAAAAATAAAATCCCAGTGTAATGTTTCATGAAGATCACAGGAATCATTATATAGGCTTCATTAAACAAACAAGGTAAGGGCAATTAGGCTGTAAATTGAGTACAGTAGTTAAAAAAAGAGAAACTATAATTAGGATGTGATGGCCACTTAAACAAAAATAAGGAAGTATGGCTAACTAGTTGTCTTCTGATTACAGACAAAAAAGCAATTGATTTCTTCATGAGATGGAGTGTCCCAGCAAAACCTTCAACAATGAAAGCTGTTTGTAGCAAATGGCTCTAGGACAGGCAAGCCAAAGGAATTGATTTTCAGGCCTGGAAAGAGAAGACACAGACTTAAAGCAACAAAATACATACAGATCTCGCACAAATAGTGAGTAAAAGCCCAGCTGGTATTACGGCCACAGCTCATGCTGTAACGATATGATTCAGCAGAGGACTTGGGCAGGTACCTGGGCACCTTCCTGTGCAGCAAACACAGGCATGGACTTTCCTGGAAGAGCCCGTGCAAGTCCCACTAGCATGGATGGGACTGAGACATGCACCTCAGTGCCCAGCTGAAATAAATTAAGCTGGGGTTTGAAAGTATTTCTGGGGGAAGGTCTGCTAATAGATTTTACCTTCTTGTGCGTTAAGCATAAGAACTGCCAAATCCCAAAGTGCTGTCCCCTGCTAAGCAAATGTTCATTACCAAAAGTCGCAGGGGGTAACTAAATCCTTCCATTGCATGTTCTGTGGAAGGAGCATGATGGCCATGCTCCTTGGCTTGGCACGGGTTACACTACACAAAAACCGTCCTGCCGCAACCGCACATCTTGGTCAGATCCAAGAGACCTTTTCAAAGGCTGTGAAAGGCCTGTGAGCAGTTCTCCTTCAGAAACACAAACAATGATTCTACATGTGCTTGCATCTGGCCTGACCAATAAAAACATCTTAACATAATTGTTTCAGTACAAAAAATAAAGCAATAATAATAAACAACAACAAACACGACACCAGGTGCCGCGGACGGGAGAACACCGCAGGCTCTCCCCCATTACACGTGGGGCACGCTGCCTCCCCGCCGTGCCTGGCTGTGTGCTGGCAGGCAGGGTCCGAAGTCCAGGAGCCAGCAGAAACCCTCGGCCACGGCAGACTTTGCTCGGGGCCCCGTGCACATAGGCCGTGTCCTTTGCTCCTTGTTTTACCATCACAGAGACCTGGGGGACACACAGGCTGTGGGATCCTGGTGCCACCCCACAGCACGCCCTGTGAGCCCCCTCTGGCCCACTGATGTCCCCGGCCCTGTCCCCTTCCCGGAGAGCCGACCGAGCAGCCAGAGGCTCTCAGGCCTGCTCCAGCCTCCCCACCGCAGCAGCGAAGCCCTGACGGCTCTGAACACACGGCGTCAAGCCTTAAAACAAAACCCGAATCTGGATCGCTTCAGCCTTGCGTTGCCACTTTGAAATTCTTGGCAACTGGTCCGAAGCCTTTGAAGCTTAATCCCGGCCCTGCCTCCCTCCCGGTTCAAACGCGGCGCGGCCGGGCCGCCTCCATCAGCTGGCCGGCACATTGGGCAGGCGACCCGCGGGACGGCAGCAGGCCTCGTGCTTCTCGCGGGGAACCTGGAGCTGTTTTCCCCCAGTGTCCTGACCCCAGCTGCGGCCACGGGACCCCCCTTCTGCCCCCCTCCAAAGGAATTATCCCAAAAGGCGTTCCTCGCCACCGGCACCTGGGAAGTAATGAGCTCTTAAACCCCATTTCTTTTCTTTTTTTACTGGTCATCCCGCAGTAAGAGCTGCCCAAAAAATATAGCAGGGGAACACGTGAGGGACAGGGCAAAATTAGGAAATTAGGCCTTACCTGCTGCCTGGTAAACCAGGCTTTGCACTGCTTCTTTCCGAGGTGACAGCGCTGCAGAAGGCGGGGAAGGAAAAGCAGCAGGGGTGGAGACGCAGCGATTGCCAGGATCCGTGCATCTGCCAGATGTCTGGGTACCCGAGTCAGGCCCCAAAACCAGGGCGCTGGGATACAGCACCAGCAGGCTTTATCACATCAGCTCACTGCCCGAGGTTCAGCTTGGTCCCCAGCAGGTTTTGGTTCCGATTTCAGGCCACAAACCAGCACCAGGCCTGTGGGCAAACAGCTCCAGGGAGGAGAAAAACTGGTTGTGTTGTGTCAGAAGCAGCGGCGGTGGAGGCTGAAAGCCAGCCCCATGCCTGGGAAGGGTTTGGGGGCTCTGGGTGCTGCAGAGCCCTATCCAGGGGCGAAGGCAGCGAGCGCTTCCCCGTCTGGCTTACGGGAATGCAGGAGGATGCCTGAGCAACACTGGCGCGTTTATTAGGGGACCTGCTGGCTCACCAGGAAATTGCACAACAGTTAAATGCTTTATGTGCTGGACTAGTTTAGGAAGGAGCTATTTGAGGTTTTTCAGAGGGGGATCACTCTGGAAAGCACGGTACGGAGAGCAGGAGTCAGGCCCCGAAATGTGGCATGGCTCGGTGCCACTGCATCACTGCTCACGGAGAACAGGAGCGCGGCAGGCAGCACACTGCACAGTGCAGAGAGAAAGAGCCATAAACCCAGGAGCCTGCAAACACATGCAAAAAGGCAAATAGCAAAAGGTGTGTGCAGGGCTGCAGCCACATCTTGGCACCAGCGGCCACTGCTGCGACAGGGTCTGGTCCATGAGCGTGAGCGCAGGAGGTGGCAGCAGGATAAATGCCACAGGGATTAACGCCATCCTTCTGTAGGGGTATCCCTGATAATGCTGGTCTCAGGCTGGGGCACCTGGCAGAGGTGCAGGCATCTCGCTGCCCCCTCAGAGCCCCTCAGGCCGCGGGGCTGCTGCTTTTATTACCTCCATTTTCCAGCAGGGCGAAGGCAGCTGAGACCCAGGCTGGCCTCTTACACGGGGCAGGACTTGGAGGCTGCCGGAGGGTAAATGTCAGCGCAGCAACTAACGAGGAGCAATCCCCGCCAGGTAAAGAGTGACTCAGGCACATTCCCCGGGCTAACAGGTGCCAAAACCAACACAGATAAACGACAAACAATGGACCTCGAGACAAGAAATAAAACAGTGTGCTGAGCGGAAAGGTCATGATAGGGACTGACCAGTAAAGTCATCAAGGCTGTTGCGGATAAGAGAAGGAAAAAAATGCTCTTATCACGGCAAGAGGCAGCAAAGGAGCACTGGGCTGCCGCTGCCACCCACCCTGCCACCCGCCCTGCAGCGCGCCAGCCGGCCCTTCCCCTCACAGCTTTTTTTGCCATGGTCACTGCATTTTTACCTCTTTCTGCTTTTTGGAGCTGGACAGAAAAGCTGTCCATGGCTGGTGGGGTGCCAGGATGCCAACCTGTGAGCTCCCAAAGGAGCTAATTAAAATTACTTCTACCAACCCGAACCAAAAGGCTGCCCATAGCGGGAGGCAGCCACTCCCGCGGTCACGGCAGCCTTCCTGCAGGTCCCAAGGAGGAGAGGCAGAAAATGAGTTTTCCTTGGTGGCCGTAACTGTCAGAGCAGCTTTTGCAGTGCATTGATTATCTCTGGAGAAAACAGGGGCAGCGAGCGTGTTGACCTTTCCAGAGGAAGCAGCCAGTACCTGCGGCAGGCTCTGTGCTGCCTTCGCAGGGCTCTGCCCTCAGCCACGAGCCCAGTTAGCCCGGGCCCAGCCAGGCAGTAGATCATGTACAACTGCGGCACTGTCACCGGCGAGGATGTGGCAAGAGGCAGCTACAGCCGCTCACCCATGAAATGTAAATTTAATGCAACTATTTGCAACGTAAAGTGCTTTGCACTTTGAAAAATATGTCATTATTTGCGCCTTTTATTGGAGAGAGGGGGAAAAATATATTCAGAAACAGTCTCTTGTGCATGTTCACTTCTTTCTGCATCCAGAGTTATGGAGTTTATATTGAAATTTAGCAGCTGTGGGATACGCGGACCAACAGTGCCATCACCACTAAATCATCTCTTATTTAGCTAATGCCCTTCATCGCTTGCACTCTCCTGCGAAAGCCACACACAGAATAGAAAATGACCTGCCAGGCTTACAACAGGCTGGTCAAAACAATTCCTCCTTCACTCAGTTCCTGCAAAATGCACCATCACCAGTAATACAACAACATATTTATAAATATTCCACAAGTAGTGGGTTTGTTCTTAGGCATTAATGACATTTTCCCCAAAATATATTTTCTTTTTTTTAAATAACCTTACCAGAAGCATCCACCTCAAAATGGTTAAATCAGATGTGAAGGAATGTATGTCAATGCATTAAAGAACACCTATCCACTATTAGAGTATTCTATTTAAAATTGTGAGAAAGACTTAACTATCTAACCTCACACTATATGTTGAGTTTGTTTCTTTTTTTCTGTACATCTGTAGATCTTAACAAAGCAAAGGAAAAGGCTTGTAGAGAGAAGTAATTCAATTATTTTTTTTTAAAAAAAAAGGTTTTCTTTTTCATTCTCATGAGTTTCAAATTCATCGTCCTTCCACTTTGATTTCAACATGGTAAATTATGAGTTTCACAGGGAAGGGGCTGAAGCCAGTGAGAATAGAAATGCAGATATTTGGGGGTGAGGGGAGGAAGCTGAGAAAAAAATGGTTATTGTCAGAAGTAATGCAAAGAAACTTCTTTACAAACATTACTCCTCATCCACAGACTCAGGAGGAAATGCCTCCAGCAAATCCCTGCAGAAGGTGGTTTAAGCAGAGCTCTCTCATATCACATTGCCAGGGACTATTTATGCTCCTGCAGTCAGCAGTTGAGTGCAGGAGAGGCGTGAAAACTCCTTTGGTCCTCTGGATCACTGAGAAGCATCCGGCTGCCTCCTTGGTCTTCAATGAAAAGAAAAGACATGGTGTTGGTGCGGGGCAACCTGCTCTGAAACTCACATACGTCCACGGGAGAGCTTTGGTCAGAATCGGGCACGTGTGTCCTGCCTCGTGGGCAACATGACATTCCTTGTTTCTGCTTAGATTTAGCAAGTTAAATACTACATGCTAGTAACTTCTTTATAAATCCCCCCAAAACCACACTTTTGCCAGGGAAGCCAAATTCTGAAACATCACACGATGCGACCTGCAAGCCAGCACGACCACTTGGCCGTTTCTTTTCCTTTCTTTTCCTTAAAATAAATCAGCTGTTTGGTTTTTTTAACTGAAGGCCAAAGGCATGCTTTGCTCCAGACACTGTGACTGCATTGCCAGGCGTACGCTGGTGACAAGACTGGTCAGTGGAGGTGACAAGTGGCTCAGATGCTTTGTGAAGAACATCCTGGCATCAAACCTTAATCTTCCACTAAAAGTCAGATGTAAAACATTGAAGCAGAGTGCCTGGCACCCCGATACCGGCAGAGCAGCTGCATTTTATCCCAGGGGGACACCACACCTCCCAGAAGCTGTGGCAGGCGCCTGCAAGGGACGTCCGTCAGGACACGAGGTGCCACCAGCCCCGTCCCTCGCCCAGACGCGCCACGGGGGCTGCAATCGGCGTCTTGTTACCGGAGGCTGAAGATAGATGACGGCGAGCAAGATTTTCATCATTCAGTGAGATAACAAGAGGCAGAGATAAATCCCTCTTTAGGCTGCAAGGCTGGTGGGAGTGATCTTACCTCCTGGTTCATTAAGCTTCCAGAAAGCTTCATCTGCCATCGTTAAGCGCTGCGCTAATGGGCCTGGCTGGGTTTCCAGTGGCTCGGCTCCCAGGGACACGGCAAAACTTTTTCCAGGCACTTCTTTAAACACAGTCTCAGGGTTGTCTGACAACAAAAAAATGAGAAAAGAGACATGCAGTCCAGTAGACACCGTGAGGGTGGTTGTGTCACTGATTCACTGCAGTGCCAAGGGTAACAGCGATGGTAAGCGAGGCGACCCGGAGCAGGGCTGTCCCAAAGCCTGACTGCCTGATCCTTGTGCCATAGGAAAGCAAGCACACGAAGCACTGCATGCAGCCAGAGGAAATCAGGAGTGCCTATGGGGTTCCTGCCTAAAAAAAATAAATAAATAAAAGCCTAAAAAAACAGCTGAGCACCAGAAACACCCAGCCCAGAGAGGCAGGCTGTGCCCCCAGCATCCCCGTCCTGCCCAGCACAGGGGGCCTGGCCCAGGGGAGGCTGCCAAGGGGACAGGGGCCAGAGGAAGACATCGCATCAGTCATCACCCTTGTGGGCTCCTGAAGGCTTTGTGCACTGCGTTCCTTCCCATTCGGCGTACACAGCGAAACAGGTTAAATCCTAAAGCCATTTATAGTAATTGTTCTGGAGGTTGTCTGCAGATAATGTAGAAAATAACAGTGGATTTGGAAAAAAAAAAAAAAAAAAAAAGCACTTTTTAACCTTAATAAAAGCATTTCAAAGCAGTGGAAGGTTATTTATAGGGTGTGTAAGTGTAACTGGAGGGGAGGCAGAGTAAAGGGAGTTCAAAGGGTGTCTGTGAAAAGGAAAAAAACCACAGTGTTATCGACACCGCTTCCTGTTTTCTCACACTCAACAACATTCTTGAACCAAACTAGAGGAAACAACAACAACAACAGCAAAAAGCTCCCGAGAGCTATCTGAGACTAACTAATACTTTTTGACAGCTGGGCTCCTGCTACCTGTTGTGGGTCGGGGCTGGCGGGGACGGTGCGCGTGATGCCCACGGGCTGGGACGACAGCGGGGAGCTCCCACCGGGCGAGGACACAGCCTCTGTGTCCCCAGCGTGTCTGTGCCCTGGGCACCACCCCAGCTGTGGCCACCGCCACCTCCTTGTCCAGTTGTCCCTTGTGCTGAGACCCTCCTGCATCACCTACAGCTCACAGCTGGGGTATGCTTGCAGGAGAGGAGGTTTTCATCCCCTCGGACTGAGGTCACCGGCCTCAACTGTTGTGGGGTGCAGCTCTGGCCTCCCCGCCACAGCCCGGACTCCGGTGGGAGATAGCACTGGATGCTGCGGGGTTGCCCACACAGACACAGGTCAGGACGCGTGGGGGAAGCTTTCCTGGCAGGAACACGACTTCAGGCAGAAATAAAATCGTGGACTGCCCCTTTCCTGGGGCTCTGGAGCATCTGCAGGCTGCACAGGGTGAGGAGGGAGGCTGAGGGCTGCCCCGCGGCTCCGAGGAGCCCACATCCACCAAAGGTCTGTCCACCGCATCCCCATCGCTAGCTCTGTCTGTGTTGGTTGCTCTATCCGAACCCACCTCTGGCCCAGCGGGGGAACGCCGCTTTGCCCCGTGCTGCCAAAAGCCTTGCTCAGCCTTGGATTTCCCACTCAAAATTCCTCAGCATCCCCGCTGTCCTCCCCCTGCCCATTTCGGGCACCTGAGTCAGACACACCGCGACACGCTCTCCGACCCACTCATCGCCCATTTCCCCATGAAAAAGGAAGTTCACTCGAGAGCAACAAGCAGCACAGAATTAAAACTGCGAAACCAAGTCTCACCGTGGAGATGAGCCCGGCCTGCCCTCCCGTCTTCCCCAAAAAGCAGTGAAGCAGAAATTGAGGGTGTGCCATTTGGAAATACTGGTAACTCTGAGATTTCACGCATTAAAGAAACCAAAGGGCAAAAGGGAGAGACGGTGAGCACCAGCTGCCTGGGCTTCTCCTGCCCTGAGCAGCACAGAAAGCCGCGGATCCTGGAGGGCTTTGCGTGCACACAGAGAAGCCGCTCCGCAGGTAGTGCCCCCGAGCTGGAAGCCACTTCTGCATCAGGACCCTTCTGTAATTGCGGCTCGTTAGACGTGTGCCCAGTGGTCCTTATTAGCTCAAAAATGTGATGGGAAAGAAGACAAAAAAAAAAAAAAAAGAAACAAGAAACTGGCAGTCGGCTTGGAAACTGTTCGAGGGAATATGCACTAAGAAAAATCTGCAAATGCCTGAGTGTTGGAGGTGGCGAGAAGCCTCAGTGGGGTGGTAAGAAATGCTCCACGTCCTAGCAGTAGGCGGGAGAAACCCAAAAAGCCATAAAGGAGGGAGAGAGAGCCAAATTCCTTGCAAGGAGCAGGGCAGGGAGCGAGGCACCCGCTGGCAGGGACGTGGGGTTGTGTCCCCCCTGCTGATCTGGCTCCAGGAGGGAAGGGAGGCAGGCACCCCGACTGCCCCCGGGTCCCACCTGGGAACCTGCACGAGCCCTCCCGGGCCCTTCCTGCCTCCCGCAGCCGGCAGCAGTGTTGATGGAGCCAAAAGGATACAGAGCAGGGGGCACAACAGCTCCACTAACACCCTTAAATGCCTTCTCTTCTTCGTCTTTCGCAAATGCCACAGCTGAGCTTTGGGTGCTGGATGCCAGCCCCATCCTGCACGGCTTGGGGAGGGGGACTTGGCCCCCTGCAGGGATTTTCTCTGGGCGGTGCGATGCAAGATGAGCGCTGCTGGTGGAAACTGCGGGCTGCAGAAGTGCTTTTCTGTGTTAAAAAATCAGCATGCTGCAGGAGAGCCATCGGTTCAGCTGCCTGCTCCCATTCTGTTTCCTGAAAGCCAGGCAGTGTATCGGATATTCATTCATTTTGGGCTAACTATCTTTTCCATTTCTGAACAGCTTCAATTTTCTTGACGTCTCGGGGAATGGTTTATGAGGAAATAGAGCCTTGAGGGTGGACAGATGGAGAAAAATCTCCCTTCTCACCAAATTGATCACCGTAATCCTTCATCCGCTGCCTGTGGAGCCGGGCTGCTGGCACTTGCAGGCCCTGCCCGATGTGCGGCCCCTCTGGGAGCGCCGGTGCCACCGGTGTGTCCCCAGTACCGGGGGGCTCAGGAGTGAAGGGGCTTTGCCTCACTGCTGCAACACATCCATGCTCCCAGATGTACCAAAACCTTGCTTTTTGGACTTCTTCATTTATCCATTTAACCCGTTTATTTCATTTTAAGAGAATATTTAAGGACGGATTTATTCTGGTGCAGCTTAATTCCTAATGTTTCTGGTTTCAGTCTTTTTTTTTTTTTCTCCCTTTCCATCGATCGGGCCAAAAAAATAAAGTAGTGCCATCTCCCCGCAAGCTGCACGAACTCAATTAAGCTGATTTAAAGCACTCGGTGCTAACAGGGCTGATTTACTGCCCTCTGCTAAGCACCCTGCAGCTGCGCAGCCGCCTCCGCGTCGGGACTCAGCCCTCCCCTGCCTGCAGCTCCCACCGGCAGCCCCCAGCCTGGGCCAGCCCCTGCCCCAAGCCAGGGCACGACCAAAACACACATATATAGGGATGTCCAGAGCCGCTACAGCAACAGGCGAAAGACTTTCAAACCAGAGCCTGCGTAACAGCACCATGGATCCAAATGGTTTTCCCACAAACCACCTTTTTTGAGCAGCAGGGACGTAGCTCTTGGTTTACGCTTTCATGTTTGTTGGCTGCCCAGGAGCACGTCCTCCTATTTCTCGTCACACCTCACCAACAAAGCTGTTCCCAAAGCTCTGAGCTGCTTTTTTGTTAGGATACGGAGGAATCAGTCGGCCGGGTGATTTCTGCCTGGGGAAAGAAACGGGCAGTCCTCACCTCAGCCACCTCCGGAGCGAAACGCGCGGGTTCTCCGTGGTGCTGCTCTCGAGTTAGGACACCTGCTGTATGCTCCTCGTTAGGGGCAGCAGAACAGAGCCGCAGCACCGAGGTCCCCTCTTGGGACTGGGACGGGTCGCGGGGAGGAACCGCGGCGAGGCAGGGCCTGCGCTGATCGCATCGATCGATATAAATCACCGCGCCAGCGGCGCCGCTGCGGCAGTCTGCAGGTTCACACCTCATTAAGTTTCCAAGTGCCAAATTAATCAATGGGGTTCAGCACAACTGTTCTTAATTAATTGCCGTGGCGATGGAGGAAAGTAACGGAAGAAGAGAACGAGAACTTGCCGCCAGCACCAGCTTACGCAGAGCGAAACTCCTCTTCTGACTTGGCGGCGGGCTGGGGACGCCCGCACGCCCATCTCAGCCTGCAGATAGCTGCCGGGGGCTACTTCGGGGCTGGGGTGGAGTGCAAGTAGGGGCTGGTGGCTTGGAGAGCGTTTTCACAGGCTCCTTGGTGGGTTTCGCAGGTTGGCAGTTGTTTATTTTTCAGTGATTATTAAGCTGAATCCTGCCTACTTTCCCCGAAGCAAGACGCAAACCCAGCCATGAGGGAAGGAGAGGTGGGTGCTGTGCTCTCACCTTCACGGTGCCCCCTGCTTGCTCAGTAGAATTTGTGATGCCAGAGTATGGTAAGGACATGGGGTTGAGCTTTGGGGACAGAGCCCGGGAGGGACAGGACTACCCCAAACACGACACCCGTGTCCTTGTGGGCTGCTCTCCCCCACGCACAGCAGCACCACGAAGCTGCCCCTGCCCGGAGCGCACAGCAGCCACCACGGCACCAGGTCCCATCCATGCCAACACGGGCGCAGGGGCTACCAGGCGTGCTCAGGGGCATTATCTTCCCATGACGGCCCAAATCTGACCGATTCTTTTAAAGGACTGCTCTGGGACCTCGCCTGCTTCCGTGGATTAATTATGTCATGCCTCCCACCAACATGGTACATCATCATTTTCCTTAGTTTCTCTTTTTCCCATATAAGTCCATACTAAATTAGCAAAGCTGACAATCCATTAAGCAAAAATGGTCTTAAACTGCGTTTCTAAGCCCCAGAATTCCTGTGCTAGTAACCAGCAATATAAAAAAATATTATTTGTAGTTCAGTTTTGATATGTTGAGTGGGGAAAAAAATGTTGGCTTAAAGAATTCACGGAGGTTACGTCCAAATCCCACTTGCTGGCCAAAAATATCTATTTACATTATAAATATTTTGTTCTCTCGTATTTATTACTGCAAGAAGATGTGATAACATTTCCATGCTTGTTTTATTTTGAGGGATTGAAGTCGCAAGTCCAAGGCACAGCGATGCGAGTAGCAGGAGCAGAGCTGTGCATCCAGCCCCGTTTACACGCAGCTCAGTGCCAAGCGGCCCCGCTAGCGGTGCTGGAGAGGCGAGGAGCCCGCGATGTGGCAAGGTATTTCACACCTCAGCTGCAGTCCTGCCAGCCGCTTAAGCCCTGAAGCACACCGCGGGCTCTTGTGAGAGGCTGCACAGCAAGTGGGCAGCGAGCTGAGCGGCACCCAGGGAGCTCCGCAGGCTTCTGGTTTTAGCCGCCTGGAAAAGCAAAGTGATGCACGTGCACACACGCACTTGTGAGCATGCACGCTTCCTCTGCCACCTGCACTGCTTAGATATTCCCTGGTACCCCAGCAGCTTTGCAGCTAATAGAAAAGGCTTGATTTAGGACTTTTCGTTAGGGTCATTAAGAGCACAGCATTAAAGCTCCACAAGCTTATTGTTTTGGCACTAGAGAAGAGGTCCAAGACACACGTATCGGTGTAATTATTCATAACTCAAGTCCCGAAGGAGCACAGCCTTGCAGCATGACCTCGTTAGCATCGCTGCCTTCTGGGGACAGAGACTTCACCCAGCTGTTGGACAACACCGTTCTGCTTCCTCTTGCCCTACTCTGTGACCAGGGGAGCAGGCTGTCGCACGCCTGAGGGCAGAAGGAGCTCCCTGCTGGTGCTTCACACCAAATCCTGGCATTGGGGAGATGGAAAGCACGAGAGGACACGCCATGAGCAGCAGGGACAGCCGCTCTCCTCCCACGTGCGCTGTCCCCAGCACGCCGTTCCCCGAGCACTGCTCGTCGCGAGGGCACTCAGCACGCACCGGGCGGTTCCTGTTCCTCGGGTGTTTTCTGCCCAGACCGACAGACAAACCGATTTGCAGAGGTGCCTGCCTCCAGCCAAGCACAGGTGAGCAGCGGAGCACAACACGTTATCCTGTTGGCACTATCGATCCACCAACGGTCCTGAGAGCCTGAAAGGGGGAAGCAGCTTGGAGGTGCTGAGCCACGGACAGCAAACACAGAACAGCGAGGACAGCCCCAGCCTGTGCTCGGATCGTGCTGATCCCCCTCAACCCGCAGCACGAAGCACGGCGCTCGTCTCGTAGCTCATCACCATCGCCGAAGTGGGCTCCCAGTGCAGACGCTCTGACCTTGGCTGCTTCTACGCTTCTCCGTTCCGCTTTTAAAATTAATCATCTCATTCCAGGTAAGTGCTTTTAAATTCCGCCGAATGGGACTTGAATCTCGCTGACTGAGAAGTGCGGGTCTCAGCAGGGAAACAGACTCAGCGCAGCTCCGCTCCCCGATCGGTTCCAAGGCCTCAGTCGCACTCGCCTGCGCTAATTTTAAACGGGAAGCCTCACTATAGGGTAATTAAGCGCACGAGGAGCTCCGCAGAGCTGCCTGTCAGCACCTGGCGGTGGGATTCCCCTGCCAGAGGCACCTGCTCGATGGTAATTCCTCCTCTCCGCTTCCCTCCTCGCTCCCCAGCTTCAGCCCGAGGAGCAGATGGAGCCATCGCCCTCCTCCTCCTCCCGCAAGGCCCCCCGCTGCTACCCGGCGCCCGGCACGGTGGTAATGCACCTAATTAGGCAAATCAGTGGACAACGCAACATATTAGAGTAGGAGGAGTCACATCAAGGCAAAAACACGAATGCCGATTTATTTGCCGTAGGAAATGGGACGCTGCTGCCTGACTGCCAAAAATTGCAGGCACGAGGCAAAACTCGGCGACGGCACCGGCAGGAAAGGTGCCGCAGGCGGGTCGCTGCCTGGAGGGCTCGGGGCACGGCCCAGGGGACTTTGTTCTCCTCCTGGCACACGATTTATGCCTCAGACACTCATTTCTATTTATGTGCTGCACCCCCAGCCCCTCGCACACCCAACCTAGGCAGGGTGATGGCTGCTGCCATTCACCTCACCGCTGGCGCCAGGCTGAACGGCACAGCCGGAGGCTGCGAAACCCTTGCTGTGAGGAGCTCTGGGCAGCCTGGCGTGGGGCTCCCCACCTCCAGCAGCAGAGGGGAGGCGTGGGACGCGGGACGTGCCCGTGTACGAGCACGGGGCTGAGCCCAACGCGGCGTTACGCGCAGAGCGGTGCAAGCCAAAGCGGTGCTGAGAATTGGAGAGGCCATTACATTTCTTGGCTCTTCAGAGAAGGGGCTCCATCTGCCAAGAGGAAACACCAGGGGTGTGTTTCCAGAGCTGCAAACAGCCTCACATACACACAGCGGGGTTTATCCCAGCCTATTAACAGGAACATGGCTGTGCAGGGGATCGCCCGAGAAGCCCAGACCTTCCCCCAGAGCACCAAAGCACTGGTCAAATGGTGACCGGCCCTCACACGTCCCGCTGGGCAGAGGGCACTTACAGATCTATCCACACACAGCAGGACAAAGGGCCAAGCCTTCGGGTGTTGCTGTGTGTGTGTCTGTTCTCCTCTGGCTTTTTGGGCTGCTTTCCGACACCTTCGCAGGACTTTGTCCCTAAGTGGCTTCATGAAGTGGGTCAGGACTGCAAAACCTGGGGTGCTTTTCCTCACCAAGCACTGCCCGGCTGAAGAAAACCTCCCCCTGAAGCAGCGGGCTGCCGCCCATCACGGAGCTCTGCCAGTGCCCGAGCCCTCGCACGGCTTTTGTTCCTGTCCTCGAGCATCCTGCAAAGCACCGTCCGCTGTGCTGAGCCGTGCTGTGGCTTCTGAATATGAGAGAACATCTAACAAAATGCAAACCAACATTACCAAACTCATTTCAGATACGATCTAAGCCAGGTCTGCAAATGCAGTAGCTGTGGGAATCGTACTGTCACTTCTGCAAAGCCTAGGAAAATAAAAATAGTATGATTTACGGGTACCACAATTCTACAAACCCAATTTATTTTGTCAATGCGAAATCGTGCCTCACACACGCCTGCATAACCACAGCCTGCAGCCACTCACCACGAAAAAGGAGAGAAACAGCTCCACGACAGCAAACCTTCAAACCTACTGATCTGCTTTGCTGACCAGAGAGGTCCGAATACCATCCACGGCTGAAATATTTAATAAGAAGCTTGCAAGTTCACCCGGGCCATTGGCCATGCTCACGGGACACCCCGGGAGGGGGCACCGGGTTTGTAACACCACCAGATACGACCGCAGCAATCCCACAGTCGGTTCATTCCCCGGCTTATCTTTTCACAGCTTTGGAGTGCATTCTTCCTTATCTTGGAGACAAATGGCCTCCACGGAGAGCTCTGAACAGCAGAGCTATTTATCTGTTTGACATGTGTTTCCCTGTTTTCTCCAGCCTTGAGACAATCAGCCCCAGCTTTGACACCGCTCAGCTGTGCCAGTGGCGGGGGCTGCCCGGCCCCTTCACTCCAGGGCTGTGAATCAATTTCTTTGCCATATTCATCATTTACTGCAGTAAATCAAGTCTAATCGATGCTTTCTTCTTTTGATATAGAACAAAGTCTCTATAAACTTTTCAGAAAGCTGGCTAGAGGGGGAAAAAAAAAAAAAGGAAAAGAAAAATCAATTCAGCTCTTTTTCTTTCAGGAGAGAAATGAAGAGGTGGCAGTGTCCCGGGGGTTACATTGTCTCCACCAAAAAAAAAAAAGAAGAGGAGGAAAAGAAGTTTTATCTGATTGTTTCCAGTAGTCCACTTGTTGCTTTAATCACAGAAACCTAACCCTAGTCCTAAAGCACATCAAGCACCAACCTAACCCAAGTGCTGCTCCTGGCCCCGCACGCTGCTCGTGCTGCCCCTTACTGCTGCCAAGCACACGGATGTGCTGGGTGACACAACCACAGGGAATTCTCATCCCCTAATAAGGAAAAACTTCCCATCCCGCTGCTGCAAAAGTCACTTCCAGCAGTTGTAAAATTGCCAATCAATGTAAAAATCAACATTCATGATCAGCTCCACAACCACTGAAGAGGATTTCGGAAAAAGGAAGCGATGAACATCAAAATGACCCCAAGAGGAAGTTAGTTGGGTATGGGACCGGGTCTTGGCATACCCACGGCACAGCACGTTTCCCCAGGTGCAGACACGCAGAGGAACAGCAGGAGCAGACGGGACAGGCAGCACGCAGCAGACCTGCAAGAATGGCACAGGCACCATTATGTTTTAGGAGACAGGAACAGAGCTCAACTGTGCAGGGCCTCAAAGGTGAGGACATACCTGATGGCATCAAAGCTCTCTGCGAGTTAACGCGCGTGTGCATCCCTTGTTCTCGTCCGGACCCCATCACGGTGTCACGTCGTATGGGCACTGAAGGTATTTACACCCACACGGGATTCACACGGACATCGTGCAAAAGGCTCACAAGTGGCATTCGGAAAGCATGCTTTTAGAGGGGCAAAGATCACGTAGATTAACTAAATGTCGTCCTCCCTAACTGGCAGCCAGTCCCCACAAATTAAGTGGGACTACTGGAAAAGGGTACGTCTAATAGTCTGCCACAAAACTGGAAAAAGGAGAAGAAAAAAGAGCTGAAGATACAGGATATTACAAATGCCTATTAATTTTTAGGGTGTGTATTTCCTAACTCATACTAACTTAAGGTTCTCCAGCCCATGTTCAATTGAAGGAAGTTTCAGAGTTCACACCTGTAATCTGGGGAGGGAGGGAGGGAGGGAGGGAGGAGGGTTACTTTTCCCTTAAACACATTTTTTCACTCAGACATACGCCGCGTAATTGCGGCTACAGCGCAGATTTTATTGCTAGCATTTAGAAGAGTAAGTGCTCCCTGACGTGATGGGAAAGGTTCCTCCCCAGGGGAACGGAACACAGAGGCTGATTAAGCGACCGGTAGGTATTTAAGGACATAAAAGATATCAGCAGATCGGGGCTGCAGTTCTCACCGAAAAGGAGTCAGCAGAGGAACAGAACTGAGCAGAACTAGCCTGCTGCTTTCCAGCAGGGTATAGAGCACTGGGGAAGAACAAGTCTTTAAGCATGGGATTTTTATATGTTTTATAATAATAAAAAGGTTGAAAAGTAATCATAGAACGGTTTGGAGTGGAAGGGACCTTAAAAATCATCTACTTCCAACCCCCCTGCCACAGGCAGGGGCACCTCCCACTAGACCAGGTCCCTCACTCACTGCTTGTTCCTCCACAGGGGTGAATCTGATGGTCCTGGCTCCGTCCACCTGGTGATGGTCCTGGCTCTGTCCACCTGGGGGAACCAACCTGGTGCTTCATGTCCCGTCCTGCCCTCCTCCACGTCCTGTTGTAGAGATTGAACAGCGGTGCATCACTCGCAGCAACCACCAGATTTCAAGGACCTATCTACAGCTAACAGAAGTTAGCACAAAACATACAGACTAGAGTGATTATTTCAACATTTTGAAGACAAAAAGGAGCAAACCAGCTGGCCAAAGCTGTTCACCAGGTAAGTGACAAAGCTGGGTCGAGACAGAGCAGGTTTGCTTTCAGTCCTGTACTCAAGACCACTGCATGACGCTGTTTCTTCATTTCGGTTAATACTACTTCAGTGAGAAGAGCATACACAGAAAGAAGAAATAATTAAGACTTGTGTTCTTTAAAAAGCAATAGCCATGCTCACATGTGGAAACATTTCAAATTAGATGAAAGAATTAAGTTACTTCAGCACTTGTGATGTATTAAGAACTGCAGAAAAAAGCTATAAGCTCTATCTTGCACTGAAAAAATTCTTTTATTTTTGCACAAAAATAGAAAAATCTTATTTATAAGAATTTACATTTTTAACATTACAACCATTTTCGAAGTGGTTAGCTAAAAACCATTTCAAAATGAAAAAAGCAGAAAACGTGATATACAAACATAACGGGAGTATTTCTCCAAGTAAATCCCAACATCTAAAGATATCTTTAATGATTCTGCAACTGACTTCGGTTGTGATTAAGGACATAATTCTACTAAACAAGCCTAACAAAAACTTTTTTTTAACAAAAACTTTTTTTTTTTAATAAGTTCACTGAAATTACACGTTCCCTCATGCAGAGATCACACCTGACTCTGTAAAACCAAAGAATAAAAATAAAAAAAAATGTGAGGCTATCATACATTCACATCCATTCTTTTCAAAGCAGTCTTGTCCTCCAGACTGTCAACACAAAGAAGAAAAATATCGACTTCTCTCTGCAGCTCAGCATAGCCTTGGGAACACCTCATTACAGCAATGAGCTGTGTTGCTATTGGGTCACACTGCTCTACCATGGTCCCTTAGTCTTCATCTTCATTTGTACTGCAAAGAAAAAGCAAAGGATTTGTCTTTGAAGGCACCTCCAAGAAATTTCCCTTCCCAGTAGAAACCTCTGAATACTTGTCAGGTTCAGACACATGGTTTTCTTCTTGTTCCCGTAAAGCAAAGCAACTTGCAGCAGCCAGTTCTTTGGGCTGTTCTGAAAGACTAATTGCAGTGTGCATTTGTTTTTCTAATTCTTCTATCAATTTTCCAGGAACAGACGTAGATTGCAAAGAAGCCTTTGATTTTTCATCGCTAACCTCAACCATCGAAGTGTTTGCGTCTTGCCTTAATCCATTACAGTCAATAAGTGGAGCTGTCCCCTCCTCTTGAAGCACGCCTTGTGAAGAATTTATTTTCCCATCTTCATCGGCTGAGGACTCTTGCTCATCTGAATCAGAGCCTTCTGTCTCAGATGAAGTGCTGCTTGATTCTTCAGAGTCACTTGTCTCCGACTCAGAGGAAGGCAGCTGTTGCCTGGAAACTGCTGCAGCAGCTTTTAACTGTCTCTCCTCTTCTTGCACCAGCCGCGCTGCTGCTTCCAGCTCTTCCAGCTCAAATCCGAGGTGGGACTTAGCCAGTGAGGTTTTCTGCAAGGATTCAGAAAGTGCAGCCAACTTTTTTGACCTTTAAACAAGAACAAAACATATTTAATGTTACAAACAGAACATTCCCATTTGATAATGGGAACAAATCAAACATTTCTACTATTCGCTTGGTTTGCGAACAACTTCCTATTTCAGTTATAATTGTAAAAGTAGATACACAAAAGTATCCAAAGGACTGGTGATTACTATTATTTTGAGTAATTTTTCTCATATGGCTAGGCAATATCCCACTGAAAACCTTCAGTGACATTTTCAGGAAAAAATACTGCTTTGTTGTTTCAGCAATACACAGTAAACTACCGATTTCACAGTGATTTTCAAAACACTGATCTCAGAAGAAATCTTTTCAGGATTGCTGTCTTTAGCAGTGAACTCTGCAGTATTTGGCTTATTGGATTAAGTTAACATGCAGCAGAATCATTTTGTTTTACTGCCCTTCCAGATGTCTGCTAAATGCAGATGAACTGACAGAGCACAGTTGATCAAGTCCATCTCAGTGGGTTGTCTTCATTATTTAAATGCTTAATTTTTTACCTTTAACTCTCCCAGAACTATCTGATGCCTTCAAATTGTTTTCAGATTTTATACTGGTTACATGTTTAACCACCTCTTAACTCTGACCTCTTTAAGAAACACAAATGACAGTCGATAATAAGCTGACTCCGCAGAACAGCACGCTCCTAACGAGCGTCATCAGACTCCGGGAACGCAGCTCTCTCTTTGCAATGCAACCAAGTGACATTCATTTCGTACATAAAAGTAATTGCACTACATTGAGTTGTATTCTTAGAGTATTGAAAACTTCAGCGCTGCAACTCCAAACAAAAAGCATGACGGCTCTTAACTGAAACTACAACAGTTTTTCCTCTGAGAAGTTCATGCTAGCTCCAATGTACAGCTCCTGGTGACCACCTTCCACTCTACGTGCTCCATAAAACTTTTCGTTTGCTTAGGAAGCATTTTCAGAGATCTCATTTTAAAGCTCTGCTCTGCTATTCTCTGACCAGTCCCCGCTCTTCTGCTAATTTTGAAGACTTCTTTAAAGCCTGCCTCTTAGAGGAAGTGGATCTTCCCTTCCCCTCCTCTACAAAGAGGAAACAATCCTCGTTTTTAAAGGTTATTTGAAATTAAATCTCACCTCCTCTCAAAACATATACAGACTTTCTAGGATCTGTCTAAAAATATATATATTCAGGGAAAAAGTGCACAATTTAAGATTTGAGTTATATGCATTTACTAACACGAAACAAGACAATAGTTACAAAAAAAAATTCAGGATATACTGACAGAATCCATAACCATACTCCAGGCCTCCCAGAATCAATCTTTCCTGCATTAGAAAGTTTGAGAAAACTATTCTGCAGCTATGCTATTTATCCTCCACTTGGTTTCTCTGATATATTCTCCTCGCTTCACAGCTCCCTTGGTGCATCCATGAGGTGTCCAACACACTGTGCTTTACCCTGCGTTTGTACGACAGATGAAATGTAAGTGAAAAAAAGTTATTGGGACCGTTCAGATAAGCACCACTACTAAAGCAGGCACGTTACCTCAGCTCCTAATCTTTGGAGCCATATCCATTTCCTCAAGGGCTCTGCAGTCAGCACGTGCTTTACCAGAAAAGTGCATCGTGGATTTAAAAACAGAACCAAAAGCAAGGGAATGCCTCAAATTGGGGCGGGGGGGACAACACCACACAGAGGGGAAAACAGGTATAAAAATGGCAAGCATACATCCTGTTTCTTGTTGCAGAGTTTTGCCCCAGACTATCAATCAACTTTTCACCACTTCCTGCAACAGCAGGTCTACTATAAATCCTGCAGTAACTGACTGGCTTTCATTTCCTCTGCCAAAACCTGCTAACCTGCAAGGCACGACACGCTGACACCGGAGCAAGCAGCTGATAATGTAATACATGACTCCTGCGAGGCACAAGTTAAAGTGCTTGTTCTCTCAGCTGAATGATTTTAAAGATCTTTATATTCTATTTCCCAGGGGGGATAATTACTCAGTATAACATAGACTCTTCAATTTTTTTTTTTCCCCCGCTCCTAAAGGAATTGGATTTAAAATTGGGGGAAGGGAAATTGAATGCAGCTTCTTACACGTTTTTAGGCACAGCGCAACGTTTAAAAGCTGAACTTGGAATGAAATACACCAACCTTCCTTTGCTCAACCCACAGAGTAGAAAACCAAGAATTAAGTGTTTACAGGAAATAACAGAAGCAACAGAAAAATGATATTTTTAGGACTTTTAACTCCGAAGCTAAAAGTTAAATCACAAATCCAAACAGCCTCCAATGTAAACATGGGTTTCAAATTTTAAAAAGCTGCTTACTTAACATTGCCCAAATTTATTTAGGTAAAATACTTCCTTTTTTATTTATTTTTTTTTAAATCAAGAACTTGATTATTTATTTATTTAAGTTCCAGAGGATTTGAGAAGTTGCCTACTTTGTAACAGAGGAAACATTTTACTTACTCCTTAAATAAAAAGAAAAGAAGAAAGAAACCCCAAATGATGCACAGAAAGGTTCATAAGGCCTGGCAGGTAAGTCATGCAGGAATAACTGTCTTGCAGGGAAATTTGTTTCCTGAACACACCGGTGAGAAGCTGGGTTACGCTCTAAGTCACAGGAGTTTACATCCCTTTCAGAAAGCATTTTTCTCCTTTGCTTCTGAAACACGTCCTTCCTCCTAACTTCATGCACGTACTCGCGTTACGTGCCTCCTCCCGCTGTAAGAGCTGTTAACAACATGAAGGCACAATTATTTTTGTCCTACTACCTGACTGTCCACAAGAACACAAGCCCCACAACCTCAACTTGCGTTGTTACAGAGAATATTTTTTTCCTTGCATCGTGGCAGAGAATACGTGGTTCCTTTTAATTTCACTGACGCACCGTTTCCTCTGGTGACACATCTTCAACTCCAACAACCTCAGTCTCACTACCTGTTTTACTACTGGCATTACAGATAGAAAATCAGTTTTTCAAGTCTTGTTTACCCACACACCTTTTCTATCATGTCTGTCACTGTTTCCCAGCCCTGTAGGTATCTGTAGGTATTCTTTGGCTTTTACTTATTTCTGCTATCCTAATTTTTCCTGCATATTTTTCCTCCAAGATGTTCTGTCCTTGAAATCACTTCCTTAAAAACTTCCTTCCTCCTTTTTTAGTATTTTCTTATAATGCAGTTAACACTTCGGATACAGGAATATGCCACATAACCGAGTCAAGTATTAAGGAGGTGTATGGCATCATGTACATTTTTACATTAATACTTCACTGTGCTCCAGATTACCAATGACAAGTGGTACAGAAGAAAATATACAGCGATATGCTCATTTAATTCAACACACGTTATTTTACTAAATTAGATGTGTGGTACCACTGACAGATAAAAGAATGGCCCCTCTAAAGCAGCAGGTTTTTCAGCACTCTACACTCACATGCATTTTTATCAATGAATTCAAAGAGAATGAATGAAAATGCTGGTGCCTGACAGCGGTGAACATCTGTCTTACTGGACAATGTAAAACGGCAAAAGGCATTATTCTGAACATCTCGCTTTAATTCCTCCTGAGTGATCAAAGTAGACTACAAAATAATGATAATTAAGTCATAAAACAGCTGTGGCTTCCAGACTCACGTGTACTCCTTTTTCCTCAAAAGTTCTGCAAGAACTACCGAAAGAGGAGATGCTTTTTATCTTTACAAGAGATAACCAAAACATGCCATTGATTCAACCTCGCACATCGATATTCTGCTTGAATGAGTAAATGCCTGCAGAAGGCCAACAATTCCACCCATCCGCCTGCTCCCCAGATCTGCCTTACCTCAGTTCTCTCCCACGGGGTCCCAGGGAGCAGTGCGATGGCCAAGGCCCCAGAGCATGTTTCAGAAAAAAGAAAGGGTGCAGACTTCATGCAGACCTGCACCACCTTTTCTAACTGCACCGCCACCAACCCAAGAATCCCATTACACCAACCAGAATAGGAGTCTTCTGGTAAGCCATAAAAAGCCTACAAAAATATTTTCATAGAAAACACAGAATGATTTGGCTTGGAAAGGACCTTAAGGATCGTCTAGTTACAACCCCCTGCCACGGGTAGAGCCACCTTCTATAGATCAGGTTGCTCGAAGCCCCACTACTATTTTTTAGCTCTTAGCTGCATCGGATATTTGATTTTAACTGGATTTAAAAGAGCATGAATGAAGTATCTTTTCAGTTACTCAGATTTCTTAGCAGATGAAATGCTTCCTCCCAACTTTTACTCTGGTCATCAAGTCTCTTCCAGAAAAAATGGAAAGCCTACAGAGCTCAACATTTCAAATAGGAAAAATAAATTCAAACCATCATGCTCTTGACAAATTTACATATAAAAGCTGCAAACCCCACTCCCCAACTTTCCAATCTTTTATATTAAAAAAGACAAGGCACTCAAATAGCAGCATTGTGTCATTCCCTCCCCACACCTTTCCTGTGCAAGGGACTGACAGAACTGCAACTAGCTATCAGTCCATCTTGTTTAAGGGAATTATTTCAAGGAGAACTGAATTTCAGGAGTGCATTTCACATCAGCCTTAAGAAAAGGTGGCAGTACTCTGTGGACAAAAAACAAGGGAAACAGCTTAAAAATCAGAGCATGGAAATGCTTTCAAGGGATACTGTGGGTCTCTGAGCTGACAGTTTCCCTGGCTGAAAGATAAGGAACAATTCAGGAAACAGAAGTGAAACACCAGAAGCGAGATACGATGTGTGAGAGGCTTGCAGTAATAGGTCCTGCTGTTTCCAAAATCTTTTGAGTAGCATTTTAGAGATTAAACAGCAAATACTTTAATTTTTTCAAGTATGATTAATGGAATCACATGATTACTTTAAGACATGCTCATTCCGTATGCACATTGTGGTAATGATATCTTATTATTATGGTAATAGTGTTCTTACATAAACCTGCATAATAAGCTTTAAAGGTGCTACACAAGGTAATTATTAGTTATCAAGACGTCAGTTGCTTAAGGAAAATGCTTAATTACAGGTTAAGCTGATCAGTTGCATGTTTTGTTTAATGTACAGCTTCAAGAAACAGGTAACAACAGAGGCATCTCAGGTCTTGTCCATTTAGTCTGAAATTAAAATTTCATGACAGAAGTACTGTAATCCTTGCCTAGGCAGCAGGAAAGTTTGTCTAAAAGAAACAATAGATGCTGTTCCACAGATCTCAGATTATAAAAGAGTAAAACTGGGGTGAAAAGAACAAAGACTCAAAGGAGATTTAGTAAATAAAGGGAGATAGATAAAGCAGGAAAAAAAGAGGAATATGGCAGCAGGAAAGGGAAAGCTGGGTGTAGGATGGCAATCTAAAGGACCAATCGACAGACAAATCTGTAAGTTCGAATAAGCTACAGTCTACAGTAACAGCGGCGTATAGGAACTGTAAGAGTACTTCCTGCCTCAGCGGCCTTTCAGAAAACAGAGATGGTCTTTGCTACATTTCCCTCTTCCCTTCTACACCTCCTGTAGTGCTGACCATTCAGGATGATCACCAGGAGAGGTGAGAGCACTGGGGACTGAGCGCAGTGACACGAGGGGTGGCTGGGAAGCAGGACGCGACTTCCCCAGCTACAGCCCGACGGGCTCTGGTTCTACCTTCTGTTAAGGAGTGAAGAGGGCACTGGGGTCTGATGAACGAAAACAGTTGCCATCTCCAGAACACGGAGGTACCAGAAGAGGTCTCACAGAGGAAGACACACTGCAGGGACTTGATTTTTTTGCAGGGACGTTTAACGTTAGCTGGAAGGAAAGGTAACCTACCAGAGTTAACCTAGCCACAGCAGGTGAAGAACACAGGACTTGGGGGGATACACCCAGACTTAAGATCCACAAACAGTTTTCTGTTTGGGGACAAAAAACAAGCAAGTATTCACCAAACATTAAGTAAAAAAAAAGTGCTTCTGTATAATATGCTCATCAGTCAGAAACAGCAGTACGAAAAGAAAAGGTTTAAAGAAAAAGTGTTAATGGGCCAGGCCTTTCCATCTGCCTGGTATCTGCCTTGCATCCAAATCTCTTGGTTTAGCAGTTCGGCTGTCTTAAAACAAACAAACAAGAAAACAAAGAACTTGAAAAATATGAAAATCAGCATTCTACTCCTCATTCTACATGACGTGTGGCACCGCATACTCGATCACAGCATTGTGAGTTGCATACCTAAAATGCTGGGCAAAGTATTTGCAAACATAGGAGTAAATAGTCAAATTGGCATGACAGCCTTTAAAAACAGGAGTCAGCAATGTTTCATTACGGAACGAAGAGTGTCTTCTTGTACTGGTACAAGCTTTAGCTTGCTTCCGTTTTTGTAAACAATAGAAAAATTATTTCTACTGAATCATAAGCCTGGTTTTGCATTTTACAGATGTATACAAACATCCACTTTTCTGAAGTTTGTGGTGTAAACTAGGTATAACAGATAACAAAACTATAACACAACAGAATTTTCTTTTTTATCTCCCCCTGCTCAATCACAATCAAGTTAGTGCACAGAGCACAAAGTCATGGCAGATTGTGTCGCACTTGGGCAAGAATAGCTCAAAAGCAAGAAAGCATGGGAACCTGTATATCAAGAACACTGACAACAGCTTTGGTTACCAGCCTGGTGTTTGAATGCGACCTAACTGGTCTTGGAACCGAGATTTATAACTCAGGTCCTGTTGTATGAGGCTGTTCAAATGTGGCTTGGGCCTGTTAATTGCGTTACAATGGGGATCAGTCCCTAGCAATGCTCTAACTTAGCTCTACAGAGCTGACAAGCCCCGTTTTAAATGTAGAACACTTTCCATTAATTACATTTAAGCCTTACAGGCAAGATAAACAACTCTCAAAGAAACAGTAGATACTTCAAGTGCAGACTTGCCTTTGCAGTGTTGTAGGCTCCACCAAGTAAGAGAGCAGGCCTGTCTTATTGCTAAGCAGCCATTCCCTGGTAGGCCTACAGTTCCATGAGATGCATTCAACGACAAACTAGCAGCATGCTGTGCCAGCCAGCAGGACTGACAGATATAAAAAGGGCAGTTAAATAACTTATCTCCACTCGACAGGGGCTCCGGACACCTAGGATTCATCTGACAGCAAAGCTGCTGCGTTAAGCTAAAGGCTTCCCGTCTGATGGGTCTTCCAACCTCCTCCATATGCTGGGATGGCTCCACGAGAAGCTACTGAGTTTAAGGAGAAAGCATCAGTCTATATTTAAATTCTCTCTCCTGACAAGGCCTGGCAAAATTCAGACTTAGGAGAGAAAGCCTCAGAGACATCCTTTTTCTCAGATACAACAGATAAGATAACAAGCAGCACGCCCAGCCAGTACAACCACTTTAAAGGTGTTCCAGATGACAGACCTGGCAGCACTGCTTACCGTTTCCCACAATTTCTTGTTAGCTGGAGGCACCGTAAGTATCAGAACAACCCTAGAGTTAATACTATCTCAGGCATCACCAGATATAAACCCAAGCAGAGCCCCAGCAGCTCAGAGGGCACCTAGGCGTAAGTATCTGCACGACACTGAACGCTGGGTAAGCTCTGAGGGATAAGGGAACTCTGCCTTGCCCCAACGGCAGAGGACAGGCTGCCATCCGACGTACCTGCTGCTTCTGGTCGCTGGTCAGCTGGTGCCGAAGCTGCAGACCCTGCAGCTTGGCCCTTTTCCTGCCCATAAGGCGTCTCTCCAGATTCCATCTATCGCTTTCTTCCAAGCCCTATTTGGCTTACGTGGCTACACAAGGGGTATGAAGAGACCTTGTTCAATGTTCAGCCCATTGATAATGCCAACATCGACTTCCTACAGGAATTTTGCCACGACCTGGATGAAAATTCATCTCCCTAAGACAGCAAACCTACTCCTGAAGTTCCCTTGAGGCAGAGGACTCGGTAAGTTACAGCTGACCACATCAAAAATAAAGTTCATACGAGAGTGACACAGCTGACCGAGCACGCAGCTATTCTTATGTACACTTGAGAAGAGAATGTATTGTTCCTCCACCTAGAATTTAGATAGCAGCTTCCATACAGCCTGCACAGCTGCTTCAGCAACCAAAGTGGTGATCTTCAGGGAATGTCTTGAAGATGGTAACTGAGCTCACCCTTTTAAGTAACATGGTAAGTCACTGGAAAAGCACACTCTGACGTCCAGGGGCGGATGATAAGGTGGGAGAGGGAGACACACTCCTGAATTACCCTAACGGGACTAAAACTTCAGGGCTTTGGGCCAACAGTAGCATGCTTCCCCTAGAAACCCAACTAAAAGTCAAACATCCCTCCACACTTGAAAAACAAACAGCTAATAAGAAAAACAAAATGATTTAATTCTCATGATAGAGAACTGAAAGACAATTTGATTTTAATAAAATATTCAAGATATGAAGAAGTCTAGGTTTGATTGACCCTGACTGCAAAACACAAAAGCAATAACAAAAATGACATCGAATGCAAAGGCAGACTTCATTAATGTAGAAACACCTAGAGTCAACATGCACAAAAAAGCATAAATGGTCAAACAACGAGATTAGATAACAAAAAAATCCTCCAGTCCAGGAACATAATCCTTACAAACGGACATTTAGCTGCGATCATAAGAAACTCCTCACACTAAGCACACCATTCATTTGCCAAAACTACTCCTAAAGCCTCAGAATCGGCGTGGAGATAAGAGTCTCTAACTCAATTACACCTTTTATCATGTTTTATATGAGACACTGTATTTCACCACATTTTATTCCACTTTCAAGGTTATTCCTAATGAGTGTTTCAACTTATCCTTGATGCAGTGACCTCCAACCAAAGAGAAATGGTTCTGAAAAAGCAAGCTCAGAATTAGCCCAGACTTTTCAGTGTTTATTTGCTGGCAGTAGTAACACATACACCAAGAGTGAGCCCCCCCCCTCCAAACTAAGCTCTGAAAGTAATTCACAGCAGAGTCCGTAGTCTTGGTAAATTTTAAACAGTGACAAACAGCTTGCCTATCTGCACACTCTGTTCTATTAGGAACTGCAAGAACAATCTCTAACTTTACATGATTTTTACTGAAAACTACCTTACATACCCCTTTACCCCAATTTACCACAGGCTTGGGGAACTATACACAGATTTTATCCAGTTCTGGGAACACAACCGGTCTCTACTGTGAAATAGAGCTAAAACTTTAACGAAGCAGAACAACACTACCCTGAAGTCTGAGGCATGAAGTGGAAAAGAAAAATACACATTAACTGAGCCAAAGGGCAACCCTTTCTTGGAAAGGAAATGCACTCATTCGGAAGAATACAGATAGTATTTTTCTCTCTCTCCATACACAGACAATACCTTAGGTTCCTAATGAGCAGAGAAGTTCAGAAGTCTAAAATTTTACATTTCTTTCTTCAAAAATGGCACATCTACCCACAAAATTCCTCTTACTGTACCAGTAAAACAGGAAGCCATTCCTTTATGGAATAGACAACATCTACTAAGTTGCTCTTTCTGACCTTTACTGTTATTTTACCCGTTTTCCTGAGATGTACCATCTGAGAGGTAGCCAATCATAACCCGACCTGACTTAGGAGATCTGAAAGAATCACAGAGAAGGTGGTATCATTAACAGGCAGCGAGATAAACTCGAGCAGCTCCATTCAACAGTTCTGTGCACTTAGTTTATTACATATTTTATAGTAGGAGGCAGAACCAATAAATAACCCCATTAAAATCTCATTAACTCTGATCAATGCATACCAAAGCTAACCTAAGAACGAAGCTGACTTTAATGTGTTTGTGAAGGAGAAGAGGACCATTTTCTTCAGGACTTGGCTAAAAATTGATCTAAACTTTAACTAATCTTCTACATTATCTACAGCAAAAGAAAGACAGATGAGTGTAAACACAACACAAATAATGCAACATCTGTTCACACGGTTTAGTACTAGACTAACCACTAACTTTATAGGTTAAAAAAAAAAGTCTCCAGAACACAGCACTGAAAACCACATAGTTTATAAACATCCTTATGAAAAGCCAGCTGCTAAAATAAAGCGCCCAGTCTATTCAGGGTATCTCATGCAAGTGCAGGTAAGAATTCATTTTTCCATTTCTCAAGAGAATAGATTCTGACTTTTAGCCTAAATAATTTAGGCCTACACAGTTATACTATCTCTATACTATACTTACTGTTAATTATTTCCTTTATAACAAATTTTGGAAATAACAGGCAACTTCAATCAAATTTAAGAGCAACTACAGGCTGAAAAAGATCTTTGAAGTCCTGCATGTTTCACGAAAATAAGCAGAAATAGATCAGAAATAGACAGCCCCATGAGAAAAGGCAGGCAGAACACAACCATGGTGTACTGGGTTGGCTGGAGACCACAGCATGCACATACCAACTGCTTGTACCAACCAGCCCATCAGCGCTCAGACCAGCTGCTGCCTCTTGCCTCATGGAGGTGTCAAGGGATAAGATGAAATGAGGGCACAAGGACAGGATTTGTACAAAGTTTACAGAACTTTTTTTCTCCCTTCCTCCTTTGTAGACATCAGACAAAGTGGAGACTGGAAACGTATTCGCTGCTCAGCGAATCTTTACCTTAAAGATAAGAAAATCACGCCATAAAAATGGGAGCACTGGGTTCAGAAAGAAGTCCGGAAAATACGTCTCCCTTTACAAGGGAGAACAGACGAGAGAAACCCACCGCTTGTCTTCAGGTGACAGACAGAAGTCCAGAGCACAAAACAAAGGCTGACGTGGAAGAATCCAACAGGCTTATGGGCAATAGAAAATGCTTTCATCCTGCAACTCTGGCTTCCAAAGGGCATTGCCTGCATTCTGAGCTAAGAGCGATATACTTACGCTGCGAGCCAACTCGCAGTCTTGTAAACACGAACTGCTATCTACAGAGCTTAAAGTATTACAGTCTGTTAAACATAAATCAAATATAAAACACAGCACCATCATTTCAATTTAAGTGACTTCTTTATGTTAATAAATCTGAGTATTTCAAGTGACTTTCCCTCCATATTTATTCTGTAGTTCCACAGCATTTCTTTCATAAAGAATCTAAATACTGTATGAGCTGAACTTCACATTTATAAATATTTAAAAAAAAGATGAAGCTTTCCAGTGTAACATTTTACTTTCATTACTTGGTCTTTTGATAAGTTGAAACTAAACATATCATAGATTATAAAAGAAATCAAGGACAGCTTATGTATATGATGCTACGAAAATATTCAGAAGAAAAAACAGACTTCTAATTAATACTGGACTATAAAAAGAAACTGAACAGTGTTTATGTTTTAAGAATGCTTTAACTGAGTTTAGAAACAGCTCAGTGTTGCCAAAATAGCTTCAATAAGTTGCAACCAGCCTAAACATCCAGCAACTGCGCGGCTTCCAAAGTTCTATATGGTAAATAAAATAACGCAAGATTAATAGGAACTCGCCACAAAACAGACACAGTGAAAGGAACAGATTTTAAGATGCGATAGCAAGTGTTGGCTGTGTGACAGAAACAGAACGCTGACACTTGTTCTACGTCAGCAGCATCTCACTTGTAAATTTCTTAATTGCTGTTACCTGTAGCTTGGGCTTCACCGTGGCCCCTCACAGTCTAGTATCTCTCTATGGCCTCCTCTTGTCTCCTCTGTCAACATCCCGTGCTTGCAGGGCACCTCGTATCGGCTGCCCTAGGGCAGGATCACCCCTCCTACGCCTTTGGGTGACAATGAGGCCACATCCCACCGAGATGGCCGCATACCTGGCTCCCCACCACGACAGGAAAGCCTGCAGCCGCGGTCCTTGCGGGAAGGAGTCCCCGGGGAATAGTGGGGGCAGGCCCCAAGCTAAATGATCATCCCAACTCCTTCAGCATTGTTTCTCTCGTGCCATCGCTGTTTGGTCTTGAGATTTACAGGGGAATCACCGCGAGGGGTGGGAGCGGGCGGAAGAGACCGAGGCAACACTGACAGGGCTGAAAACACAACAGGAAGGCATTATCAGGCTGCTCATCGGCTCCCCGCTTTGATCACAGCTGCACGCTCCACCTGCTCAGAAAGGCAACAACTACACGAGCCTGTCCTTCCCCTGTCGGAGCAGAAGCCAGCCGAGATGTGCCGACTGCAGAGACACGGCACCGAGCGCTGACCCTTCTGCAGGCAGACAGGAGCTGCCTCCCAACAACTTTGGGAAATCAAAGCAGTGGCCTGAGGGGGAAAAAATGGCTTTCTTCTTTCCCTTCTCTACCCACAGCAAGGTGCATGCAGACACAGCCGGAAGGAATACGAGCTATAGAAAAGCGATGGAATAAATAGGGCAAAAAAAAGAGAGGAAAGGAGAGGAAAACATCAAAGGAAACTGCAGCTAGCAGCTGGGAAGAGAGATTAAATCCCTTGTTAGAAATCCATGCTTTACAGGGCTTGCTAAAACATACATAAAGGGAAATTTCTGGCATTATACCCACCTGTCTATCACATTTTTCAGCCTTTAGGGCAAACACTGTTTTGCTTTAAGCCTCTTAAGTCAGTATATTACATTGCTTGGGTATTGTTATTTACAAAGTGCTCCGTGTACACCTACTGCTCTGCAGACAATTGAAGCGACACCTCGGGCCTTAAATAAGATGCAATATTTAATGAGAAGCATGGCAGCTCAGGATGACAGTAAACAAAGAGAAACTATATTAAAAACATACATCAAAATAGTGAAAGATGAGACAAACACATAATGTGCCTGCAAATTCTTAGTTACTATTTTTAAATCAAAGAACTGTGATCTAAGGATTAAAAGCAGATGACTTGGCATGGAAATAAATAAAATTTGGATTCTCTACCAAATTCAGGCACCAGCAGCCTGTGCACTCTGATAAATTGGTAAGCCCTTACCTAAGGTCTAAGTGCTAAATGATAGCATTTCCCTTTAAAAAAAAAGGACTAGAAAAGCCTATTTTAGTAACAAATTGTGAAGAATCTCAAATACTTTCTGCACCATATCCATAGCCAGTGTTTAAGCCATGAGGTATGAACCAAGAGTTACGTTGTCTTGATGGAAACAGATAAAACAGTACAAAAATCACCCAAAAACTAGGGAGAATGAGGCAAGTCAACATATCACTGGTCTGAATTTTTCCTGTTTCATATTCAATTAGATGGATTTTTAGCTGTAATTTTTTGTTGCTCTTGTATTACACAATGGCTAAACAACGAATCTCTGCCCCAGCATACTTGCAGACATGTCAAAAATCAATCTTTCTTAGGAATGACCCACTAAGGTTTTCCAGTTTCTTGCCATAACATAGGTCATTCAGACATGCACATTCATGGAGCTTTTTCTCCTGTAACTGTCTCCAATTTTCAACATTTTTTAAAAGTAGACACTAGAATCAGTCGGTTTGTTAGCAGGCTCACAAATGATGCAGTCTGAGGTTGTGCCACTTTTCTCCTAAACAACACCATTCTGCTTCTTCAGTGAAACACCGTACGCATGCTCTTACCTACTGAGAGATGAATAGGTACTCAAGTTCAAACTGTTCTCAAGCATGACCCAAGCAATTTTTCCTGCCCTCAACTGTCTTATGCTCTTCAATTCATAACCATGATCTACACTCTCTTATTGTAAATGTGCCATCTTATACTTGATTGTATTAAAATGCATGTTGTTCAAATAAGCATATGTTGCCAATCTGGGTCAGTCTGTGCAACTCATCTGTTCAAATCATTATTTCCTACTTTAAAAAAAGAACAACTTTAAATGTCACCAGAAATTTTATCTAAAAGAGACATACACTGTATTTTCTTACGAATTGCTTAAGATATCAGCCAGTACTCAGACAAAGACTCTGAAGACAATGGATGATCTTCATTTCGTAAAGAAACAAAAAATGCTGTCCCTTCCCAGTTTTTTCCTTTTTCCAGTATTCCCTAGAACACTGACACATTAGTTACTCCAAGGGTCAGTGGTACGTAAACTGAAATAGGCATAAAATGAACCTCAAGAGCCTGCCAGGATACCGTTTGAAGCAGCCACTCCCATTACTGGTAAAACTTTGAAAACCAGCTGAAACATCTGAAAGTTAATACACTACTACACGCCACCAAAGAAGTGGTGGAAAAGCAAACCTAAAGCAGCACGATTACTTCAAGCAGTAAGCAAACGCAGTCTGCATGCTGAACTAGCTGCCAGCAATAGTAATGCCAGTTTACAAAGCCTGCTAAGAAGGAAATACAGTAACAGAGGCTTGTAATCATGAGCTACTATTGCAAGGCATCGCAGGATAGTAAGGGTGAAGTCTGCGAAACCAGATAAAACAGCTTTCTTACTTCAGTCATTGAAAAAGTGTGATCACAATCCAGCGCACCAAGATTTATTTTATCCCTGGTACCGGCATGGATTGTAATATGAAGTGGAAACAGCAAAGGAAAGAACAACCTTCAAAGAACGATACCCATAGTCCAACAAGTTGTTTTGTTTTACATGGAGTGTGTGGGGGAATTAAGGGGCTTCAGTGTATCCAAATAACGATACCATTCAAGGAGGATAGTGAAAAATATAATTCTCTAACTACAAGATATATCAAAAGGAGGGATTTTGTAATGGTGGCAAGGAGGTTGTTGACTAATAAATAATATAACCAGCTACATGAGAGCATACGCTAAAAGCAGATGCTAATGGCAAGGCTGCTTTCAGAGCAATGTGGAAGCAATTTTGCTTTTCTCTGCACCACCTACTTGGAGTACTGGAATTTTATCAAACCTGAAATTACCGTATCTTTCAATGAACTAAGCTTAATTTGGGCAGTAATGAAGGTAAGCAAAACCTACACTACAGCCAAAGCAGAGCGCAGTTGACCATGAAAGTGTAATTCACATAAAATACAATACTGTCAGTTGTATTCTTCCTAAGATCTTAACTGTAGGAAATGCTTTAAACATACCATACCAAACAGTTTAATCCCACAGAACCAAGAAACAGGATTTTCATCCAGAATATATTACTGCTTATGCTTTTGTTCTTCTGAATCATGGCTGCTGAATCTGAGAGGTTAACAGCTGAAAATTAGCATATTCTTCTAACATGAGAATGCTTTGAGCCACTGATTAATACTTCTTCTCTGCTAATGATCCCCACACACACAGACACAGACACACACACACAGCAAATTTAATAAACTAGCTTGCTAGCAGCATACCATTTAACAGTCTGTTCGGATAGTTTTGTTCCTGAATCTTCCTTTCTGAACTTAGTATTTTCATCATAGATGTGCACAGTCAACAAGATCTACTCCATTCACCCCTCATTTGAGGGTACAGTCCTTAGCTGGATGTTACAGGTAAGTTACTCCTAGGAACACTGCAAAGCCATGAAGAGAGAACAGGACTTCATGAAAATTAACCCTGTAAGTAGCAAAAAAGCAAAGACCGAAAGATTTTTCAAAGTCTGTTTTTCCTCTGTTAAAGTATTTTGATCTTTCCAAATGTCCAAACCACTGAAGAAAACAAAAATGCCAAGAAACAGAGGCAAAAATGGCACAAAGTAGTTTCTACACAACCTTCCAGAGTTTTCCAGACCTCAGCAAATAGTAACGGGGTCAAATTTTAAGTCTGCAGATGAGATGATCAATTTCACAAATAATTTTTAACATACAGCGTTTTATATTCACCTAAAGACCATAATATTTGACTACACAAGCTTAAAGATGTTATAAAAAATATTTTCCCAAATCTAGCCGAAGCTTGAAGCAGTTCTTTCAGGAGCGCTGTCAGACGTGATCTGCTCTTAAACGCTCTTTGCCCTACAAGCAAGCACAGGAGAGTATATGGGGGAGCTGACATAACAAAACAAAAGGAAAGTACTACAAGTAAGATGCTCCACAGAGTAGAGAACTTAATGTAAATTAATAACAGACACATACAGCTATGCAAAAAGCTAAACAAACTGAAAAGAGGCTTTTGACAATTCAATGGTACAGTGTGTTTAGATGAGCACAACAGCAAGCTATCAGCACCACTCTGATTATCAAATGTATGTTTGGAAAAAAAACATTAGTAGGCTGACTTTTTTTTCTAAATATAAACAGATGATCACTTGTAAAATAAATATTTATTATCAGTTAAAGCCAACAAAAGAGGTCAGAACCAATATACAGAAATCTTCCTCTACCAAACTTTAACCACAGCAATGGACTGAAACTATGATGCCAAAGGCTGAGATCCTTATTCCCCCACTTTAATGCCTTTATCATTTCTAATCTTAAAAATCCTAAATCTCACTGATCATACTTTTTTCTGAAAGACTTGTATTCCTCGATGCCTTTGCAACAGCAGCCCGTAAACCTTCAGGCCCACATACACTGTATTGATTAAAACAGTAATTCAGAAAGCCTAGGGAAAAGAAAAGGGGAGCTGAACAATCACAGTCAATCTCATCACCTCAATGACACACTGTGAGTGTAATTAATCCTACATTTATTTAGAGAACTTCACACCCTACACATCAAGCAGCAACTCCCTGCTGGCTTCTGACTAGGTAATTATGTTGTAACAAGGACTAGGTTTTGATTATAACAAAGAGATGAAAAGGAAAACAGAGCTATGAAGCTAGGAAATCTTTTAGGGTATGTCTAACCTGCAAATCAACAGAAGCAAACCTAACATGTTTAGGAATACTGAGTTGGCTTTAGTCTAGTTCCAGTAAAGATACCATCTTCTACAGAGCTGCGTAAGTGACATCAGGGATCCTGGTTCTTTAAAGCTTACTCTAAAGCAAACAGTCCATGCTTGAACTGGCACGTTATACCTACAGTCATCAAAATTAGCAAGATTACATTTGTCATAGGTGTAAGTATATGTACTCTGCAATGAGAAGGTGTGACTGCAGAGCATGTACACACCAAAGCAGCCTGTACGCAGGTGGCATAAATCAAGTTGCAGGCACAGTTCCACGGGACATGCTGAAGCAATTTAGTGGCTCATCCCTCTTAACATAACAGATCTCCTTTACTGTGAGTCAAATCTACAGCAATACACAGTGTCGATAATGACTTTAGAATTTTTTGCAATAGAACAGATCGTGAAAAGAGATGAGATGGTAAGATAAAAATAGTGCTGTTGAAAATACAATGCAAATTATATGGGATCAAACATCTTACTCTTCCGCATTCCTTGTACCCATGAACTTTGGAGATGTATAAACTATAAAGCTGCCTACATGTAACTACCCCTGGAGAACTGCCAGGGCCCCTAACAGCTTCAAATCCATTTCAGGAACACAGGAAACATACGTTTACCAATAATGAAGTGGTATATGTTTAAACCTAAACATGTATTTAAATGTTAGGTAAACATACTTTAAATCGGCGTGGGCTCAAATTGTTTTCTTCCACAGGGATACAGAACAGCATGCACTTAACTGCCTGCCTGCACCACGACTCGAAGCTGTTCAGCCCTGCACTTCACCACTGATCTTACAGCCAGCAGCATCACACGGCTGAGCTACAAATAGAGACCGGTGCAAACTGAGTACAAAGCACTGGAGAAAGACATCAGGCTACACAAAGGAACCTCAGCACAGCAAGAGTCAGTGGGCGAACTACTCTGACATCTATCTGTAAGGGAAACAACTCCTATGAGGTCACAGACAGAACTATCCTCCAGCAAGGAAAGGAAGGAAAGAAGTTCTTCTGCAATAAGCCCACACTTGATTCCCCGCTCTTCACAGCCCACATGTCCCACGTAGCTATGAGACAACCAGTGGTTCCCCAAAGCTCTATCTCCTCTCCCTCATCTTCCTCTGCTTTTTATACCAGAATGGTGCGAAAGAGAGAAAAGCTCAGACTTGTAATACAAGTTCAGTTATAGCTTCACTTTGGAGAGGCTGCCATACGTATCATAGCGGTTTGTAAAAGCTCTGACCTAAAGAAGAAAAGCATGCAAACCAGACAAATTAAATTCAATTTTATTATGGAAATGAAAGTAGTAACAGAAGTGACAGCAGGGTGGATGATAAGCTCACTTAGCAGGGGGATCAAATGAAGTGATGACATGTCATTATGACCTCAGGGGTTAAAGATGCAATTTTCCATCTGGCTGCATCTGGCTTTTCAACATAAATGTTGACACCACCTGCCAAGACTTACTACAGGCTGCCTGCGTAGGTCTTTGTCTAGCTTTTGTTACCCAGGTTAACCTTTACTTTTCTCTCTTCTGATAGGTTTTGCTGAGCAACGTGCTTCCTTCCTTCAAAACACAATGAAGTTAAAATGATTTCACATGCCATTTTATACCATAGAACAAATTATTAATTTCACAAGCAAGCTAGAAATCTAAAAAGCAGGTAAAACTAAACTTAAGACTGCAAAAGAAAAGATGAAACTTTAGCTATACTTGCTAATATCTTTTATTATCTAAGATTTTCACGAATTCACTTTTAGTAGCAAGTACCTCAATAAAATCAGTCTCTCAAAAAATCCTTAGAATTAAAGAACTGGATTGTACTCACCGTATCCAACTGACTATTAGCCACCTGCATTTGTTTTTATTCAGAAGCTTAATCATTTCCAATTCCAGACACACTGTGCTTAAAATAAATCATCTTCTGCCAGCCCAGTGACACATTCACTTATTCATCTAATTTAGCCACAGCCAAACGATGATCTCAAACCAAATTTGTAATCTACTATTGACACACTGCTGGCTATAAGGTTTTGTTTCCACTCTGAAATCTAAAAGCTAGTAACTACCTGTGGTGTTCCCTTCCTGAAGGCTTTATCTTGACTATTCTCTTACTACCATATGATATATCCATTGCATTTCTGCCTGTGCCATAGTTTTTTTCCTAAACCTATGACTCCCAGAGTTTTCTCTGCCAGTACAGGTAAGCTAAAAATCTTGCTTCCAGCTGTTTTTAAAGTGCCCAGATTCTTCACTAAAAATAACCTATAATCTGTTTTAACTGTTAAACAAAGAGGCCCCAACCTCCACTAGGACTGGGTCACAGATCATGGAAAGAGAGGAAGAAAAGAAAAACCCTTCACAGATTTTTGAGGGTAACCTGGGACTACAACTATGAATAGAGAGAAGAAAATGGAGACAAAGGAGGTTAATAAAGCTTGCACAGAGCAAAGAATAACTAAAAAACAAAACAGAGAAAGTATCCAAACCAAGTGGGCACGCAAATTATTTCATTAAAAGACCACTAAAGAAACCTATAGATTCCTTCCCCTCCCAAAACTCTTTCCCACAGAGGCAATTATCAGAGAGCTGTAACAACTTTCTTCCCCTGGAATGGCATGTGTACCACCCTCCCATCCCAACACCGTACTCACCTTGGGGAGCTGGAACCCTTGTTCTTACCAGACCATTCACCAACCATTTCCAAATCTGTTAGGTATTTTCTGAGTGAAAAGTGGACTCAGTACTTTCCTTCAACACTTACAAGGGGAAAAAAAGTGCCCCCATTCACTTAGAACATGCTTAACTTCAAGCACATGCTTCACTGCTGAACTGAACCAGGAATGACTTATTTAAGCATATGCTTAAATGCTTTCCTGATTCAGGCAAATTCATTCCTAAAAATAGGCAATGGTTTCTACTGTTCCTCTTTCTCTTGTTCTCCTAATGACAGACAACTATTGTGCCATGTCATTATGACAGCAAGATAGCTTAATTGCCCTCTTTCCAGAAGCTGTCAGTTCTGCTTAACTGGTACATAATGTATGTGTCTGGGAGTAAATGTGTTAATGTATCAGTCACTTGTATCTACCATACATTTTCTCCTGCTATGTTTACAGAAATTCTTGGGTTTTCTGACTAACTTCCTTATCACTATATTCACTGATACGGCCAGCAGTGATATCACTGTTCTGTGACTCATTTCTTTGTGAAAGACCATGAAATAACTCTCTCTTTCATTTACTTTTTTGAGTCAACTTCAACCTGAACATGAATTTCCCCATACTTGTATTTAAGGTCTGAGTGAAAAAGACCCCTCAGAAATGGAGATTTGGAATGAACTGGCTGTTCTTGTAACTAATCAGGTTTCATCAATCAAAAACTTTGGAAACATCCGTAGTCGCTTTTGCGCATCATCACCTGCAGGAGCATGATCTCTTTTAACATATAGAGAAGAGTAAGAATCATCTAGTACATAATAAGCAGTTGTGAACAAAAGGCCTTTAACCTTAGAAAGAAAAGTAAGCCAGCTTGCACACTACCCTTTCTGATCGTGAGAATTACCAAGCTCCCTCTATATCCCCTCATCACTTCTAGTATCTTGCGCACTGACTTTTTTTTACCTCCAGAAAACTCCTCTCGAATTGTGAACTAGAAGGCAAAGACTATGTTTAACCATTGTTAGGAAATCCATACGTTGCTGTATTATCAAACGTGACAATGGCACTTTTTGTATTTGTATTAGTAAGGCCACGATTCCCAGATTTAGTCTGGAAGTGGCAGAGTCACTGTTTCCTCTCCAGAGAAGTGGAAGCCAAAGCATATTGCCAGGCAGAGTGAGCTGGCAAGCAACTACAGGGGCAACAGTATGCAGCACACAGATTTGAGACACTTACTCTGGTGTTAATAATCAATTGGTACACCTGCTACAGTTCATAAATCAACTGTTTCATACAGATTTAAATGGTCTGCATGTGAATTTGACCTGAATTGGAAGCTGTCAATTCTATAAGAAGTTGTAAATTCAATGCTGAACTCGAATTTGTTCCAACCATCTTCCAAATGTTACATAGGTCCTCTAAAATCTCTTACTCCTGGGATTGCAATGGCATGAAAATTCTTCTAAAGCTGTTTTTCCCCTAAACCATTAATAATCAATGAAAATTCACACCTGTATTTAAAAAAATGCAACTCCTCCCTCCCTTCTCCAGTGATGCCACTACATAAAAAATGAACCGGATGTCTTCTCCCATGTTGTAGGAATACCTGGATAACAAGGTTACGAAATGAAATGACTGAAAACATTTCCATTTATAGGATGTAGCGTGTATTTTGGTTTTACTGATTATTTGTTCCTACATGCAGTATGCTAAAAACCTTTCCCACATCGATAACAAGTTCAGAACTTACTTGGTTTTTTGAATCCAGACGCAGTAGTCTGTAATGAAGAGATCATTAAGGAGGTAGGCAGGGTCGCTCTCCCTAAAAATCTTGTGAATGTCCAGCAGACACTTCAGAACCGCAGCTCTTCCTGGAAATAGATTTTTATTTCTGTAATTCACTAGAAATCATAATGACTAATTTTTATCTTCTTCCCACCTTTGAGACTTTAATAACAGCTATCTACAACCATCTTGTAACTTTAAGTTGATTCACCGTCTCAGAATTGCAGTCAGATGACTGCCCCTCGGCTCCCACATCTCTGTGGATGCAGAGCCTCTGACTTCAGCAAGAAAATCTCTGCAAGACTAAAGCCTCGAGGCACAGTCATGCGTGTAATTCTCAACAGCTCAAGAAGCCCCCTCCCCCTGCCTTTCCTTTCTTCTCACTGTATAGCTCTATACCACATCAAAAAAACACTCAAGCTGGAAAGTAACTCACAAATAACAAAAAGGTTATGCCCCATCATCATTCCCCTGCTGAAAAAAGAACATAAAGCCTATTTCTCTGTATGCCTACACAAACACCTGCATTGGGAAAAACTAAGGTTGGAAACACACAGCCCAGAGCAGGATCAGGCACCCAGAAGCCACAGCAATTGTGTAAGCCCATGTAAGCGATACCATTGCCTAACAGCTAACAATTGCTTTAAATTAAGCAGAACTTTTCCTACTGCTCTTAGTTACAGAGTAACTTGGCAAAGGGAGCCTCCAGAAAGAAAAAAATCACTTCAGGCTCAAGAAAATGCCATTTGACGTACAGTTGATAAATGCAGAAAAAGATAAAGCCTTCAACATTTCCTCATTCCACAACCAGAAATCCTTCTGTAGTCGGTTTGTTTCTGTTCATATGCAATTATTTCTTATTAGTAACTTCTCTTCTTCATGTAAATTCCAATTAACTAAAATCTCCTCCTTTAGTTTTCTGATGGAAGTTGATAAGGGGTTAAATGCTGGAACACTAAACAACAAAAAAAATATTTTCACTGCTTAATGGGGGAAAAAACATTCAAATGAAAACAGCCACTACTGCAAATGGAATCTAATAACCCTCTCCCAAGAGACCGGCTCCTCCTAGGCTATGAAACCTGAACATGGATGAAATTACATTTTACAGAATTACAAAAAAGGAAAAAAGATCAGAACTCCCCCTGCTGTTTGAGCACAAAATTTTTGTTTGTTGGTTGTTGTGGAGTAATTCCATGCTGAAAAATACATAGACAGAGAAAAAAAGTGAAAAGATGGGGAAGACTGCAGTATGAAAAAAGAACACGGAGAGCACAAAGCAATGGCAAACAAAAAATGTACATCAAAAGTACTATTTTGGAAAAGAAGCAACTGAAGAAAAGTCAGGGAAGAATGCAGAAGAAATTACAATCCCAAGTATAAGTGATGAACTTTCAGATTCCATCACCATCAATGCCTGTCAAACCAAACCTGTCAAACCAAACTATTTTGACTACAAAGAAGTATACTCTTTCAAAAAGAAATTATACATGGAATTAAAATTTTGCTCAACTTTTTGGTTCTAGCTGTCAAGCTGCCAGCCTGAACCATTTACAACATCCACTACATTTACTCAACTGCCAAGTACCTATGTAAATTAGTGACTCGAACACTAATTCTCAACAAAGAAGTAGTCCTTCTTCATTAATTACAATTTTAGTTTACAGTAGCTTAACATCTCTGTCCTCACAGAGGCTGCAGTTCTAGCCAGCCTTAATCCCTGCTCAGCATGGACATTCAGGAACCCCAGAGCTGTGCCTGTGTTAGCATCTCCTCTTTCAGCCCACGGCTGCACAGTGAACAGCTGCACGCATGGGTGAACCCCGGCATCTCCTGTACAAAGGTGACTTCAGTGAAGCCCACTACCTACCTTACCTCTGCCTTGGAACAACACTTTCAAATCCTGTACATATTTAAAACATGCTATACATTCTTGTAATAAAAATATGATTTTGTATACCAGTACGGGACACTCCATTTGTGAAACATGACCAGAAGATTACACTATAGTTACAAAATTGACTTTGAGTAAGTACGCAGATAAAGCATTCCAGAGACAGGGCACTACAGTCTGTCTTCACGGCCTGGGGTGTTTTTCTGACTCTTCTGACAATTTGCTATTACAACTAACATACTGACTCTGTAACCTCATGGTGTTCCCCCCCCCCCATACTTCCACTGGAAAGGGAATATATAACTTTATATTTAATTTACAGATTGTGGAAATGATCTCTACTAAGTCACATTGCACATACCAAGATAGAATGGGAAAAAAGACAGCTGCTTTTTTTGGCAGCTCAACCCTTCTTTGCTAAGATACACCGACATTAATGTAGATTAAATTTTCATCGTGTTGCCTCTCACAATCATACATTTCTTCTGTTACGAGAATAAAAAAAATAAATTTGTGCATGAGTGACACACGAGTGGGAATGCTAGAAGGTGAAGACAGGTTGGGAACAGCACGGGTGAAAACGTGGCTCTTGAGGACTCTGTGACACTGCCATCAGCAACTCCATCCCAGTCCTGACATTCCAGGGGAGACCGATTTAAAGAAAGTCAGTAGAAAGTTATATCAAGTGCAGTTAAGTTACATTGGAGATAGGCATTCCCTCTGCTTGACTGCAGCAGCCCTTACGAGCAGCCACCCTCCTCCTCCTCAGGCAGCCGAAGTCCTGCAGGGGGTGGCCGAGCAGTGACAGAAGCACAACATCTCCCTGCCTTTGGGAACTCGGAGCAAGTGCCTGGTACCGCTGTTGATCAACAACAGCGATAAGATAGCTGAAGGAATACAAACGTGGTATCAGATGTGGTAACAAAGATGGGAAAAGATGAAAGTGTCAGCAACATACGCATGACGATCTTCAGCTGAGGAGACAGAACACTAAAACAAAATGAAAGCAAATGGAAAAGAAAAACAGCTCTTCAATGGATTTGCTTGGGTTCACACGTTCACACGGAGATTTTATGTATGCACATGCATGCAATACATCAAACAGGGAATCCTACACAGGAGGAACACAGAGCACAGCAAACAAACTTCTGCTTTCACAATATGCATCTTAGACATGTCCCCGGTAAGTAAGTCCTTATAAGAACTCCTTACCACAGGAATCAAAAATAAGCACTGAAGAATAAACACTAATTAAGCCTTTAAGTAGGGTATCCCATAACACACAGATGATTCTTAGCCAATTCTTGTGAAATCCCACACCTTTAGGTTCTGTCTTTGGATACGCCTACTTCAGTCTCCAGCAGGCATCTGGCCTTAACTTTCAGGCTGCAGCTCAGTACCCAGCACCATTCCTGCTCACGCTGCCTTCAGTACCCTGCCGCACTCCTGCACCTCCCGCTTTTGCACAGCTCTTTGTGATGTGCCAGTGGCAGCGTCTGTGAAACCATACAGTGAGCTGGAACACGGAACTGCTGAAGCCAAAAGATGAACAGGTACGGGAATTTTTTGGCAGTTATGTCAGTCCCACTCACAGAAACGTTGCCTGTCAAAGCAAACCTAAAACGTGCTAGTTTTAAAAGTCTCACTTCTTTTCTAGCCCTAAAATTCTCATTTTTTAAAATTCACCATACATTGTAGTTAAGAAAGCCATGGAACAGAACACGAAGATGTATCAAGCACAACCAATTTCATTTTCTTCCCATACCATGAAGAGGCAAGCACTGAAGTTCAAGGGTGAGGAAGGAAAATAATCTATTTAGAAAAAAAAAGAACTAAATGTTTACAGTCGGGAACAAGAAACTTCAATAATCTCAGGAAAACGTGAATGACCTGCGTAAAGTTACAGTTCTGCATTATACTGATCAATAAATATACCACTTTTTAAGTACAGATACTATTTCTGACTGTTTAAAAACCCACTAGTTTTATTTAAAACTACACATAAAAAGACTCCAACTTCTGTAATGGAAAGTCAAGTATTTCTCATTCTAAGCTATTAAAATTAAAGATGTAGAACCTAAAAGTGTATGACAATACAACCGGTAATACCCTCTATCTTTAGCCTAAGGATCAGTGTTAGAGGTAAAGGAGCACAACATCAACTTGAAATTGGATATATTGTAAAAATGAGATCTCAAGCCTAAGTACTAACCCACTGTTTTTCTGAGACAAAGGTGGTTTCCTTTCCTGACGTTTAAAAATCATCCCACTGCTGTTGGGCACACGATGAGGACAGTTGCAGCCTCAGAGGAAGAACAGAGAGGCTGAGCACCCAGGGCCGAAGTTCCCGAAGTCAGAGCACCCGGGTGCAGATCACTGGGTTCTGCTGGAGTTCGTTGCTACGACAGCTGGCAGGGGGCAGCCCACAGCTTGAGTTGTACAGAGTTTCAGAAATCCAGTTCTTCCCACAGATGACTTTTGAAATTGATATAATTCAACCCCAGCTATTTGCCACTTGATATCAAAACTACTGTTTTTACGCAATCATGAAACTCTACTGGTTTTAATACTGAATGTTTAGAAGTAAATTCATCCTTTTATTTTACATTATTTTGCCTATAGCCTATATTTTTCCATACGTGCAAGAAGGAATATTCACCTGAAGAAACAAACCAAACTTCGCTGTCTCATTAAGCAGAGAGAAGAATGCCATTCTGAAAAACAAGCAAAGGACTCTTCCCGACCTCGGAATGAAAATCTCCTGGCAATAACTTACCCTGCAGCCAACAGCGATAATTATTTCACCCTAAATCTACGAGCGTTAACTTCTGTGTGAAAGAGGCGAAGCATATTTCACGTCACAGAGGGTAAATAAGTCCCCTATTTTTAGCTTACAGATGATGGCTTTCAAATCAGCATTAGGCAACGGTAGCACAATGGCAGTAAATCCTGACAGAACCAGCTCGTGCCACGTACTTACTACAAGTCTCCTGAAAAGGGGCTCCATATATTTCCATAAATGCAGAATACAGATTTTGCTGGAAATAGCACTGTAGCTAGTACGTGCCACTATTTCATTCTTTTTTTTAATTATCCAAAGAACAATACAGCACATATCCTAGACAACACTGAAGTTTGAACAGTATTGCTGAAGTATTTTATGTATTATCGCTAACTAAAACGGAATGAGAAAATCTGCTAAAGACCTTAATATTAATCAGCTTAATGCATTTTGTCTTATAACACTTTGTTGGGAAGTCATAATTCAAATTAAGAAGCGTTTCAACGACATGCAAAGTCCTTAATACCTTAAAAATGAAGTACCCTGTATTTTGGAAGTGATACATCAAGATAGCACCAACATTTAAAAAATAAAGTCAAATAGCTTGACATATAACAGTTCAATTCCATCAGAATTCTTTACTATTATTGAATAAATTCTTTTACTGTGCTCATTTCTCTAGAATATGAAAACTTTTTAAAAGCTGAATATTTATTTCCTTAATTATTTTGTTAATAGTGGAAAAATTGTACAGAAAAACTTTCAAATAGAAATGACTTTCCTAACATCTGTCTATTAAGCTGCTTCCATTTTACACTTGGACTATTCCTGTCCTGGTACACAAAATTTCAAATCTGCAGCTAAGATTTTGAGCACATTATTAATAAATACATGTATGAACACACCTGAGCCAAATTGCATCCAAAATGCCCTGATTTTATTATCAAATACATTATATATCCCATCTTCTGTTACCAGCACCCTGAAAAGAAAACTTAAGGATGTGGTCAACTCAACCCAGTACTTCCTTGGAGTTAAACACTTGTCCTCTTGCATAGCAAGGAATAGTTTTGTGGTCCTGTTTAACTGCATTCATTACCTGTTAGCTGACAGTCATTTTTACCTGCAGTCATCACACCTGCATTGCAACAGAGTGCTGAATCAGGTTGGTGATGATGCATCCCGTGCACTAAACAAGAAGGGTAACAGAGCATTTAATGCTGTCTTCAATTGTTATGCTTTGCACATTGCATAGTTTGCCCAGTATTCTGTAAAAACAAATCCCTCAAAAGCATGGCTTGACTTCCAGTGAAATCTGAAGGCAAAAACATTCTCATTGAACAAAGAGGTCTCAGCAGTACAAGCATTATCTGCAAACCCATTTCTTCTGACGCTTTTTCCTCCCCCCCACTGACTGCAGACAGGTATTATAGCCATTTTTTTTTTTTTTTTAATCTTTCCCAATACTTTGGTAGTTGGCTATTTAAAAAACATAGCACTTTTCACTCTAAACACACACGATAATAGGAAAGTAATAGGAAAGACTAATTTGATGCACAAAACCCAGACTTTTCACAAGAGCCAGTAATAATCACTACGACTCTTACCACCACGCTGCTAACTTGCTAACATCCCTCCCAACAGCCTTACAGCCACACGAAGAAAATCACATATTTGTGTTGGCCTCCCGGGCAGCACCCGGAGATAATCACTGCTCCCGCTCAAGATATCGCCCTCCTCTCTGCTGTTAACAACTCTGGCTGAAACGGGCACAAATCCCTTTTTGTGAGGCTCGCACGTGCCTTTCCAGTGCCACTGAGGCAGCCGGAGCCCCCATCCTGAACCCTTGTTAGGATGCACATCCACGTTCTTCTTTTGGTTACTGATGGGTACACAACTGTGGCTGTGCACAGCTGCACACGTGAAGCTGGAATAAGCACAGTTTTGAAAGTTTGTCCTTTGGCAAGGAGAGCAGGAATTTAATGTTACATTAAAATTCCTTTCTGTCAAAATCCTAACAGGATTGACAAGGGTTAAATTTAAAGAACTGATCTTCCAAACAATAAATCCTATTAAGGAAGCTGTTCAGATTCATCACTGCAAAACTGTGATCAGCAGAACATGAACTGAACAGGTGGAACAACTGAAGAGGATGCTTTAAAAACTTCCTTTAAATAGAGACAAATCATGGAAGTTATCAGAAATCCTTCTAGTCTTTTTCAACAGGACTTCAGTCAGGCAACTGAACACAAAGAACAACAAGACAACAGAACTCCTGCTACATTTGTAGCAATAAGTGACTCTGCTTTGAAATATATAATAAAAACATAAGAAACCTTTAGAATAGGGTCTAAAACAATTATAGTATCTAACCTACCATAAAAAAAGCTTTATTAATGTTATTTACTAACAGAAAAAAAAACTTTAAAAACAGAAAAATACAGTATAAAGAAAAATACTTTAGAATTTGACATCATGTTAATAATTACAGTAATTTTCTCTGAAGACCTTTTCCCTAAAGCTTTACAAATCACAGTTGGGCTACACTGATTTATTAAGATACTAGCTCTGATCAAAGCTTTTTCTGAGGATGAGATATTCATAACACTTGTGTGGATTCTCTGGTGTGAATAATGTAGCTGAATTTCCCCCCCAACCGCATGCATTATCTGCTGCCTAATTAATGAGGTGCTTCACAGGCTCTTTCCTGGCAAGTACACTAATTGCGTTCCCTTCACTCCCCAGTCCCCTTTTCACAAAGCCAGCAGATGTCCAGGAATGTGGCTATCTATCAAGTTCAGGTGAAACTGGCCAAAAGATTAGGAAGTACTTTTTATTGTTGTTTTTTGTTGTTGTTTTGTTTTTGTCTGTGTGGATTTTTTTTTTTAACAGACATACAAACAATGTGGCTGAATGCTTACCTAGTTGTAGTATCATGACTGTATCATTCAAGGCACGTGTCACCAAGTCGAAATGTCTGTGCAGTGGATAGCAGAGCACTCTTCTTCCAAAACATACCACAACATCATGAATGTCATAGAAACGCTGCATATATCAATGAAAAATCTGAATTAGTCTGTGTACTTTTCAATACTAAGAACTATTTCTTTTTATATATATAAGGAAAAGTAGCATAGATAAAAAGTAGTTTATGTATTATGCATCTAAAATCTGTACTTTGATAGACGTGAAAATCAACATGTTAAATAGAAACAAGACTGTGCAGCTAGTTTGCAGAGCAGAATAACAGAAGTCCTATACATTTCAGTGGTTTTGAATTTAAAAAAAGTAGGGAACATTAGAATAAAACGTCTAACTTGAGACTTTGTCATTCTTTAGATTAAAGCAATAAATTCCATCTGCCCCACATTATTATATATATTAAAGGGAAGCTATAAAAAGCCTTTTAAGATTTTTTTTTCTTTTAAGAAAAATTAAAAACACATGATATTAACAAAATACATGTGTACATGTAAGAACTCTAAAAATGATACACGACGCTGCCTTTCATGAAAATTATAGATATTTGAGACAAGGATAAATATATCTGCCTAGGGAAAGCAGTTCATTGTCCTCCTTTATGAGTGAGGAAGACCTCTAATTTACTCAGACCAGAGGCATTAATGAGTTATTACATACTCTCTTACAAGAGCGATTTCTTTTCCAGCTTTCACTTTTCAAAAGACAAAATATTCCATTTATGAATTCAAATAAAAATACCAATTTCACCTTGAATACACAATTTATTAAAATTAATAAAAGTGCTTTGCTGACAGTGAGCACTTTTTTGTATTATATGACCACCTCAACTCGTTTTTCATTTTAATGACTGCTGATAAGCATTTTAATCATATTTTGTTATTTGAGTCTAAGGTGTGTACACATGACAATCAGTTCAAAAACGGCAGTCAGTTCAAACAACCCATAGCTGAGGCAATTTTGTTTACAGATTGATGAAAACACCCGCCTCTACATGGTTTGTATAACAGATATAGTTATTAACAGCTTGGTGCCAAGAGACTGAATTTCCTGGGTGTGAAGTATACTGTTGGCGCAGGCTGCGCCAAGAACTGCTACGTTATAGGATGAGCACATGCAGAAAACTCCTTCGCTGTGTTAGGATATGAATCTGAAAACATTCGGGAGTTAAGGCAATCATTATTTTAGCTGCACTCCATGACTAGCTACCACAGGACACCCAGCCGGACACAAAGGAAGACTGACCAACCTGGAAAATCAGTTGTGAACAGAACAAGTTCTTGTTACCCAATACATCTCTCACCACTACTAGAAGTGGTCATAGGACTGAAGCCAAATAGCCTGTCAGAAATCTCATTTTTGATCCCGCAAACTGAGACGTGGCTCAGTAATTTCAGGAACAAGGGAGGGCCAGACCCTTCTAGCCCGCTGCCATCATGAGCAGTAAACGTCCGCAGGCCAGGTTACGTCCCTTCCACTCCCAGCTGTGTGACAACTTAATTACAGAGGCCTGTGAGCTTTCAGTAAACAATGTGAAAGCACACAATAGAAAAAAAACAGTTTGTTCCCTCCAGTCTATGCTGATTTCAAAGGGCTAGCAAATCCCCACAAGTAATGGGACAACAGTGCTGAAAAGAAGGGACTGAGTAAAGCAATATATGTCAACTGGCTAACTTTGCAAGAAATCTGAAATAAAAGCATTCAGATAAGCAGCTTTTTTGTATTGCCTGAGCTCAACTCTTCCACAACAGTCCAGAGCAAGGCCCAGCACCAAGAAACAGACCAGAGGTCATGCTCGAGCCTCTTGGGGCTACTACTAACTGGGAGCCCAGAGGTCACAATCAATTTCTTCTAATATTTATCAACAAGTGGATATACAGTTATTTGAGCTTCAATACCGAACAAGTAAGCTTTCCTCAAATGCAACGTACAATGCCAAGAACAAATAATACTGCAAATATGTAATGCAAAGCAAAAGTTTGAACTCACCTCCAGCCAGCACAACGTTGCACTCAGTTTCCTGACATTCCAAGATGATTCAACCTGATTTTAAGTGGAGACCATAGAACAAATATCATCTAATTCAACATTCAAGACTGCTGGCAAACTATTTAAGATAACATTCCTGCAGCAATTTAAGAACCTTTGTGAACATGAAAGAGTAATTACATTATATGCATTGAAATGGTCACAGGACAGCATTAAAAGTTTTATTGCAATGCAGATGTTAAAATATCTGAAACGGTTTCTGTATTGGGAACATCTAGCCCATGCACAAAGCCTTTAAAATACAACACCAATCACAAAGAAAATTATTTTTTGTGGAATTCTGTCCCTTTTCAGCAAGCAACAGAAACGTCGATCTGCACAGTGCATAAATACAGATCAAGCTAAAAGGCCTTGTTTCATGAAAACAGCTCAAGACTTCTGGCTTTCAGAGGGTGTCCTAAAGCCAGCAGTACACATAAAATGTCATTATTCTTAAGATGCGGCAGATTCGTAATATTTTTGTGGTAGCATGGTCTAGGGGGATGATTATGGCTAAAAGCCAGGAAGCCTTCAACTATAACCCTGACTTTTGTAAAGATTTGTGTGGCCTGAATGTCTTAGTCTTCCCACTAAAGAGAAACAAGACAGAATGTGTTTTCTGCATATACCAACACATAACTATTGCAAAGCTCAATGAAGATTTGTGCATGTGTTCCTCACACATATGCATCTTTGTGCAACATTAACAAACGATACAGGAGCCCTGCGATTACTCTGTTCAATAGGCAGGTCTGCACAGTTCTGCCTGCAATTCTAAAATCCATGCTTCACAATTCAGTCTGATTAGAACAGAATGGTTTTGATTATATGTTGCAGTATTTTGATTAAAAGCATACAGAAAACATCTCCTTGGTTAGTATCAGCAGAGGAGATGTTAACATTTTTATCTGGAAAGCAGGTCCATTTTATAAAGACAAGTTTTCCAAAGAACTGCACTGAATCCATACTAAACTTCTGTTATTTTCTTCCTTCTTTATACCCTACAAAAAGCCTAGGATACAAAACACAAAATAAAGCTGGCTGCTGTTCTGTGCAAGAGACAGAAACACCAGAATACTGAAACTGGAAACCGCCTTCCTACTTCCCCCCAGCATTTGAATACTGGAGAAAAAAAAACTTTGTTGTTGTTTTGTTTTTAAATGTGTATTGATTTTAAGATTTTAAATGCCTAATGACAGTTTCCAGAGTGCCTCAAACATTTTTCATACTCACTGCAAAAGCTTAAAAATAAAAATGTATCAGTCTAAAAAAATTCATTTTTGTTAAAGGCATGTACTGATTGCCTATATAAAACACTGAATTCATAGTCTCAGTCCTACAGACTTAATGATTTTCCACGCTTTTTCAGAATCCAAATCAGCATAGATATCTATTATGAAACTGTCAAAAAAATCCTAAGAACCGTCTATACAGGAATGCTTTCATGAAATCCACGTTTACATAAACAAGACACATCACAAATCAGAACCAAAGGGAAGTATCTGTAATCTCCCACATCTCCTTCCACTTCGCTCCCATAGCTAAAATTCTGCTCCCGAAGAAGTATTTAGAAATTGCAATAATCCCTAAATGCATCCCAACAGCTCAATCTAGAGATGGAATGTCTTTCATTGTAACTTAGTCAATTATGTGTTTTTAAACACTTGGAACTAAGTTCACTTTGAAAGTTAAGTTTTCCAAACAACAGAACAGGGTCTGGCAACAGGTTACTAAGACATATTACACTTCCTTTTTTCTTTCTTTTTTTTTTTTTTTTTTGAATCACTTACATTTTGGTCTCCTTCGTTGACACAGATGTCATAGCAATATGCCAGAAGGATATCAATTAAGCTCAGATACACGTGATGACGGCTTCTTTTATCCAGAAGATAGGATTTATTTGTGAACCTTCTCAGCTGCTCTCTCTCTTCTTCAGTGAAGACAACTACATAAAGTAAAAGGATAATTGATTATGAATTTAAAGCTGACACTTTGATTTAACGGGTGGTAACACTATTTCAACAGTATCTTTAAAAAGAAGCATTACTACTTACAAGTCACTCATCACTCAAGAAAAAGCCTAAATCATTCTTTACTATGTATTAAACTCTGATATACTCTTTGCAAAGTGAAGTTCCAGCCCTGGAAAGGATTGCATGTGTACACCAGCAATTTTGAAGCCCTCAGAAAGCACCAAGGATTTCCGTGGATGCGTTGGTAACTCGCATAGCAGTAAATGCATAATCGGGACCTCAAGAAATTTTAATTTACTAAGTCCATGTTGTATGGGATAAGAAGAACACAGAAGAAAACAAGTGTTTTTTCTTATTTTAGGAAAGTGTAAGAACTAAATAAATAGGGAAGAAAGAAAGGAAAGATACAATTTTGTATTTCTAAACGTCAAATTTTGACTCAGGACCTAGATATAGGATTTAGGAGCATCATTTACACTGTCTGATAATATCCTCCTGGTGTTTAAGAAAGATCAAAGAAACATGAAATCCTATGCCACTGATGGCAGTATGAAAGCTACAGTTCCTTCCAAAGAGCTATGGTTTCCACTGCCAGTGACCATTGCATTTTGCTCACCTTCAGCGTACCTCAGTTAGTTAAGAACAGCTGTACTGAGCCAAGGCAGTGAACCACCTCACCCAGCACCTTCTCTTTGGGACACACAAAGAGGAAGGCACCACCACAGCAGTCATGCTGCGATAACGCATCAAAATATTTCTCTAGGGATCTGTGGTGCAGGCATGGATAGCTGAAATAGCATACTGAATGGCAAACTTCCTGAAGAGTACTTCAAGCACTTCAGAAAGGATGTCAAAATTACCTTGAAATAACAGCACAGATTAAGGAGATAACTGACTAAAAGCCATCTCTGCACAAACTCAAAGTACACCGAGAAGTCATTTAGTAAAATTAAAACAGCTAGAAGCCTGAGCTAAGAGATTTTCATCCAGGCAGCATGGAGTGCAGGCGTTCCGTGTCAACAGGCTCTGATTTACTGAGTCGGATGGATGTGGCGGACACATTTTGGTCACACCACAAGAGAAAGTTACAGACACAAAGCGACTTGACAGGAGAAAGTTGTGTTACCAGCTGATGCTCTGTTGCATTGCAGATGCCCCACTCCGGTATTTTTGCAAGTACCAGCAAAACTGGAACCTGCCCGAGTTTAAAGATGCCCCTCATTTAGGGAGATTTCTGAGAAGATAGGTACAAGCCTAATGCAGCGCTCCAGTTACACCTTCATAACAAGCCCCACCAAGTGCAAGGGTTGATACATGGTGTTCCACTTAGTTTATTGAATTTGATTTATTCTAGGAAAGGAGAAAAAACAACACCTTACAATATTAAAATCTCTCTTCAATTATTCTTTTACCACCTCTGAGTCACCGTGTTCTGCCATACTTAGCTGGGGGCAGAGAGAGGCTGCAAGCAAAACATTCAAACGCCGAAACAAAAAGCAATTATTGGTCAACACACCAGGATGAGGGGGTGATACTGACTAGTAGGTTCAGCACCCTGATAAAACACCTGGAGTCCCTGGTAGCCAGGCACCAGTCAGGAGGGGAAAGGTCAGCTTCTGCAGCTCTCCAAGGCAGATCCTCAAATATTAGTGAGCTGCCATCTTCCACCAACTTCATTAGCACTAACAACTTGACCTGATAACCCAGAAATTCCCACCTCGACTCCCTGTTTTCCACATCACCATTTACCTCTGGAATCCTTAAGCCACTAACAATCCTGTCTCCACAACCTTACCTGTAATTTTACCACTGAATTTTCTGTGGACTTTCTCACAGCTGTCAACAGTGTGAGCCAAGGTTATGAGGCTGGGACATATCAGAGCCCCGGACCCTTGGAACACAAATAAATCCCTCGGGAGAGCTTACAACGCAGCTTAGAGAGAGAAAAGGTTACAATTCCTGGTAAAACATGTTTATTTTTACATCCCTTACTCATTTCTCTATTGTAAGGATGATGATCACGAAGGTGCTTAGAGACGTTTCTCCTCAAATAATTTATACAATCCACATTCTCAGAGATGTTACCCCTCTGCAAGACATGTGAACTTCTTCATCCAAAGAGCTTTCTACAAGACTTTTAATTTTATGACTGTTTTGAAACAAATGTTTGTGATACCAAAGGCACATACATATGCACACACCTCGTATTCAGGCATCAAATTACAAATTAAGAAAAACATTTTTGAATGTTTCTTCTTTATGAACTTCTTAAACGTTTCTCTCAGCTTCATAACCATGAAATACTTGATTTAAATTCCTATGGAAACTTCTTTATGAGCTAAAACATTTCTCTGGAGCCGAGCCAGTCTCCATTTATTTACAAGCTCCCACAAAAAAAATCCAGCTTTTATGTCATCTTAAGAAAGCCGATCTCTTCCATTTGCTATGATCTAGTACAACATGACAATTTAGTGAGACTGTGGCAATTCGACTGTTCTCCCATTAATGCCATGCAGCTCAGTATTATCCCCTAAATCACCAATATAGATGGCACATCTATATTCTATCAGCAAATTTCTTGGCAAGTTCTTAAAATGCATTGATTGTTCAGCGAGTCACCTCCATCATTCATATTAAAATTATCCATAAAACCATATGCGCAATGTTGTAGCACACTGGAAAAAAATTAGTTTCTGAAAAACATAGCATAAAACCACTCTGAAAGTTGCTACAGTAGGGTGGGTTTAATGAGGTATCACAACAGGGTGTTTACAGTTAGGAGATCCAATTGGGAAGAAAAAAGGCATTTCCAATTTCAACAAGCCTTCTACAGAAAACCCTCTCCTGGAGTAGAACACAATTTGTTATTAATAGTATATGCAAGTGGCACTTTCATCCTGAAGGGAAACACAAAACAGCAGAGGTGAAACCAAAGCTAAAGGAGCAAAAGAAATTCTGAAAGAAAAAAAAAAAAGGAAAAAAGCCCAAGTCTGTAAGCAAAGACTCCCATGTCAGATCACATTCATAAAGCTTAAAATCACTTCCAGGGACTACAGTAGTAAAGCAGTTTGTTACAAAGAAACTAAAGATTCTCATGCTTTGAAAGAATTATATCACAGGATACAATTTCTGCTGGATGCAAGACACTTACCCCAGCACTCTCCGATTTCTAGGTCCATCTCACCGTGCTTGCTACAATTAGCAGCCAAGATAGATGTGCATCGGGATCGCTTCTGTTCACCTCTAAATGCTCACTATATTGAGTACTGGATCTACCACTGAGAACTCTCCTTCCACTGTTCTTAATCAGTGACTTAACGACTACAAGTGGACATTTGTCTCACAGCTTACAACAGTTACTCTCATCCAGGTTAAGAAACAACCCACCATTGACGGCAAACATTTTTAATTCTACTACTGAATACCTGTTAGATTCCCTAGAATCCACATTCCAGAGGTACATGTAAAATGTCAACAGTGGTTCTACGTAGAAAGCAAAGAAATTGTGAATTCAGTGAATTTCATGAAACACGAGTCTTCTCTTCCTCTAAAATGCAAACTCTCTTGAAGCATTTTACCATATACAACTGGACCATAAACACGGAAAAAAAGTCTACTAGACAAGAGCAAAGAAGCAGCAAGACTAGACAAATCCCAAAGGTAAATGCTACAAGATGTTCATTAACTTAGTTACTGCAAAGTACCAGGTGTTCTTAATAAAATTTCTCTCTGGAGAAAATACTTGAAGTTTACAAATAAAGATCTATCAATTCCTTAAAGATCTTGAAGAAGAAATTATCCAGGCCTAAAACTAATTATTAACATGTCAAAACCACCACCTACTTTGTTTTCCTAATTCAAAAATACAAGTGTATAGTACAAGGTAATCAGAACAAGTAAAATCATAATTACATTTTCTGCTATATTAAGCCTGCATTTTGTCCATTGGCATTACCAATGTTTTATCTAACAATGCCTCCACAACAATCCATATTCGCTTTCTGAAGAGCAGCATCTGCTATTTATCAAATCCTAAATTTGCAACTTAACTTTGATTTTAAAGCATTTTATGTTTGTCACTGCCAAAATCATACCTCTTCCTGCTACTACAGGACTGTGTATTCATACACGCACATCTAAATGAATCGTGCAAATTAATTTCATAAACAAATTTACTGCTATACTGAGACTACCCTCACTTTTTTAATCACTTCATTTACTTATTTTAAACTACAATTTCTCATTAACACATTTCAAATTGCTCCTCACTACCCAACTGTCAGTGAAGTACAATTTAATCTCTAAACAGTACGATGAGGGTGCCTTCTCACTGTGTGGCTAAAATTTTATACAGCTGATCGCATCACTTAAATTCTAGGTAAGGTTCAGAGTATTCAGCACCCAAGAGAGTGTAGTATCTGTATCTCAAGACTGTTGTGAAACTTACAGTTCCACATGTGTTAGGGGTACTGAGATAACATGTGCCACCTAGAGAGAGCCAACTCAGTGGTCAGACTCGCAGAACCATAGAGCAGTCTAGGTCAGACAGTCAGACAGGACTTCTGGAAATCAGCTGCTCCAGCCTTCAGCCCATAGTAGCACACCTATTCTGAGTTGTAAACAGCTTTAAACACCATAAAACTTGTAGTCTCTTCGCAAGCTGTATGCATGGAAGTACCTCACCCTCTCAGCGGCTGTTCTTACTAGAAGCACCATCTAATACCAGCAACCGTCTCCACATCCTTCTAGGTACGTAACACACCTTGGCGGAATGCAGTCAGATTTCTCCCCGCTTCTAATGGAAATGATGCAAAGCTTCTCAAGTAGTAAAGAAGGTCCTTTACTCAGCACAGTCCTTATTTCTTCTGTGTGTGTTTTCTGTGTCGTTTCCATTTACTCAACATGCATACTAGGAAACACATTAATGCAGATATGCAATTAAATCGCAACCAGTTTGTGAGAATTCCTGGATCTGTAACCCAGATAAACCAGATCTGTAACCCAGATTATCCAATCCCTTCAACTGGATAAACCGTAAGAGCAATACAAGAACATTTTAATCCTCCTATTGATCATCAGATTCCAGATCGAATAGCCTGGACCCCCTCCTGCCCTTATTTCCACATAAGAGAACTTCAAGTGGAACCTGTACTCCCTCTCATGGTGGTTTCTTTTACCACAACTCATTCAGGTTTAGCAGCCTCCGATGGCTTCAGATCCCCGATCCGCTGCCTGCCATCGCTAGCTGCTGTTGCCATCCAAACTCTGTTACCAGAACAGAGTTCTCAGTTGGAGGGCACATGGGGCCTGTTGTCATTACCTAGCCCAAACACCAGATGGACACTTACGTTATTCAAATTTACTCAAGATCCTCAAAACTACATGAGCCTCTTCACTCTGCCATATAAAGGCCACACTAAGCTTTTTCTGATCATCCTTATTACAAAAAAAGGCTGTTTTAACAAATGCTTTAGAGAAAAGACGAGCCTTTTTGAAGTCCCAATTTCTGTATAACTTTCCTTAGCAGGCTTGCCAGGCTTTTGAGCAGCTTCTGTATTGTTGCTTCCCCTGAAGTCCGAGAATGCTATGCATGTGGTTTTTTTCTTTTAGAACTTCTATTTGGAATAAAAAATTATTTTTTAATCAAGAAAATCATCCAGCAGCTCTTCATTTTCGTTACACTCCTTTACACAAACATTATGAATATTTCATTCACGAAAGAGAGAATGGGTAAAAACAAACAAAAGAACTCCTCATTATTCTATTTTCAAGCCTCTTGTACCTTTGTCCAATGCCTTTTAAATCAAACGCTTATGGTGGATATAATTAATTTCTAGTTTCAAAGGCTGAAGAGAGATCAGTAATGAAGATCAGATTACATTTGCAGTAAAATACACAGCATTTACCCAAATTCCATTGTTCTACCCCTGTAGAAAATGTGAAAGTGCAGGTATTATTAGTGCGCTAATATTTTATTTGTTACAGAACCTCTGCTAAAGGGATTATTGTTATCTGCTTCAGAAACATAGGATTTTCATACTACAGAGGAAATGAGGAAAGGACAATAAAAGAATATGCATAATAGTAACTTGTAATAGTCTCTACAATCATTGTGTTCAGAAAGGTAATCTCAGTTATCTGTTAACAGTACTGTTACAAGGTCATCTATTTAGCTTCTAAACTGACACAAAGATTTTCCCTTGAAAAAAAGTCTCTTGGAACCATAAAAACAGTTAAGTAATAAGTACCACGAACGTCTGTGGCACTGTATAAATAAAATGAAACATCCCACAGAAGACATGACCATCAAAGAGAGATAAGGGCTAGGAGTCTTCCACAACTGCTTGTTGGAAAACTTGCTGTGAAGTGTCTGCACCACATTTTTAAGTGGGCGCAAAATACAGTTTAGACTATCTCTTCTTTCAAAACACAACTAGAAAAGGGGAACAATTACCTGAAAAATCAGAAAAGCACCAGCAACAAACAAGTGACTCACGTTCTAACTAATACAATGACAACACAAAGACAGGCTTCATTTGAGTGCAGACGCTGTGACTTGCTGACTGTGGCAGCTCCTTTAAAATCTTGAAAAGTCCCGGCATACTCTTAAAAGGAAACTTATTTTTTTCTGCACATACCTGAAATTCTAAGATGGCCTTCAAGAACAGTTGATTCCCAAATTTATTATGGAGACCAAAACCAGATCATGCACTACACTCCACAAACTAACAGGTCAATACTTTATATGAAATGACCGCTTTATAATGTACTGTGAACTGCTCCACATACAACTCTTCCCGATTTCAGTATACAACCGTCCTTCAAAGAAGCAAGACAGTAACAGAATACTTGTCTTCCAGACCAAAAATTGTAGGCTAACACCATACTTTTTCCTTTAAGGATGATAACCTAGAACATAACAAGGCTTCACAGCAATTATTCTGTAATAGGTGCATACATACACATATATATATATCAAATGCCCTCACCTAATGTATTGCTGTCGTGTTTCTGATGACTTTCTCCCTGCAAGGCTGTCATTTTTTCATGAGCCTCAACCCACCACGGTTTGTATTTCAAAACATGCTGAATAGCTTCATCTTCAAAAGAGTCAGCTCTGGGGAAAAAAAAAAGGCATAGTACACGGTCGGCTTTCTGGGCTGCAAGGACACACATTGCCAGCTCAAGTCAAGCTTCTCATCAACCAACACCCCCGTGTCCTTCTCCTCAGGGCTGCTCTCAGTAACATCCACCAAGGCCTACTGTGATGAGACAAAGGGGCAGATAAGAAGTAAAGCTATTATTTCCACAAGTGTTCTTAAAACCAAGCACCCATAGAAGACGTATTTCAATTGAGATACTTTTACTTGACCAGGTAAAATAAATCAGTACTCACAGGTAATGATCAGGATCGAACTTGGCAGCTTCTGCTGCCAGGCGTTTCTTCCTACGTTCACATACTGGAGTTCTGTCTGGATCCTTAATGTCTACAACATCACTGAGTTCGTCCTGAAAACGCATCAAGAGTGAAATGACAAAGCTGCAGATACAACATGCAAGATTCATTTAGTAAAAGTTTATGAAGGATGCTTATAAGCATTACAGTGTAAAGCCTAGATACTGTCCAACCTCCCTTTCAAATCTTTCAAATCCAGGCTCTGCTATCAAATAAAAAAATCAAAATTCCAACGAGTTACAATTATAACAAATTCTAAGGAGCTCCAAATATTATCAGTTCTATTAATGCCTTTTTATCATCAGGCAGACAGGTTATTTTACAGTATGATGACAATTGTAATGTTTAACAAAGGCACACAACCACAAGAAGGCAAGATAAAAATCACAGATATTGTTCTTGTGACTCTTGAGATTACTGCTACACTCTGAAGTGGCCATACATTAATTAACAGGCAATTGTAGTGCCCTTTTAAATATCATTAAGCAGCGGTACTTTAATGCTGATGGGAAATGTACTTCAGAAATTTCATAGTAATAAACCAGTGTATATATCTGAACAGAACGCAAATACTTTCTCCATAAATAGCAATCATTCTGCTCCAAAGCCTTAAAATCCTACAATTCATGCAGTAGTAACTTACAGTTATATGATTTGTTTTAAGCACCTACTGCCAAAATTGCTTGGTGTAAGAACTTAAGCAGAACATTAAAAAGAAATAAATTAACTACTACTTGAATAAAAGCTTTGTACACTATGAAAGGTATTCTCCTACCTTGCATGTTACTGGGTGTAGATTACCTTCCATCTATTCATGAAATAAAAGAACTTCTGAATGTACAATAGCAAAGTAATCACATTTTAAAACTTCTGCCCTGCCAACTAATCCACAAAAGAAAGTTCCAGTGCATCAGCATAACCCTAGTAAATCTAACAGATACCAGGTGGTCTATCACCTTGAAGAATCACGTTCTCAACCAGCAAATACCACCTAGTTATATTTCAATTTATTTTATTCAACATAGTAAATAGCTAGGCATTGCCCTCTTCATGAAATATTTTACAAGTCTAACAGCAGAAGGGCTTCACTCTGCATTTTTTTAAATCTAAATATTTATTCAATTAAAAAAAAATCACCTAATATGAAATAACTCTGATACACAATTAACTCGCTCAAGCATCTCTATTTTCGCTGAAAAACAAAGATCTGTCTGTACTATTACATGCAAGGGCATAATATACTCAGTCTCAGAATGGGACAATAGAGATCTGTTACCTAACAATCCCCTCCTGACTATGGAATGAGCCAGAAAGCCTATCCAACAGGAAATCTACCTGGAACTTTTGTTAGGAAATTAAAAACGCATCTACCTGCAGCCGCTGGAACACCCCCGAACGCAAATTCCCAAATCCATAGCAGTACTGTAGTGGTGGAAAGCTTTCTGCAGTTTCTTCATAAGGGGTCTGCTCTATTTCCCATTCAAATTCTTCCTCCTCCTCCTCCTCCGACAACGCAGCAGAGGCACCTGCATACATTGCATGGTCAAAGGAACAAAATTATTGTGTAGGAAATGTATATGATTTAAAAGAAAGGCAAACACCAATAACAAAATAAGCATTTTTCATTGTTATGTCTTTAAGAAATGTTTTACTACACTGGGTCAGCTATAACTTCCAGAAAAACAAAGAGGGGAAAAAACAGAGGCAGCAGACAGAGACAAACGTGAACAGCACAACTCCAAATCTCCCTTTATCTTATCCAGTTGGCTGAGAGCCTCCTGAGAACTTCCCTACCAAATAAACCAAGTAGTTTGCATTAAAATTAGCTATAACAGACTAGATTTATAGATAACAAAAAGACAAAGATTAGGAAAAAGCTTCTTTTTTTTTTTCTGTTGATGCAACGCACAAATTCCCAAATATGGATGTTCAGAATTTGTGAGGTTTCATTGGACTTCTTGTGCCGCTATCCCCAAAGGGCAGTCTTCCAAAAAATTATAACTCTTGTCACCTGGAATCTGTAAAAGTATCACTTTCACACACAAGCCCCATTTTTCTTTTTCCAACTGCATTGTAAGGTTGAAGGGTGGCATGTGCCTATATCACAGTTCACACTGGACTAGACTGCCTCTATCACAAAAGATTTTAGTGAACAAAGAAAAAAAAGACATTCACTGGTTACTAAAGTGTTTCAGACAAGCAGATGATTAAACCAATAATCACAGATCCTGCTCTAGATTCAACAAATTTCAAAAATGGAGATGAGGAAAACTAAAGCTTTTTGAGTACACTCACTCGAAGTCTGAAATCATTGTTCCACTGTATACAGCCACTAGAGGGGTACAAAGATCTACAGAGGATTAGCATATATTAAACACATTTTAAAAAATGTGATCACAACTAAGCCTACAGATACGACACCGCTAACTCCTCAACTCAAGACATTCCTTACAATACTTACTAGTAATTCCAGTCTCATTCATACTCTGCTTGTACCTTGGACTAGGTAAGAGTAGAATTACTCTTTTATTTTATATAGATAGATAGATCTATTTTCCTAACTATTTTATTATGTATCTGTATTGATAATATAACTAAGACTTTTTGTCTTACCTATCTCCTCCACTAAACGTTTTGCTGATCTTGATTTTTTTGGTGCTAAAAGGGATGTCACCATATCCAGTCCTTCAAAATACTGCCCAGGACTCTCCTTAGGTAATCGAATTGTCAAGGTCCCTTAAAGGAAAGTCAGAATATAGTTATGATATTAAAATAACCATGACAAACAAAAAATGTGCATTTTTCCTCTAATGAAAAAGGCTCACAGAAACTGGGATACATGCAGGTAGCATTTTATTGTGCATCTATCTCTGTGCATGTTTTTAAACACCCTCAACAAGTTTCACAGAAATCAAAGATTTTTATGATAAAGCACAGAGGAGAATATTTAACAAGTTGTGGTCTCTTGACTCACATTGCATAACACACCAACAGAAAACAAGCTTGAGTTTATTCTGAATCCTTCCACCAATCAAGTCATCAACAGAAGATCATAGGAAGCTATTCAGCATTCTGATTGTTGTTCTGAGTCAGTACACAATGAAGGCTTTGCAAGCCTTTTGTTTTGTTTATGAATGGATTTATTCCAAAAGGTAAACACTGTTTTCCAGAAACACCATCCACCTTAAGAGAGAAGACTGTCATGAGACCGCCTCAGGATTATCTCATTTCTACTTAGTACTATCTGACTTCATTGCGGATTTGCTAGAATAATGATCTTTGTACAATGGCATGTCTGGCCCCTATGGGCTTGAAGGGGACTTGTACGTATTTTTTTCATTATTAGGACAGTTATGGAATGTCATTTGTGCTTCATGATAGCCTAAGTACAGCAAATCCCCAGCAATTTTTTTTAATACTACATAACATAGGAGAAGCTTTGAATTTTTTTACATTATCATATACTTTGCTAAATGCAATGCCAGTGCAAGGAAGTATAAGTTACTGGTGAGTTAGTAACATTCTTAACAACAAATATACTAAGAACATTAAGCATACGTTTGTCTGCGTTGTAAGATGCTTTTTCTCTGCCATCTTCCACAATTCTTCCAGGAAGCGTCAACCTATGGGCAAGAAGTGAGATAATGACCGAATACCTGACTAATTCTGCAACTTAACATCTCAGCACACAGACACGTAAGGCGCATTCCAAAAGCAGCACAAACAATTGAACTACATGACTCCTCTTGATAATAACAGAAGCCATGAAGCTAAATCCCTATGAAGTTCAGGGTCACAGCCACCACAGAGACGAACAACATCCTTGGCATTACATGCAGCATTTGGAAGATTCTGTAATTTAAAAATTCTAAGCTAATCCACAGTGACTTGACGCAAGGTAACTAATTCGCTGCATTCTACCAATCTATTAAGACCCCTTGTGGTCTGCTAACATGTATTGGGTAAGCTTACCCAAGAACACAGGAAACAGAAAATAAGAAGGGTTAATAACTCTCATCAGCTCTTACATGCCAAAAGTTCCCTTAGTAATTCCATACTGAGATTGCCTCTTGTTCCTTTTACTGCAGCATAGCGAGGAACTTGCAAGCTGTAGACTGGAACATCACTTCCTACCACCTGTACTCACATGACTTTTCTCCATATGTTATTGGGCATCAAAATACATTCTTCATCAAATATATTGTATCTGGCTCTCTATCACTTACATGCATCCAAAGAACCCTGTCGTCATTTTACAACTAAAACTCTATGGTATGATAAACTCAGAAAAGCAGTTATTTAAGTTCCTTTTAAGGTGACTTAATGTCTGGAAAGAAAGAGGACGGATCCATAAATACAATTCCTTCCAAAAAAATGGGCTGCCTGAAGTCAAGAACGTCAGAGCTGTAGATAAAGAATGATATGAAATACCCCACATGAAGTTCATTTTCTACTGACTTTTATATATTTGATGAAGCCCAAAGTTTTTTTTAAATGTTTCCACTACTTGCCTGAGAAAGTAAGGCTTAGAATAAAATTTAAAATCTTCCCCTTCAAAATACAAGTCGAACTCTGAAGCTCTCGCATAAGGTACTTCAATGATTATTGTAAGAAAATCCGGATCCTGGCTCAGCTCAAAAGCTGGAGTTATCATGATGAATGCCGCAGGCAAAGCAACCACTGACTATACGGCCCTATCAAAACAGGGAAACAAGAAATGGTTAATACGTTGTAGTTTCCATTTTATGACAGTAAATAGTCTCTTGAAAATTTTGTACGAAACACATTTCAGATTCTCACAGAATTATCTTCTACATACTCAAGAAAACAGCACCAAAAAATGCGTTCCTATCAAGAATATGAAGGTACCATCTTGCTGCACCATAACGAAAACTTATCATAAAAGAACACAAACATTTGGAGCGCACAAAAGTACTTACTACATTCATCGTAAAAAGCACACCAAGTTCAGTCCTAAAACTTGACAATTTCTTGTAACCGTTGTTTACTACTTCACAGCAAACTGACCATAAACCACAATTTAAAATGTTGACAAACAGCAGTATTTTATAATAACTACAGCTGCACTTTACAGTGGGATGCACACAAGCCAGAACACAAGCAACAGACTAAGTACACCCCACAAAGAGGAGCTGAGCGCACACCCTGAGCATACTGCCCTTCGTGTCACATTTACCACACAGGCCACGGGGACTGTACTTGCAGGGCAAGTCAGGGGTGCTCCTGCACAGTGGGCTTGGGCCACGAGAGGTGTCTCAGCAACACAAGCAACTGACAGTCTCAGGATTTCCTCACCTCCAAGGCAAGCACACTTACTATTTTGATCAGTTTGCAGTTTTCTGATCAGTTTCAGCAATCCTGAGGAAGCAGCTCAATGTCAGTCCCGCCTGAAGATTCAGCCAAAGAGCACCTGAGTACAACAAGTTGCACTGGATTAAGTTACCTGTACTTGGAATCTCCTTCCGTGAGTGTTTTTAAGGTTTAAATTGTCATCTAACAGCATCAGATGTACGTTTGTACATAGGTGAGTAAATATTTTGAACGAGGGAAGGACTTTACAAAGTACCATCCATCTGATATATACCACCTGTCTCACCCTTTAAAAGCTTCCTCATGCAGGTTATTTTTTTAGGTTTATCTTAGAATACAGTTGTAATTAAAAAAAAAAATTACCTAAAAAAGAAAAAAACGCGGAGCACCACCTGGAAAGTGCGGCTCCCCCCGTGCCGCCCCCCAGCCCCAAACGCCGGCCGCCCCCACACCACCCCATCCCCAGCAGCGCCTGCTCCAACTTAACGCCGAGCTTTCCCGAATAACTAAGTTTCCCAGCCTTTTCTCTTTTTTTTCAAAACAAAACAAAACACACAACCCGGCCCTGCTGCGCACGTGAACAGTTGCCTATCGCAACTCTCCCCCAGGGCGCCGCACGGGACCCGCCTGCCCGCCCGCCCGGCTCCCGCAGCTGCCTCAGGAGGCGAGGGCTCGGCCGGGGGCCGGCTGCAGCCCGTGGGCAGGGCCCGGTGACCGCACCCGGGGCACCGCCGGAGGGACGGGAAGAGGCACGACGAGGCGGTTCTGCCGCCACTCACCATACCCGAGGCCGCCTGTGCCGAGCTGTGGCGGCAGCGCATGTGCGGGCCCGGGCGGCAGCTCCGCCTTGAGGGGCGGCCTCGCACAGAACCGGCCCGCACAGGCCCCACAAGCCCGTCCCTCACAGGGCTGTCCTTACCAGGCCGCCTCCGGCCCGCTGCACGCCCTCCGAGGAGGGCGCTGGAAGGGATGCGAGGGCTCCCCTGCTGGCCCTGGGCTCGGTTTTCCCCTCACAGCATGGCGCAGGCTCACCCCCGCCTTCTCCGTAGAGAAGCCACGGCACTGACTGTGGTGGTTTGGTGCCCCTGGCGTCCTGGTTCTGGGGTTGTGTAAACGGTCTCAACAAGTGAAAGCAGTATTTGATGTTGTTAAGGCCCTAAGCCTCAACTACTGTCCCCGCAAGCCTTACAAATCTGGCAAAATCCTTCTCAGAGGATGGGGTGCTGTGGGGGGAAGGCTGCCCCCATCACCCCAGCGCTTTCCTCCGATCACCGCAGGGGTAGCTGAAAATGTTGGCATCGGACATGGCCAGATACTGATCCTTAAATACAAGAGACTGCTGAAAGTAAATTCAGTGCCATGGCTCAGAATATAACTGCTTGTATGTATAAGTACAGCACCTAGTGAGAAGAAATACCTCTGGAGAGAGGGAAGCTGAGAACTGAGTAGGAATGGAAGGTTTGGGCCTAATGTAATTCGAATTAAGGTATTAAGGATAAAGTGATTTCAAAAGCTGAAATGCAGAGCAGCGCAGGGGAGCAGGAAAACACAGAAGATCAGTCCCGCAAGTACTGCTGGAACAGGATGCCCAGTTCCGTAAGTGTCTCGCAGGAGAGCGGGCAGATGTGAACCAGATTGTCCGTGTGAATAGAGGCAGAGCCTGGTGACGCCAAGGAAACAGCATTTGGGACAAAATACAAGAGGCTTAAGGAAATTGATAAAGGCAGAAAAGTCTGTTTAAAAGCCAACTCTTTAAATATAGAATTTAATGTAAAATTAATCTGATTATTCTGTCATTAGACGATGATTGGTATTCTGGTTCCACATCATTCTCTACATTTTTAAATACTACTGATTCTCTTCTTCCTGTCCCCTCTGAAATGCATTCAAATGTTTGTCCTGAAGGGATACAACCTCTGCTGACAAAGCTTAAAAAACAAAATAGACAAACATTCTTCCATGCTGATAAAGATTGATCTTCTTGCTGGAAATCCAAAGGATCTGGCATCTCTTCATGAGAAAACATCATCATTCTTGAGAAAACATCTTCACTCATACAGAACTCAGTTCAGCAGTTTCTCATACAGAACAGCAGTTTAAATACTGTGCAGTGTTTTGTTGACATGCACAAAAAGCAAATACTTGCTTCAAAATAGATCATTCTCCCCGATGATCTAAAACGGATGGACAGTTTTAATATTCAGCCTAAATGTTCCCATGTCCCATTTTTTCACATGCAGAAACGGACGATGCATTGTATATAGAATGCATTTTTTGTATTAAGAAGTTAATGGCATGTAATTTCAGATGCTGATTTGACTTAGACCAAGGCCTCAGAAACTTTTGATGCATTTCCAGAGAACTTCAGCACTAATTAACTTTTGGACCTTGCCAGTACAATCTATGGTAAGTGTGTTGGACAGGAAGCTAAATTATGAACCACTAGACACCATTCTCTCTAGATAAGTTCAAATTCACATGAGATGAGTCTGTGAAAGATAAGAAGTTTCATCAGAGAGCTCATCCTGGTCTAACTGACGCTTTCCAAGACTGCCTCAGAATTATTTTTTTCAGACTCTAATAACTTCTAGCCTTTTTTGACTGGTAGTACTTTGCCTGTAAAAGAAAATTTATATGCTGATTTCAGTAAGGAAACTGGCACATCAACCAAAAGTTAAATTGACTATTAAGGCTCCATATTTAATTTTTCTCAAAATATAACTGTACTTTAAATTAGTTCCTTACAGATCTACATAATAAATCTTACGGTATAGCACAGGCCTTTGAATGATTTGCCTCTCAATACATATGATGTCATGGTACCGTGGCTGCAATATAAAATGTGCATAACACACTTGATGTTAATAAATTTGTTCAAATGAAGCCTAAAGTATGTGAAGTTTTACTTAAAGCATGCTTTCACTGTTTCTTTTCTTTTTTTTTTTTTTCCAGACCTAAGCCACCTGTTTGATTATCTCTATAGCCACCGCCATGTAAGAAGACTATACATCATGACCAGTCCATTGCTTTGCCACCAAAGTTGAACAGTTTGGAGAGCACAGCGGATTTAGCAGTGCTGACTGGAAGCTGTGCCATGGAATTCTTCTGCAGTCTGGTAATGGAACTGATTTTGTTTGAGTGTGCATGTTGGTAGCCCAGAAGAATTGGTATCTTCACAAATGAAAGTTTGAAAGAAAATGGTGCACATAGGCAGGTAAGTGTAAACTGTAGCATATTACACAAATGAAGGGAAAAATCTCTAAAAATCCCTTAGAATGTTTTGCAGATTTCATAATGTTTATCCTGGTATTTTTATGCAGACATTGCTGGCATATCTCCTACATATAAAATCAATTTTATTGATAAGTAGTATAAAATCACACGTTGCACCGGTTGAGGATTTCATGGGATTGCTATTGATAATCATTTTTATTAGGAAGGAAGTTTGGTAGGGTTTTGTTGTGGTACATACATTCTCTGAAGAGAGCATATGGTTATGCATTGTGGTTTTTCTGTAGCTTCTCATTTAGTATTGCTATTTTCTCCTTGTATGAAGTAATTTATACTTTGACATCTGCTCAGAATCAAAGTTGGATGAAATTCTGAAACAGTACATTTTCTTCACATTTCCATTGATAGTAAGGCTAAGTATTTTATAGGATACCATTGATGAAGACTCGTCGTGACATCAGTACAAAATGGCCAAGCTGTGTAGCTTTGCTGGCAACTGAATGCATTGTAGTAGTGAAGGACCAGCTCTAGCCTCAAAATAAATAGGAGTTTACAGAGCAGGGCAGTGCAGCAGGAAGATTTACCCTTTTGTGTGAGGTACATCATTTACTGTACACTGATCCTTACCTTGGTAAGGTCCTGACCCGCAAGTTCAAGCGGCTTTGGCCTCACAGCCTGTGGTTACCTGTCTGCAATGGCGTGCTTTCCCTCCGGTAGCACTGCAACCACTGTGGTGGTCTTCACATTACAGCAGCAGCACTGAGGATTTATTTTAAAACTAGCAGACCAAATAGCCTGATGGAGAGCACATCTCCAGAGAGAGGTGAGAGGCAGCAGGAGAACTGTGTTTGGCATGAGCCCCGCGGCTGCTCCAGTGCAGCTTGTTAGCTCACGGTTGTTGTCCGGCACAGCATTCCCTGGAGCTGAAACGAGTCTAGTTGAGCTCAAGCACTAAGACCACGAGGGATGGGTGAGGCTACAGCTCCTGCTCCCTATTCCAGTGTTTGTGCCACTGTTCTTTGAATAGCTTATGCTCCAGCTCCATGGGGCAGCAAGAATCCTTGTGTTTCTGTCATACTACACATTTAATGGCGATAAATTAGCTTACAAACCTAAGCAGGATTTATTTCTGTGAGGTTAGTTCTGAAGCTTATTTCTGGAAGGGGTTGCCCAACGTGTTTAAGGAAAGCTGGACGTGGCACTTGGGGACAAGGTTTGGTGGGTGATACTGGTGGTAGGGTGGCAGGACACGATGGTGTTGGAGGCCTTTCCCAACCTTGCTGCTCCTGTGAAGCAGGCGGTGTTGCTCTCCCTGCTGATGCCGCACAGCTGGGTGACCGCTCAGTCCCTCCAGCACAAGTCCCAGAAGTCAGACACCGCTCCTACTCCCGTTGTTGTACGGCCGTGAGTTCCTTCACTAACTTTTATTTCACCCCGTGCAGCGGGCGGGACGGCGCGAGCCCGCCGGCAGGCGCTGACGGGAGGGCCGCCTTCCTCCGCTAGCTGCGGGGCCGGCCACTAACCGGGGGCCGCCTTCCTCCCCCCGGCGGAGGCAGCGGGACCACCCCGAGCCGCCTCCCCCGTGCCGGTCCCGCCCCGGGCCCCTCCCGGCCGTGCCGTGCCGTGGGGCCCGGCTCCTCCCCGCTGCCGGCCGGGGCTCGGCGGCCACGTCCCCGCTCGGGGCCGCTCGGGGCGATGGCGGCGGCGGCGGCGGCGGGGGCGAGCCCTGGCCCTTAGCCCCTCGCCACACCACCCCCGGCCATGCGGCTGTCCTGCAAGGTGGCGGCGGCGCTGCTGGGGCTGGCCGGCCTGCTGCTGCTCCTCTACCTGCTGGCCGGCCGCCACGCCGCCCCCCGCCCGCCGCCCTCCGCCCGCCCCGCCGCCCGCCGCCAGCCGCGCCTCGGCCGGAGCCCGCCGCGGAGGAGCGGGGCCGGGGGAGCCGGCGCCAGGTAAAGCCCCGGAGCTGCCCCCCCCGAGCCTGCCCCTGACACGAGTGGGGTGCAGGGGGGCTCGGAACCGCCGCTGGGGTGTAAAGCCGCGGTGTGCCCCGGAGGGGAGGCTTTTCCCCGGGGCTGGGGGGGGTTTGGGGTGCGGTGAGGGCCTCGCCGGCTGGGCTGCGTGGGGCGGTGCTGTCACTTCCAGAACCGTGGCTGGGGAGGGTGTCTTGGTGCCGCAGGAAGGCGCGAGGTGGCTGGTGCCTGCTGCGGGGTACTGCCGTGTCCTGGACGGGTGAGCCAACAGCTCGCCGACAGCTTTTAAGCTGTCCACGTCTTGTTCTAACTGCTCTTTACACGTAAAGTACTTTATCATAAGGGATTGAAATCGTGCTGTCTTGCACTCCCTCCTCTAGTACCTCACAGATGGAATGCTTAAAAAATAAAAATGTGAATGTTTACAAAAAAATCTAATTCCTTCAGAAAAAGATAGAGGCAGTGTGTGCTTTCAGTGGGTGGAGGACTGTGTTCCCCGTCGCATTCCAACTTTATTATGGTCAGTGTGACCTCATATATCTAATTAACTTGGTATGTCTTTGTGCCTTTCATTCGTGATTTCACAGAGATGTTCTGAATGAAAACTATTCCTGGTTTTTGAGCTCTTATTCCTTAACTTACTGAAGCAGTTGGTTTCTTACAAGCATTGTTGCCCTGCTGAATGCAAGAGATGTTTACTGTGGCTGAGAATGCGTCATGGACAGAATTCAAATGCGTGTATTAAAGCAGGATTATTTCCACTAGCAACTGTACCTCCTGAAGTCATTTTTCTTTAAGGCATATCTCTGCGATTATCATGGAAATCGAGAAGAACACTGAGGGAAGGAGCCTGGAAAGCATGAAACTCTGTTAAACAACTGCTCCATTTCAAAGAGCTTTTCAGCGAGCATCTTCATGTTCCAAAAGTTAATGTTATCTGACTTTTCTATTATTTATTGATGACTTTGCAAGTATTTTTGACCAAAGTTGTAAACTTTTTTTTTTGTTCTGCAACACAGAACAACAACAGCAAAAGAGAGGAGTGATGTATCTCAACTTTTCTTCAACTTTTTTTTTCTTTTCTTTTTTTCTCACATTTGTTGGCAGCATGTGATGCTGCACCACTGACACCAGCAAGAGTTTGCATCGCTGAGAAGCACAATTCTAGGGGCCCAATTATGACCCTTGCTGAAAAACCATGTTGCATTAGGTACTACCAAAATAAAATGTAGTTGTTGAGGGTATCCATACAAAAATAATTTAGGGGGAGTGATGTGGCGTGGTCGAAGTCGAGGAGGTGCCTGCCTTCTTGGAAAGGAAGCAGCACCTGCTAACAGGTGCCGTGCTAGTACAGATCACAATCCGCACTAGCACGGTGAAGGTATCAGGTGGGAGGATCAGCTTATTGTAAAAAGTCTGATCCAAAATATACTGAAAGCAGTGTGGAGGCTGTTTCCAGGCGGCTTGAATTTGGACCAAGGAAAACTGACAATAATTGAAAAAGTTCTTGACTTCAGGAGTGAGTATGCCCATTAATTTAGTAGGCTTTGCTTGGGCATGTCCTTACAGAAAAGCACATCCAACTGATACGCTGAATCGGGGTTGTTATTGCCAATTCACTCCTATCCTATAAATAGTGATTATTTTAGTTATTTCTCACGAGCCAAGAGAGATTTACAGAATTATTTTAAGACTATGTGTGATCTAGCCAATTCCTGCAGGATAAGAAGTCCGATTATGACTATGTAAGATCTATTATGACTATGTAAGATCTTGTGGTCTGACCGTGGTGTATGCGTTCATACGCAGACTGCGTGAATAAGTCACATAACCTCAGTGAAGTTGTGTCTGTGTAAATGTAAAAAGTTGTTTAAATTCAGTTTTGCTGAGTTGATTAGTGCAGTTTAGTCAGGTTTTGGTCTGAATTCAGAAATAATCGATGCCTAGTCTAGGACGCGCATTTGTTTTTCAAGAACCACTCACGCTGCAGGCAAGGTAGTTTTGCAGGTTCACAAATGTAGTTTAACTCCGAGTCTCTAATGCTGCTTTCTGTAGTTTCATGAGAACAGCAGAAGGCATTCGTTTTCAGTTTTGAAGAAATTTCTCCTTATGCAAGTAGTGATCCGTGGTAAGAGCTCTACGAGCCACGTAGTCCCAGCTGGCTGGGACCTGGCAAGGAGTAGGAAATAGGGGTACGTGTGCTGCCTCGGTCATTAGATGATTTTGGCAATCTGGAGATAAGCATTACATCTGAGTTTCTGGTTAGCTTGGAAAGCGTGGTTTTGATGGGGTTTACTGATCCTTCCTCTCGGAAGCGAGAAGTCCTGGGCCTTCAGTAAGATTTTCTTCCTGTGCATAAGTACAAATACGTGCCAGACCGATGTGTGCAAAGCATCAAAAAGCAAAAGGGTTATTTTACATTTGAAGGGCAGATGTGACCACACTTTCTATTAAACCAGCACGGCAAGGCTTGGGAAGTGAACCTCTGCCAGGATGTTTGCTTCCCTGGAAGTAACTTTCCCAAAGCAAAACATCTCTTATGTGGCAACCAGTCAAGACACTTTTTCTCTCTTTGCAGCCTGTGTGCACACGTGCAAGTTTGGCTTGAGGTTGATGGCCCAGAATACCGCGGTGGTTGCCCCAGTACCTCATACTTCTCTAACAAAGAGCACCCTTGATAAAGAAGAAGATACAAACATCCGTTCTGCTCTTGAGTGTCTTCCCCCCTTTGTCTGAGTGGTAGGAAGAGGTTTCAACAGTTTTTTGGTTGTCAGCGACTACAGTCAGTTTTGTGCAACTGCATTAAAGTGAGAAAACTTTAAACATTTTGAGCCTTTCTGATTTATATTTTAAGGTGTGAGCGTTTCATGTAACAGAGCCACTGTTGGGGCATTGACTCAGTGTTGAGGCGCAGGAAGGGAGCCCATACAGTGAATCACGTTTTGATACATTGCCTAAATCTAACCTTGTTTACGCTGCGGGAGTAAATGAGATCATAATAAGAAGAAGGTTTCAAAGGCTAACAACTATATTGCATTTTGTAAGAATCTGCATGCATTATCTTTCTCCCTGGAATAATTTGAAGGTTTGAATGGGTTAGGAGGCTCCGTAATGAGATGGGAATGCATTATTTTGAATGGATCTGGATTGATTTAGACAGGTTTTGGGTTAATTACGTTTGAGACACTTTGGCTGTGACTAATAAGAAAATTGCATGTAATCCAAACTTTAAGGCCTAGAAATGTACGCTATTGTGCTGGAGCACTCAGGCTTCTTCTGTGATGTCAACAAGCATGCCTGTCAGGAAAAAATGTATGCAGTAAATAAAATGCCATTGGGCATCTGGGTAGGAGCTGGTCTGCATTGGTGGGAGACCTTTGCTGCAAGTATTTTGTCGTGCTACATCCTACCAAGTCTGGCTTCAGCTGTTTCACAGGGATCTATTCTGCTGGTATTTTGTTAGGCTTTCTGCAATGCTTAATCCTCGGCAGCAGTGCTTAATTTTAAAGTCATATAATAATGGGGAACAGAAGGAAAGGGAAAGCAGGAAGCTATTTTCTCTGAACAGATGGGTAAAACAGGGAACAGAGCAGAGGGTTTGACGTAATGTTATATTAGTTAGATTGCTAATATATTGACAAACTACATTTATGTATTGAAATGAGAAGTTGGGGAGCAAGGTAGCAAAGACCTAGTGTATGTAATTTCTTTATTTGTTCTGGTCAAACATTAAATTTTAAGGCCCAGGTCATTGTATTGTGTTAGATGCATTTAAACATTAATTGGACTTTATGGCCTAAATTAATAGACTGTATCTGTAACCAGTAGGTTGGACTATAAATGAATGAAAGCCCGTGTGCATGTTAGGAAGAATTTGCTAATAACAGTAATTGTGGTTCTCTGTGGATCTGTGTGCCTTTTTTAATATGTATGGAATTCTCTAGAGGTAGGCAACTATTAGTGCTGTAACAGCCGTTCCTACTTCTACAGGCAGAGCAACTGAAGCACGAGGAATTAACGACTCACCCCAAGCTTTGCAGGGGCTGAGTTACTGAAACAGCCCCAAATGGTGCTCGCTCACCCTCAGCCACTGCCCGAGGACTTCTCTGGTTCAAACGCCTACGAGTGTCTTTGGTGCACGTAACCTAGCAGTGTAATCTTGCTTGCTTGCCAGCTGATTTTTATTTTGCGTAACAAATTGCAACCTCTGCACTGCTTGCTGTAGTATTTGACATGCTGCATCCTTTGAAACAAAGCGTGCATCTTTGGTCTGTCCCTTTTCTTGTAGCGTCTAGGAGCGTCTGAGCAGGCAGGTTCAGAAAACTCTTGGCTGCCCAGTCGGTGTGCGTCACCCACCGGTAACTGCACGGCGAGCGTTTGTGATGAGAGATGGACAGCATTGAATCAGGAGTGGGCCTCATATGAAATCTCATCTTAGAGAAGGCCTTGTCGTTAAGCCGTGAGTCTAACAGTGTCTTTGGCCACCTGTACTGTGCGTTGTAAGGTTGTAGGGTCTTCTTTCTCCCCGCTGGCTCCCCAGCTCTCTGTGGAGGCAGAGGTGGTCCCGCCCCGTGCTATTTGTAGGGGAAGGCTCCTGGGCCCAGCCTGCTCCACCTCTGGTAGAGCTGAAGTGGTTGCCCCTCTGGTGTGAGCACAGTGCTGACCTCGGTTTCTCTGTTGCCGACACGTGCTGGAAGCCTGCCTGTATTCAAGAGGCGATCCAGGCAGGCCGGCGTGCCCATCTCTTCCGTTTGGAGCGGAAGCATCCTGGATGCTGTCGGTCAGAGCTTTCTTCCCCTGTCCCTTCCTCACTGCCCTGTACACGCGTGTACGTGTAAGCAGACGAGGGAAGGAGGGTTGTGAGGTTCTTTGCTGTAATCTGCTTGTTTGCCCTCCTTGAGGTCTGACTTTGCCTTTCACTTTTGCTTCTTTTCAGGCTTCTGGATAATAATAATTGTGTAAGGGCTAAGCTAAAATTCCTGTTAATGCCTCCTGCTGCGGTACTCTGTTACCTCCCTTTCCAGCTCACCTTTGTTCTCACGGTCCTCTTGGTTTCCCAATGTACTTACAAAAAGACAAAATCTTGTGCTATTTGTCATCTTCCAGCGTCCCTCTGCTTCTCATTGCAGCTTTGTTCGCTAACTGTTGCCCTCGGTGTCCCAGACTACTAATGAGGTAGCTCAAACACTACCTCCTGCTCCTTTTCTCAGGCTTTTTATTCCTGCTTAGACCAGTGCAAGCTCCTGAATGCTTTCAGCCCAGCTCCTCGTGACTGATAATTACTGCAAGGCCCAGGTTTCTCCTCCGCTCCGGAGCCAGGACGGTGTCTGTGTTGGCAGCCGGGATGCCTCCTGTTCCTCCACGCCTCCCCTGGGCGTACGGGGCTGTCTGCTTTCATCGAGGGGCTTCTTCTGCTGAGTCTGTTTGTTGGAAGCGCCCGTCTGCGTGTACAGGGTTTCTCAGTACAAAACACAAAACAGCTGCAGAACGACGAGTTTGCTGTGCCTAACATTGGCAAAAGGTCGTAGCGCTTCAGTGTACGGTTTGGAAATGTCACAGAAAAAGCTTTAGTCCCTCTCCCAGTGGCTTCCACTGCCACAAGCTGTATCAGAGCAGTTCTCATCCTGCATATGGCTTGATTTAGAGACTCAATTAAGAGGAAACATTAAAGGGATGGGGGTAGCGTGGGGGAAAGCAGGATCTGTGTGAGCAGCTAATTATTCACTTTAATAATTCAGCGGTTTTTACACTAATAGGTTGGTAAGTAAATACCACTTCACATAGATGTAGTGTTCTATTATTTACACGCTGATGAAATTGGGGTTTAATTAAGACTAAAGCCCAAGACTTTAAACCATTCATGAAACATGTTGCTTTGTCTAGCCAGGCTGGTATTCCTCAACACAGAAGTGGATTACCCCGTGGTACAGAGCGCTGCCGTTACACTGAGCTGCACTTTAATGTGTGGGAAAGGATAATGACAGCTTTATTAACTGTAATTTTTCTCTTTATTTAGAACTTCTGTTTATAGTATTAACTTTACTGATTAATTGTATGTATGTAATTGTGTGCAGAGAGCAGGCAGGGGCTGATGTCCTGTGCTCGGCAGCCTGTCAGGAGCTGGCAGTGATCTATGATTAGCCTTTTGAACTTTACTAGAACGATTCCGATGCTCGTGATTTAGTTCCTTTGTCACCATGAATCCATCTAACGGAGCATAAATGCAATCTGTGTTGGAATGTGAATACAATACAGTAGCAGCATTCCTGGAGGATGTGATTTTACCTCCGTACTGACAGCAGGGGGGAGGACACAGCCAAAAGGCCCCATTTTCAGAATGTCTTCAGGTCCCAAAAAGGACTCTGATTTTTCTGAGTAGCAAGTAGCCTGAATATGCCTTTTACACACAGATTCTCCTGCGGTCTGGCTGAAATTTCTGTAGCATCCACACAGATGGGTGTTAAGTGAAAAACCCTTAGCTTGGCCTTACACTGCTTGCGGAATATAGTCTGATTCATCTGGGACAAATAAATGTGTTTGTTTTTTAAAAATCTGTATTTTAGTAAAATCTCAGGGATTCCATCCAGTGAAATGGAAAGCAGTCCTTTGAAGCTACGCCAGTACCTTCAGGCCAGGATTAAGGCATGCATTTTTAAAAGCCAGATTAATTAACTGTTAAAATAATTTGCATATGGATGGGTGAGATATTTATTTATTTATTTTTATGATTGGTTGTCCTCTGCCAGTCTAGCCAAAAGTTACGGTCCTGGAATGAAATTACTGGATATAGTTCTGTAACCTCCACTCTGTTTGAAGGTTGGCTAGGGAGAAGTAAGCCCGTTCTGGCTTTGTAACCTCAAAGCTGGAGAGAAAAGCTATTGTTTGCACTTAGCAAGCCGTTGTCTGCTTTGAGGTGCTACTGAATTAGTTTCGTGTGTGGATATAGTGCTGTGATTTATGCCAGTCCAGAAATGTAGGAAAACCCAGATAAATTTTTGGGAATAGCGTATTTCTTTTTCTTGTAATTTTAAGATTCCTGATTTGTCTTGATTAACAAAATATGGCCTCCCACCTGCATGTTCTGTGGGTTTCTAATCAGAAAAAAACCTTTCTGATCCCCTATGATCCCCTTTCTGATCCCATCATGGAGAGGAAGAAAAAACCCTCATCTCTCGTTGATGCAAAATTATCTTCTTGTTTACCTCAGTATTTTTTTATATGTCTGTTATGAATTTTCAGGAAGCCTGGAGAACAAAAACATTCAAAAGAGCCTTCATCTCTACAATGTATGCATCTGGCAGTTGTGGCATGTGGGGACCGGCTGGAAGAGACGCTAATCATGCTGAAATCAGCAGTTCTCTTCAGCAACAGGAGGCTCTGTTTTCACATTTTTTCTGAGGATTCCCTTAAGCCAGAATTCGAGAAGAAGGTGAGTTTTTTTTTGTCATTTGGTAAATAAATACATGAGTCACTTACATGCTCCAAATCCTGGAGCAAAATTACACTGACATCAACAAGCAGCAAGTAAGTACTTTGTTACTGTAAGCGGTTTCTAAATTCCTTACACATGTATATTAAAAAAGAAAAGCAATATAACATGTATTGTATAATTCCTTCCTTCATGTCTTCTAGTTACAGGAATGGCCCTCCTCATACGCAAAGAAGTTTGAATACAACATTTATCCAATAACCTTCTCAGTAGGAAATGCTCAGGAATGGAAAAAGTTATTCAAACCATGTGCTGCCCAGCGCCTTTTTCTTCCGGTAAGGCACCTGGCTTTCTGAGTAGCTTGCTTCAAGAAAAGGCTAATTCCATGGAAGGGAAGCTTCGCTGATATAATATTAAAACGATTTTCAGGCTAAAATATCTGCTTAAAGATATTTTAACCTGCACTATTGCCACTTAAAAACAACAAACCAGAAATCCAACCTTGCTTTTTTTTTTATGCTAGCAAAAAATGTGTTTCTTATTTGTCTGCAGTTCCACTAGTCTCTCAGTGGAACTTCCACTTAAGACTCAGTGCGAGAGCTCTTTCAGGGTAGATGCTGCGTGCTTTCCATAAATAACATTCTTTTCAGCACGCAGTCATCATATCCTCTTTATCCAGTATCTCCCTTTCCATATGTTAGTCCTCAGACTGATGCTTTCAGGAATCCCTTTTCTTGTGTTGTACTTCTTTTTCCAAGACTGTAAGATTTGCCCTTAAGGTAATAATTCCAGTGTGCTCTTAAGAGTCGTAAACTTGGAAACTATGTGAGGCTGCTGGAGAGAAATAAGGTGTTGATAACAATTTTGCATATGCAGAAATATGCAAAATTGAAAGAAGTTTTGCATAAAGCAATTTCTGTGGAATTGAGAACAAACAACAAATTATCTTGTGCATTGCTGTTGGCAGGGGTGACTCCAGTGAAGTGACATGCTGCTCACATGGTCCAGATTTCTTCATTGCTGTCTAATGAGAAATGGGGGGACAAAGAAATCTCTACTTTCTCAGATGGAAACAATCAGGAGACAGCTGCACGTCTGGATACGTTAGCCTATGAATACATATGTGAGAAAATATGTGCTGTCAGCAGTTCTGTTTATCTGCCATTTAGGGGTAGATTTTCAAATGCACAAAGGCCAGATGGGCTGGAAGTAATTCCAGCTTCAGCAGGGATCCTCTGCTCCCTGAGTAAATATTTAGATCACCTGGAAAATAATCCCCAAGTGTTAGCTTGTTCCATACAGATCAGTTGTAAGGATTTACTCCCATGGGGATGTTTTCACTAGGAAAACACAATTCTCTGCTCTTCCTGTGACTGTGGTATTTTTTGTCACTTTGGTAGAGACGCTTGTCACAGAAATGGCCTGGCTTATATTTCTCATCAGCCGTCTGAAGACAGGAAAAGGGTTATGTATCGATGACAATTCCTTGAGGCTGGGCAGTGCTTTCTCGGTTCCTTTTTTTGTCACTTGCGTGTTGCTGAAGTTTGGTGTCCCCAGCGACTTCTTGCAGGGAATGATTAGACTGTTAGGTGTTTTCTTGGGAAAACTATGAGGCAGCCTGAACTGTAAATGTTTGTTTCTCTCGGGGCAATTGCAAGGTGTTGTGTGTGGCCAGGCCGAGGTGTCTGACCCTCAGTAGGTTGGGTTGTCCCAGAACAGTTGCAGCTGACACTACGTTGATGTGGAGGTAGTGAGGAACATAAGTTGTGCTAAGAGCAGAGGTGGCAAGTGTCCACTTGGCCTTCTGCACTCAAGTTCACAACCTGCCGGAACCTTATTCTGGGTAATTTCAGCCACCGTTATGTTTATTGTTACTCCATGACTAGGTTCTGATGTCCCCTTTGGATGAGACAGAGCTGTAGAAGTCCAGTCCGCACACAGCGGGAGCAGAGGGTGTCTGGTGTTGTTGTGTAGTGGAATATTTTGACTTTTTAAATGTATCAACAGGATGTCAATATCCTTTTTATCCCCCTCCCCTCCTTCCCGGCCCTAAGCATCTTCTACATTTCTAAACGTGCCTGGATTTCGGGAGGACCCCGGGAGAGCAGTGGTTGAGTTGATCAGCTGTTGAGCCCTCAGTTGTGCAAATTGTCTTGTTCCTGATAATGCGAAGCCTGAGTGGAATGCGAGCCTTTGATTCACAAGTGCCTCTCCTGCCAAAGCAGTCTCTTCGGCAGCAACAGCAGGCATGTGAAAGTGGACAGGAGGGAGCGAGGAATGTGTTAAAGGAAAACTGTGTGAAAATCTTTCGGTGGTTTTACTGGCTGATAAAGCTAGAGCCTATGGGATGTGGTCCTACAGCTTGCAGTAGTGAAGTGTTCTGCCCCGGGTAACAGGTTGAAGAACACATTCTCAATTTGTTGAATCTATTTGGGTTACTAAAATATTAAGGAAGATCATGTGGCATCCTACATTTTGTAGAGGCATTCTGTGACATCTGATCTTACGTTAGCTACAGAGAGGCAGGGGAAGTGGCCGCTGTGTAATCTCACAGAGGCTCCGTGTGATCTCACAAGTCTAAATCTTTTCCTGCAGTCTATTTCAATAAAACCGTCAATGGGTTCTGCAAAGGCAGAATAAAGATGTGGATCATCATCAGCACAGGATGAAACCTTAAAAATAAACTAGGAGGATAATGCTCTCAGCAGTCACTACCTGACACCTCTGTTAACAGGAAGGTAGGGTGGTAAAATCTTCATTACCAAGTAGAATTTTTGTCCTTGTGCCGTCAAATTCCAGGTACCCGGACATTGTGGCAGTTGGCAGCTATATACAACCCGAGACGGCTACTGTGCAATGTTAGGAAGATTGGCAGAGCACAGCCCTGTGATACAGCTCAGTGCTGTGTGTGGTTCACGGATGTGGGAACTGAAAAATTCCCTGAAATGCTCTGTTCCAAAAGTCACGCAGGAAGTGTGAGGCTAAGACTTCTCATCTATCACCTTTTGTATGCCAAGTTGGTTATATTCTCTTCTCCTTCCTGCCTTCTCCCCCTTCCTCCCAATAAATAAGTCATCACCCAAAGCCAGTTTTTATTCTGTGTTCTGGATGTCTGTGGGGGTTGTTAGTCTGACTGGACCACAGGATCACTGAGGATAATCCTAAATATCTGTGTGTTTTTTTTCCCCATTGAGAGCACAATTGCTACATTGAAAGCGTTTGGTGGTATTGACATGGATGTTAAAACGGGGTGAAAAACTGTGTTCTGTTCTCATGAATGCTGTGTGCCACAGAGCTGGCTTTCAGCTGGCTCTGCATTGCTGCTTTGGAGCTACCCAAATAACCGGCTGAATATCATAAAATACTTAAGGGATTTTTGGATGATTTTAATTCGAATAGTAACTAACATTTACAACCTTTCTCAAAACACTGAATCTACTTAAGAGCTTTTAAGGTAGGTTAACATTATCCTTGTTCTATAGATGTCCTCTTGAGGATGCTGAAGTAACCTCCCCAGTGGATCTGTGACAGCGCTGGGAATAGAGGCCAGGGCTTTACGTAGACAAAATTCTCTCTGTTGTAACTTGAGTTAATTGCTAATTACAATTAAGTTTAGTAACTCAACTTTACGGTACTGCTACATTAGCATGGAGATGCAAGCTTAATTGTGATTTGTCCCTAATTTTGCATAAAGCTTTGCTAAATTGACACGCTGGCTGTTGCAAACCATTAGGTAACGCAGCTTCTCGATACGCCAATATGTGTTTACACAGTCGTGTGTTATTACTTGCCAACCTTGCTAACTACAGAGACAGAAGTTGTGAAATCAAATTGCAGTTAATTGAGTGTTTAAGTGAAGTGTCAGGCTAAATATAGCAAGTTCTGTGCAGAACTTTTTGACAGGTTTACTAAGAATACTGTATAGCTGCAAATGGGAAAAAAAATAATCACAGTTCTTCTGAGCTGCAAGTGCCAGCAGAGCGAGGAAGAAGACAAGGCAGTCAACCCATATTCCTGACCGTTCGTTTCAAAATTACAGTCTGTCAGGTATGTCTGCATGGTGCGTGCTAGCAAGTGTAAACTCAGAGTACCAGACACAATCTTGTGCTGCTTATGCTGCAGGTTGGATGTGCATCTTCTCCAGCATGTCTCCCGGTGAGCCCCCAGCAGGCTTAGTGCTGCTCTGCTCTGGCAGAGGCGGCTGGAGCAAGGTCTCCTACCGCTGCCTGCCTCCTGCCGCTCACCTGCTTTTGACGTTGAAAAGCAACAGTCAAAAATGCGTGTTGTCCTCTCCTTTGCTTTTGAATAAGTAAAGGATAAATACTGTTTTAAGGTCTGTGTAAAGCACAACATATTTTTGTGAAAACTCTATTTAGCTTGGGTACAGAGCTGCCTGAAACGTATGGGACATTGGGAATGCCAGTTATTTAAATGAAGTTTTATTCCCAGTGTAACTCCATTAATATCCAGGGAGCTATTCAAGGAACTCTACAGACGTGATTTCTGAAATTAAATTCCTCTACCCAAGGCACAGCCAGACAGGGATGTGATCAATTCAGACTGACATGTGTAGGTTTTAAATAAGTCTTAACACTTCGCATGCGAAAGAGGAAAGTGTGAAGGGCTTAAAAGGAGGAGAGCAGCTTTTCTTTCAGCCTGTTGGGTGTCACTGCAGGGCAGCACCTCAGACTGCAGAGAGGCAGCAATCTTTTGACAGACGAGGAAAGAAAAACGTGTGAATCTAAGTGGAGGAAGACAAGGCGGAAGGCATGGGGTCGAATGCCTGTAGGCACCCGCTTGACAAAGAACTGGAATACTTGCTTGAATCTGTTTATATATTGGAAAATTGTTACAGTCCGTTTAAGCCTTCCACAGGCTTAAATTTCTGTGTATGTTTGCAGTTACTGAAAGAATATTTTCTGCTGGCAGAGGCAGTGCTGGCACTGTCAGTTATGCTTGAGAGGAGTTCCTATACGCACCCTTTAAACTCCCCCCTTAACCCTCTGCTAGGAAATGCCTCAACTTGTCTCTCTACCGTATATATGTATTAAATAATTATATATATATTAAAAAAAAATAAATAAAAATCCTGATTTGGTCTGCAGTGTGCCGTGGGTCCATTAGGCAAATAGCTTCTTACCGTGCTCTTCATATTTGAATGTTATCACCTGTCTCACACTAAATTTGGAGGGAATTTTTATTTTTAGTATTTTCATCTTTATATGAATTCACATACTGGGTCCCTATGAATTAGGGCGTGTCAGTGCTACAGAATAGCATGCAATATCCAGAATGTCCTTAAGCTAAACATCCTTTTCATCTTTTCAACTACCTGTCTTCTGTTGATTTACTCTTAAAGTAGCTATCTTTTTGGATTTATCTTTTTTTTTATAGTATTGGACTTGAGCTCTGTAGTGTGGTATTGGACTGCTAGAGTCATTCGTTATTGGTACCTTCACGTGCTGTTTTATGTGGAAAAAGAAGTCCTGAAGGTGTATTGTTACAACCTTCCGTACAGCAGAGTGCTCTGACTGTTGGACTTGTTTACGTGCAGTTTCTTGTAAGCAGATGTACAGACACTTGCCTTCTCCTGCTTGTCCTGCTATGTGGGAAGAACATACAGTTATGTCAGGAATTTGTTAGACTTGGCTAAATGTCCATCGGAGTCCCAAAGTGTGCAGTCAGGTGAAAAATCTCACTCAAATCTGTACTTGCACGTTTGGCATCTCAATGGATGCCTGCTGAGCATACTTAAAAGCAGTTTTTTTTCACTTGTTCAAAATCCTGTTGTTCCCTCTGTCTTTCACAGGTAATCTTTAATCGTGATACATTTCAATTCATGTAAAAAATAATTTCTTTGGTAGTATTAAGTCATCTGCATAAATATGAGAATTTGATGTTAGTATCCTTGCAGTTGGACGAGTGACTGGTGGTTCCATTCCACAGCCTGGTGTAAATCAATAGCCCTTTGGATTTGCCTTTTAAGTAAAGAGAGGGAGAGAAGTGGCCTTTCTGGCTGAGACCACAGTAAGAAAATTTGAGTCCTTCAGGAATCCTTGGACAGTTTTAGCAATTAATGAAGAAGAGCAACAAAAATTCAATTGGACCTGATGGTGAACCTTAGCTAATGGTATTTGCTACCTAACAAACAGCATTACAAATAGCTGGTGCAAACAGCAAGGGAGTTTTCTCAGGCTGTTGAAGCACTATATAATTTGCCCTACAAAAATTAATGAATGAGCGTGTGAGCACTTGGACAGCCACAAGGGGGAACATTGTCAACAAGAATAGATTAAATATCCTGGATCTAATTTACAATTTACACCCCTGTGACTTGACTAACTGTACTGTGCTTATTCCTGGTGTAGAGTCTGATAACAGAGATCAGAATGTGACCTGATAAGTCTTAAGAGGACATTTCTATCCACCAGGCAGTTTTTTGTTCTTCAGGAGGATGTGTATGCATTTCTGTGATTAGTAGTCTTCTTAACGTAAAACATTTTTATGTACTAATATTGAATGTAATTCTCCTTGTGTAGGAACACAAGGTTGTAATAGGAAAAACATAATCCCAAATGGAGATGAAAAGTTTTCTTTTACGTGAGCTGTCTGTGGTGGAAGCTTGTTTGTTTCATCAAGGTCCGTGGTAGCCAATCTGACTGCATGACGACGATCCAAATTAGGTTTTGTGACTGATTCTGAAAGCATCTTTTACATACATACAGAGTAGCAGATGTACGTTATACTGTATGGTATATAATTTTCAATACTAATCCTTTCAGAATCCTTGTCATACAGTGTGCAAAAATGACATGTTTTCTAAAACTGGTTAATGTATTTGTAGGATTTTTTTTTGTACAGGCATAGCACAGTTCTTTAAAAGAGCTAACAAAATTATGTAAATATATATTCTTTGCATTTCATTTCTGAACTGATACTAAATAGGCCTTGCAGATATTTTTGAGAGGTAAGTGGATTATTGTTGGATATGAAGGTTAGAATCCAGCGTTTGTGGTCTGGTAGCTCTTTTGCTTTGCGGTTGAAACAAACAAACAAGTTATAACTGTTGTTCCTGTATGTAACTGCATTTAGCTGATAAATCAGCTCTTTTAAATGATCAGTTTGAAGTATTGACCTTTTGCCAATAATCTTCATTTTTATTGTCTTTTTGGTTCCTGTCTTCCTCTCCTCACTGTGCAAACCCAAAAGGTTATTTTAAAGGATGTGGATTCTCTCCTTTATGTGGACACTGATGTTCTCTTCCTGAGGCCCATCGATGACATCTGGCACATCCTGAAAGAATTTAACTCAACACAGCTAGCTGCTATGGCCCCAGAACACGAAATACCAAAGATTGGCTGGTACAGTCGATTTGCGCGTCACCCGTATTACGGGACAACTGGAGTCAATTCCGGAGTGATGCTAATGAATTTAACGCGGATACGCAACACTCAGTTCAAGGTGAGAAGAAATGCAGCTGTTGCAGAAAGTAGTGATTTGTGGATTTTTCACATCTTTTAGTGAAACAGAGATGTATTAAGAATTAATATTAGTAGATAATTATATAAAGTTTATGTTATTAAGAATCTAAAAAATATGGAATGCGTACGTGGGTACTAAACCCAATTATTGTGAAAATGATCACTAAAACAAGTGAAATATCTACATGGGGCTGGAGCACTGAGAACTTGCAGATGAAGCAGTCTGTTAGCAGTAGAGAAAACATCATCTTCAACAGTTCACACTCTCCCTTTGCAGGTACATAAAAGGAGAAATTCAAGGACCTTCAGTGTGGTCACTGTGTTGTTTTAAAATTGAGAAGCTTGATGTAAATATCCAGTTACATTTGTAACTGTTTGCATCTGCTGTAAATAAAATTTTGTATCCTGCTGCAGATAAAGGGATTCTGTGAATCGATATAAATGAAAAAGGAATGTTTTCCCTCTTTAAACCGACATCTTTCCAATTTTGCGAAAGGCCTGGCAAGTTAAATTTTGTTTGCTCTGTTGAGCATGTATTCTGTAATCTCTTTAAAAACATTATTTACCCCCTGAGTGGTCTTGTTCTTCAGTCACGGCCAGGGGTTACTCATACCATTACAGGAACAGCTTGTTTAAGAAAATAAACAAACTTCCTTTTAATATCAAAATCCCTGGGAAGGGAAGATCATTTTCAGTTTGCATTTTCCTCGCTTCTATACCTCAATTTTCACCTTGTCCCTGCATTTTTACATTTTTCCACATTTTCTCCCTCCTGTTGCTCAGAATAGGAAGATTCTCAATAGCAGGAGCTGACATCAGAGCTAGACCCAGGAGACCTTGCTTTCCTGTTCAGTTAGATTAACAGAGCACAGTCAGCTCCGCTCTTCCAACCCTATCCGGGTCAATGTTTCCTAGCAGTTCTTCATTTTTCTAGGTATCTGACATGGCTTAGCAGACTTAAGAATATGTGGGTGCCACGCTCTGAGTCACACATCACATCACTGTACCCAGGATTAACCCATTGCTTCTGTTTTTCTTCCCGCAGAACAGCATGATACCAAGTGGTTTGACTTGGGAGGAAATGCTGTATCCACTATACCAAAAGTACAAAAATTACATTACGTGGGGAGACCAGGATCTACTAAATATTATTTTTTACTTTAACCCAGGTAAGTAAGGATTCTTGGAGTCATGATTATCTGTGCTAAGAAAATTTATTGACTTCACTAAATTAAGAAAAAAAATAAAATCTGTTTGTTACTTTTGATATGCATAGTGTACTCTGCCATGAAGATCACGTTACGTGCATGTAGGATTTACCACCTACAAAAATACTTCTGAAAGTGGTGCGGATAATGAGGCTCATACTTGGCTCTAATGAATATGTAAATTTGTCTTCTGGAGATTGTGAGAAAATAAGTATAACGTTAGTTTCATGATCAAATGCAGAAATAAAGTTTAAGTTGCATATGTGCTTAAGAGCTTCACTGGACCAGGGCCTAGCTGAAAAATATTTTTGTTTCAGATGTTTATCTGAGCATGAGGTTGCCAAACATTCTCCAGAATTATGGTCTACTTTTCTGAAATCCAGCTGAATTCTGACACTTATGCAAATAACTAACTGTGTTCCTATAAACAGAAAACAGAAACAGCCATTGAAATACCTCCTTTAAAACCTGCTGCCCTCCTTCACTGAAAGTTACGTTTTGAGAAACGTGCTTCTAGCCTCTCACCTGAATGACTCATCCTCAGCAAGCACCAGAATGGTGTCATTTATATTCTGCTATTTAGCTGTGTGTTTTCTACTCCTCCTACATTCTGCTTGCTCTGGTGCTATGAGGAGCTCTAGAGGACCTTCTGTCTCTTGAGATACTATCAGAGGTCAGACGGCATACCCCACCTATCCAGGCTCAAACAGAGGGTTAGCATGACCAGTCAGTATATACTTGTAAGCACAGCAAAATAATATGTCAGATTCCTGTCACTCTTGCACAATGTCTCCATAAACAATTTGCAACATTTCTGGCTTCTCCTTACTGTCCTCTTGATTTTCAGTCTTACTTGCATGAGTGTGCATTTCCAAGGAACTGGCAGCTGAAAGCTTCTTCATGTTAAAAGGGCGTGTCTTTTTTCCACAAATGCTGAGGCAGTTTCTGGAAGTTCAGCTCCCTTGAAGATCACACAGAAATGACTTCAAGCTCTTCCAAAAACAGTAACATCTGAGAAAAGCAAGGATTTCAAAACTGCAGCATAGTAGGTGCTTTCCAAAGAAGCTGAGAACCTTATTTCACACTTCGGAATGTGCTAAGCATCCATCCTTATTTGCTTTTCCTCGTTTCCTATGTGACCTTGTATTCCCTCAAGTGAGCTTGAAAACAGACCAAGTTTGGATTTATCTTTCTTTATTCTGTCCCCTTTCCTTTTACTCTAAGGAGTCATAGTGGAGGTAATTGGATGTACTCAAATCCAGCCAAAAATACGGGAGAGCAAAAGCAAAGCAGGAAGTTAACATCTGTTTATTGCAGACAGATGTCAAACATCAGCGTCCTTGATACACTGTGCATTAGACTCAATCCTGGGGAAATATAAAGTGGAAGAAATCTTCATAATGAAATTATAAATTAATTTCCAGAAAGACATAAATATTACGGGAATAGGGTCTTCTGGAGAAAGATGAAGCCAGATTGGTCGTAAAGTCAAACTCAAGTCGCTAATTTAAACGTGGAGAGGAAAAAAAAAAAAGCACAATGAGTGTTCTCTATCAGATCCATATGTTGAGACTCTGTTCTGCACCATAATCTGCCTTTTCCTTGTAACTGGTAAATAACTTTTTACAAATCAAGTAACATCAGACTGCACAAGGAAAAGAAAGCAAAATAACTGGAAACAACTAAAACAGCAAACTAGACTTTCCTGAGGTTTTAAACTGCTGGATTGTTGAAACTGACCTAAGAAGGAATCAGTTGAGACTGTCTCAGATGGCTTTCTATAGATGCATTGGCTTAAAACTGCACAGAACTGTGCTACCTGGGGCCTGGAAAGCTGCCCCCTTCCTTTCTCCCAAGGCTGTTCTGATGATTAATGTAACTGAAGGCTCGTAGAGCAGCTGGTGGTCAAGCCCAGCTGTGACAGCAAAAAATGTGCAAAAGCATCATGGTGAGAAGATCGAGAATACTCAAGTAACACGCACAGAAGCTGATAAGCACCTGATGACATCCTCTCCCCGTAGTGACCTGCTGAGCGGTTGTACTTGCAAACATCTGCTCAGGCTTCCTGGAAAGTCCCCGTTAACCGGATCAGAGTTTGAATTGGGGAATCACAGCACTCCCTGTCCTTCCAGCAACACCAGGGATTTTGGATGTGTGGTAGGTCAGACTGAAAGGAGACAGCGTATAATCTACCCTCTCTTGAGCAATCTCCTGCTAGAGACGCCCTTAGGGAAGAGCTGTTTCAAAAACATTTTCTCTCACTTCCTCAAGAACCATGCAGGACCTGCTGCACATTTCTTGGGAAGCTAGGAAAGGCCAAGTGGAAACTTCAATCTTCAGCGCTTCTGACACGACCTGCCAGCGTAGTGGAATGATTCATTGTGCTCCATTTCTGTAGCAAAAAGGTCACAGGCAGTGGCATGATTCATTGTAAGCATGTTACAAATACTGTGGGTGTATGGAGAAAGCTTAAAAAAAAATCAGTAGGGGAAATGAGGTTAGAAGCCCTTTTGAGAAATTAGTCTGATCTTTAAAATAATCCGGACCTTTGAAATTAATGGATGACAACTCTTAGGAAGACTGTGGATAAAATACAGTGCCTCTTACGCTCTGCTGTGTCTCAGTTTAACAAATTGCCATAGCCTCAATGAAAGCTTCAGCAGCAAACACTGCATATACTTTGCAAGCTTCCCCTGCTGTCTCCAGAAGGATTCAGGATTTTGCATACCCATCAGTGCTCTGTGTGCTTCCCCCACCATTTCTCTAACTCTGGAAACTTCCTCCCGTGGCAGAAGAGCCTGAATAGTGCCACATATCTCATACTCTCTGGGTTTGATTCTGTCATTTCTAACCTTGTAAATATACTCTTGGTTTATATTTGCACCCAGCCTTTTCGTTGCTCTCCCCTCTTTTCTGATCAGTTCCAGTCTAGCAGTGCTGAGAGAGGCGTAGGCATCCTCTGAGGAAGGGAAGCTTCTGTGTCTAGTTTTGCTTTGGATCTTTGTAAAAGAAGTAACCGATTTTTTCTGATCATCAGTCCCAGCTTCTCCACAGAAACGTGGCTTAAGTTGTAACTCATTTAATGTGTCTTTTTTTTTCCTTTTTCTCCCCCCTTTTTTTCCTCCCAATCCCCACAACTGACACTGGCAGAGTGTCTCTACGTGTTTCCGTGTCAGTGGAACTACCGGCCTGACCACTGTATGTATGGAAGTAACTGCAAAGGTGCAGAAGAAGAAGGTGTCTCTATTTTGCATGGAAATAGAGGTGTCTACCATGATGACAAACAGCCTACATTCAAGGCACTCTATGAAGTGATACGTGATGTAAGTCTTTTCTTTTGATAGAGGCAGTCCTTTTTTTTCCATGTAGATTTTGGCTTTAAGCAGCTCACTCAGATTACTATTGCAGCAGATCAGGCTGAGCAGAGCTGGGATTCATGAATACCCTTTGGTCACAAATAATGAGGTTGCTGTGGCCTGTCCTGTTTACTGAGATGATTTGAATAATCTTCCTTCATGTTACAACAGACTTCTAATCAAAACGTCTAGTAAATTGCTTTTCTGTGATACTGGAGGTAGAAGTAGTGTTTGAATGGAGTTCTTTCTGCTGGCATGGCACATCTGGTCCATAAATGCCAATGCCCAAAGCTTGTACTCCCTGAGTACCTGGAGTCTCAAGGCACAGGGAATGCAGAAGAGCATTTCAGTGGCTCATGTACAGACACGCAGGTCCGTATTTTGTCTTTGATTAGGAAAAGTTTAAGTTGTAGACTGCCTGGGCCATATAGAAAATAACAGACTTACTGTTACCAACTAATGTAGTTACGCATAACCTGCATGCGCGTGGACACGTGGATTTGTGCTGAAGTTCCCTACTTCGGCTGAAGAACACTGCGATAGCCATCCATTGCTGTCTTGTAAGGAGAGTTGGAGAGGACTGAGTTGATTTAGGCCATGCCTGCATCAGTAAGTCGCTCTGCACAGTAAGAGCACACTTGTGAAGTCAAACAACTGTTTTTGACGACCTGGTATCGGCAGTCTGTGTGTTCAGAGGTTTTGTTTCAGTCTGCCTTGGGACCGGTCCTATGGGCTTGGAAGCCTGTTAGCAGTTGGAATGTGTAAAGCATGTTCCTACAGGATGTTTTCATCCTGTTTTAGTTCTATCCAAAAGGATTTCAGTTCTTGCTTTCCAAATAAGCTTCTTCAAGTAACTGCCTCACTTGTACGTGTACACCTCTACTCTAAAACGTGTTTCATAACAGTGTGCCTATGTTAGCGACCTTCCTTGAAGTATAGACTCTAGAAATGCAGTTTTGGGAAGCTGACTGTTTCGGGTATTATGCCCAGACAAACTTTTCTGAAAACAAGCACTCTAAAGCAGACCAGTGTACAGATGTTTGAAGTTTAATGGCGCATTGGAAGGGTGAGATGCAGGTCATCACCTACCCTATAAAAGGTCTTACAGCAACTTCTAAAAAGCTATTTTATAGCTACTGAAAACTAACAATTCTCTTTCTCTTTTCTTTAGTTTCCATTTGAAGACAATCTCTTCCAGTCTTTGTACTATCCTCTTCAGTCTAAGTTTCTGGACACAGTGCACACTTTATGTGGGAGAATTCCACAAGTATTTTTGAAGCAAATTGAGAAAACTATGAAGAAGGTGTATGAAAATCGTGTCATTGTCTACCTGGGAGCCAACCACAGATACTAAACGTAGCTGTGTTTTTTACTTGGAGTTTTTCATTCTTGCACTCAGACATCATGAAGCATTTAAATGAAGAATATGACCTCTTTTACTCAGAAAAAAAATATATTATTTTCCATATCCAATTTCTTAATAACTCTCAAACTACAAAAACAGAAGAAATCCACCTCCACAGAGATCCACCTAAACTGTCCTTTTTTAGGCATTCTGTTGTCTTCCTACATTGCTCTTGGTTGCCACACAGAGAGTTGATGATTCTCACTTTTGTTCAATGAGTTTGGTTATTTGTTTAAGAACAGCTGTGTTCACTGTACTTTTTTTTTTTAAAGTTGTGCAGAAGTTTGCACTGAACTTAAGCTCCACAAAGAAGTGACAATTTGAGCTATTTAATATGTATGGGATATAACTCTTGAAATGTTAAGGCAAATATTCTTGGCTGTCATGAAAATGCTAAATTACAGCAAAGGTCACTCTTGTCACACGATGAGTTAAAATTTACTGTAGTATAGGGAAAGCATTTGCTTAAAATTGAAGTTCTGTCTGAAGGTGTATTACTTGCTGTTCTTCACACGTAGGACCTGAGATTTCTCTCACAAAGATTAGGGGAATAGAAGTGTCCACTTTATTTTACAGCACTTCTTGTCTAGTGATTGTCAATTTTACCCTTTGCTATTCAGTAGTTTTATGAGGGCTTCTCACAAAGGAAATAGGTGGAAAATAATTACAGCATAAGCAGCAAAGCAGCATGCAAGTAATGGGAAGGTGATGCTGTGGAAGCTGTGGCACCTGCGCAGGTAATGCACAACAGAAGGAGAATCCTTTCTTGCATGGAGTACAGACCTGGTCTTCCCCTCCACTCTCCTACAGATTTAAGAATGTATTCCCTAACTTGGTAATGCTCATTGCTTTAGATGCAGTACAAGAATATTGTGAATGAAGAGTCCAAAATCAGGTATTATTGATCTGTTTTTAATTAATTAATCCTCTTTAATTAATCCTCTTTAATTGCTATTTACTGCTCAGAAACGATGGTATGCCACGGAGAACCTTTGTTCTGTACCTAGGTTGGGAGACAGAATGCTGGCTGTGACCTCTGCTTTCGGCATTGCCAGAAGCCCGGGCCATAGAAAGGTGACTGCCTGGCACTTTCCCTCCTGGAGGTACGGTTCTATGCTAGGATCATAATGGGTAGCTTCAAAGTGAAAAGGGGATACAAGAAGGCTTTGATGTCTATTTAAAGTACTTCATTTAGTTTAGACGTCAGAAGTATGATGACCATCGTACGATATGCACAAACAAGAACTTATTAAAACTTGCAATGGCCGAGAGGTGATAGGGACAAGCTACTGGGGAACAGAAAGTAAGGACACTCCTCAGGAGCAGTGATACAGGAGCAGACTTTCAGAGAGCATCTTTTAAGTGTAAGCAAGCCCTAATGGGTGCGTGTAGGTGGGAGCATGTAGAAAAGAGCAGAAAATGATCTTACTTTCCAAGTCTGTTTAGCAAAAGAAATTCACCCTTGAAATTACTGCATTTTATGTCTCGCAGGCCAAGTAGGAGAGGGGTGAGGAAGGTGAGATGCGTGAAGCTTTCCTCTAACGAAAAGAAAACGGATACAGTTTGCATATCCTGTATACGTAACACGCGTTTATTAGAGATAAATATCTGTTGCGTGTGGAAGAGGGGTAGGATGTGTTTCTCAAGTTAAAAAGTAGGATTTCTGAAGAACTGTACTTCTGGAGGTTGCTGCCCTATCCAGACAGGACAGATGCACAGCTTCATAAAAACCAGCCTCCAGCAGAAGGTACTCGTAGCGCGCACATACCTCTCCTTGTGTGGCAGCTCACAAGAGGAGAGAAAACACAGACCTTGCTGGCATCTCAGGCTGCCAGATAGGCTGCACGCGGGATTAAGTGCTGACAAACTTTTTCCGAATGCACGGGGTGTGAAAGTGGCTGTGACACATCCCTGAGCGTGATGTGTGAGTGACACGGCGTGGCAAACTGCATCGCCACCCAATCGTCTGAGCAGAGGGGGTGTTAAAGCAGGGGGTGTGCAGTCTTGGTCCTGGCAATTTCGCTGCAGGCCTGTGCTAGCCCTAAGTGAGCCTGACACGCAGACGTGTCTGCTGTTCGCGCTTCTGTGCTGCAAATTCTAGTCCACAATTTGTGCATGTTTTGTGACTCAGAGACATTATCTTACAGTCTTTGCCACATAAGTGTAAATTGACTTGTAAAGGACAGAGGCCCTTCTGCATCTGCTCTGATGGAAAGCTCAGAATTTCCTAATGGGAACCAGAGAGACATTGAAGCTTCAGTTTAGATGTTGCTCTCTCACACAACTCGCCTCAGTATTTTCTATTTCAACTGAAATTCTAGTTGCCGCTTAAAAAACACTACATTTCTAGATAGAGCAAAGCTTGAAAACATAATGCAAATGGACCTTTAAGGCTTCAAAACCAGAAGGCAATGAAAGGAAAACTCAGCATGCTGTTTTAAAAAGTTTAAATTAATGTAAGGCTAACATAAGCAAACCTTTTAGGCTAGCAATACTGAGAACTTGTAGAAATCTTAACTTGCTTTTTGATCTGTATTTTTGAGTATCAGGGTAAAGCTGCCTGTAGGTCAAATGAGGATAGATGAGACGCATGCTGGGCTCTTTGAATTCCTCATTTCCATGGTATCTAGAAGCCACAGAAAGTTGCAGAGCAAAAGTTTTGTTGCCCAGACAGTTGCAATACCGATGGTAAGTCTCTGAAGTTTAGGAGGCTGTGATTGTGTAAGCCATGATTCAGCAAAACCCTGCGTTAAAATGAAGGAATGGAATTAATCACAAAACAAAGGCATAATTACATATAAAATGATTAGACTTTAAAACTGCTTTTTATGTTTACAGGAGGTGCTACATTATTTTTAGAAAGAACTGCGTTATGTTCGCAACAGCTATTAAAATGTATGAAGTATATGCTTTAACATGGAGACGTCTGTTCATACAGTATCAGCTTGCAGGAAGAATGGGGGAGTTCCCCCCGCTGAGCTTTTTCTGAGGGGAAAAAAAAGCTATAATTTGAACTCTCCAAAGTGTATTAAAACAATTATGTAACTTTGATTCTGCTGTTGTTAGAATTATTAATTTATATTCTATTACAGCTTTCAAAACCATATTGTATTTTGGTTTTAACAGTAGTTGGTTCTAGTATTAATCTTATTTAGAAACCATTTTTCATTCATGTCGTATTTCGTACTTGTGGCTAATTCATGTAAATTAGCCTTCATTTATTATAATAATGGGATATGTAAATACTTACATAGACCTTGTATCCTCTTTTCTGCTTCCTCTCATATTTTAGTTATTTCCAGCGGTATAATGTAACCAAAACACCTTTGTTAATGTAACACATTTAGCGGTGTGTCATAACGTAGAAGGGAAAACCAAAATAGTTTTCTGTAAAGGAGCAGACACTCCAGCACGCTGAATGTGTTGATAACAAAGAATCACCTTTAACATGGAGAAAGAAGCAACAGGGTGCAGCCCGCAGAGCCGTGCCCTGGTTAGGTGAAGGTAAGCCCGGACCCAGCGACCGTTTGATACTCTGAATTCTGCCTGTAGTCAGTAGGCTTCTATGCAGCGCATAAAGTTCAGTGTGTAACCAAGTCCTTGCTGTATCAGCGTCAAATATTCAGGTTTTAAATTTGCTATATTATACTTGAACTTGCTGAAGATAGATAAATAGGGGCTTTATATTAAGAGCTGCTGAGCACCTCCTTTTTGCCCAAAGCCATTTAAGAAAGTGTCAGGTTACAAATGCACGTTGTAGAACAAAGAACTGCCAGAGTGGGAAGCACTTGGTTGCATCATTTATATAACGTGAGAGCTTTTCTAGGTTATTCGCCTGCATATTACAAAGGAGGCTTAGATAGCTTTGTTATCATTTCTTTTTTCTTGCAAGAGGAAACTGGAAACTGCTGTGTGTGTGTGCATACCTCCACAGCAGGAGTGTATGTGTACAGAGCTGTGTACCTTTTCTGTATCATCGGGTTCTTGTGTATTTTTATTTGACAAGTGCACCAATTGTTTATAGCTCCCAAGGAGGCATAGCAGTGCATTTCTGTGTTGATTAAGATCCTCTGGCTTACAGTACAAATAAATGAAATTTTAAGCAAGCTCTGTATTTTTATTTATATATATTTTTAAGTGTGTGTGTGTACTGGGTCTCGTTGGGATGGAGCTCAGTACTAGTGCTGTTAACTGTCCATTGTAGCGTTTCTGTCCATGCCCATTTTGAAGAGTTGGTTACTTTATCTGTGGTTGACACTAGAATTCAGTGATGTCTGTTCTTAAATTTGCTTTCAGTGCGGCTCTATTCTTTGGTATGTTGTAGCCTTTCTTTTTCTTGTTCAAGGTAAAAGGGGTATGGCCTCAGGGAGGTGTTGTCTTCTCTTCACCCGGTGTTGCATTTAAAATGTATGGCTTTTGCAGTACAGCACAAAAATCCACCAGCAAGGTAAGGTACTTGGCCGCGTGGCTTTTGATGAAGTAATGGAGAGCAAAGTGGAGAGGGAGATACAACACTGGTTGAAATGTCTCCATGCATATATATGGTCTGTCTGCATCGAGCAGAGAAAACTGCGCTTACCGTTCCTCTTTTACCATATTACTCTTACCATAGTGAAGGAGTATTAGATTGGATGTATCATTGAATGAGACAAATACATACGTTTAACTTTCATCGAAGTGGTAATGAGTCCTGCTCCACTCGAGTTGTTTTGTGGTGACAGAGTTGGGAACCTAGTCTCAGAGGAAACTGAGGTTACTACCTTCTGCAGCACTTCAAGGATCTGGGCATTTAGCATCATTTGCCTTCCCTTCTTTCCTTCTTCTTTGTTTTGTATTGTTGTTTTGTTTTTTGACACTCTGGTGTGGTCACTGCTGCAGTGTCTGTGGTTTTGTGGCAACACCTGTGTGTGACAGGAGCTTGTGAGCTGGCTCTGCAGCCAAACCAGTTGAATGCCTGGTGATGAAATTGTTTTCTCATTTGCTCAAATTGCTCAACTGTATGGTATGTTGGGCTCAGTCACACTCTCTTTGAAGTCAAGAATAAGACTCCCATTGATATTCATGAGAAAAGGTAAGGCCGGCTGTAAACCAGTAGCACTCTGTACAGTGTTTCTTCATTTCTGGCCTGGGAAGTGTGTAGTTGGGTGGTGTTTCATTACATGCCCCATACTCAGCCTGGGCAGTGCTGTCCTCATCCAAGAATTTTTACTAGCAAGCATGGCTTCAGTCAGTATTGAAACTTGTGGGGAGAACATGCCCAAAATTTCCTAAATACAGGGCGGGCAGAAGTAAGAGGGGCACAACAACAAACAAGCTGGGCATTTAGCCCTTGCTGGTGATTCAGAGGAAGGGACCTGAACCGTGATTTCCATGTCCTCATTGCCGTCCTGCTGGGTCTGTTGGATCAGTATGAACCTTGTTGGCTGCAGCTGCTCTGTTGGGCACAAAGAGACTCTGAGCTCCCTGAAGCACAGCCTTGGAGCTCAGTTACCACAGCTGGGGGACCTGGGTGCTGGACGAATCCCCTCCCCTGCTCTCGCTGCTGTACACACGTGGATAACCACGACTGACACTAGGAGACATCCCCGTCGTGTTCTCCATAAATGGAGCTCAGATAAGACTTTACGTTCATCGTTGTAAGTATGATCCTAGTAGAGATAACTCTGCATGTCTGTGACATTTATAGCTGAGAATGAAGTACCAGTAATGGAAAAAAAAATGTGGGACTTTCATACTGCAGTAAATCTTGACATATTATCAGCTTTAACACAAACCATTGATCATTTAATTTCAAGTGGTTTCCTTCCCACTGCTTCAAGAAGAGATTCCTCTCCTAACGATCAGGTACCTGTAACCATGAAGAAGCTAACTCTCAGAGAATGTTTTGCACCTTTCTGTCGGATATAGTCAAATGTTTTCCTGGCAAATAGACACTATGGACCCATCTAGATGGGACAGCACAGCTACAGGGAGCCCCCAGGGAGGCTGGAAGCGTTCCAATGCTGGGCTCTTGTGGCAAATGCCTATCTGTACTGGGATCTACGAGGACTACAGCCTCCTAAAGACCGGTAGTTGCTGTGAGATAAGGAGTTGTTTGTGCTTCAAAAGACACAGCAATGTTTGGAAATGTTGCTTTCATTCTGGACTGGAATAAAAAACAACCTGTCAACACCTCCTTTGAAGTGAAAACGAAAATTGAGACAAAACAAGAATCATCATTTAAGATTAACAAAACACTTTGTTAATGTTTGGAGGTAAAACATTTTGCTTTTGTATTTCTATAAATATACCATAATTGCTTATGTTATTTTGTAAAGATTATAGTATAGTGCAAAAATGTCTTAGAACCAAAATATTTTGGTCATAAATGATGCACTTTTTAAAAAAACAAACAACTTTTTTTTTTAAAAAAAGAAGGTCATTGATTGATCTGCTCCTGCAGAAATGTCTTTCCATGAAAGGGAGGCTGTTCCTGAATCCTTTGTTGTTCCTGAGTCCTTCTAATTACCTGCTCTACTGGTTAGGGTTGTACAAAGCTGGTGCCTTCTTGGTGTACACGCTTTTCAAAGATCTCTTTCCTGTTCTGCTTGGCTCTTCTGAGGGGCAAGTTGTTTTGAATACCAGCTTCCTCACACCTTAGGCTCCAGGTGAAAAAACAAGTCTGCTGGTAATCTGAACGATCTGTTAGTTTGTGGGGTGGTGTAAAAGCAGCCTTGTGTCCTAGGGATGTGCTGGGAGGAAGGTATGAGAAAGCCAGTTTGGAGTGAGTACTACACTGGCCCTGAGTTTCCGCGGGCTCTCATAGTTCCAGAGAATCAGGGGGACTTGATCCGAGTTAGTTTTGGGGCCAGCGGCTAACTTTGCTAAAGCCTGGAATATTTACCAAATGTAGCTTTTTTTTTTTTTTTTTTTTTTTCATCTTGCTGTTGGTACTTTCAACATAAAAACCCAACTCCCACAAATACAATTTTTGTTTTCAGCCTTTTCTAGATTTCAAGCACCCCAACTGAGCTATTCTCATCTTTTGATATTCCCAGGCCTTCCGGATCTATTAAATGATCTTCAGCCATTTCCTCAGAGGAGGGATGTAATTTGTCTTGAAGTGGCTATGAAGTACTTTTAAATTAAATAATAAATACAGAACTTTTTAATGTCATTTTTTTTTGTATCGTGCTGGTGTTCCTGCAACTATTAACTTAATAAAAACACCCAAACCCTAACCTCCTCATGTAAATCCTATGATGTATATTGATATATAATTTTTTTCTGAAGATCTAAGTGGGTCTTGAAACAGGGTTCTTCGGATTTTCTTACGCTCACTCTTCATATTCTGCTGCATTGCACTTGATATCGAATTGCTACAGATTTTTTCAAAGCGTGCTAATCAATTTCGGCTCAAACTGAGTTAAAATACCTTACAAATCGCTGTCACACATCAGTGAATGAAATTAAGCCAGGTTAGGTCAGGAATCTCTGGATACCTAATCTAAGCTTCATTACTGAAAGTAAAGGTACCTGCTGATCGTACGTCTTACGTTGTTGCATTCAGCATTACAACTATTGATCTGTGCCCAGGGCTTTGATGCTGTATAATTCCGTGGAAATTTTCAGGAGTGTTAGAGACCTAAAGCTCAAGAATCAGGTTTTGGTTGTTGTAAAGACCTTCCAGGGCAGTGAGGAAAAGCAGCGCACCTGAGCCCCTGCTGTGGGCAGTATCCTCCCTTCCCCTTCTTCCCCTGAGTGCCGCTGCTGCTTCCCCGGTGTTAGCAGTCCGGCCACGCTGCTGCACGAGAGCTGCTGATGGTGTTGAGTTAACCGTGCGAAAGGAATAGTTTTCAGCTGGCTCAATGCAAAGGAAGGAACTGGAAATGCAAGAATGCTCTTTTTGGGGAGTGCGCATTAATCTCTTAAAATTTCCATCAGAACTGGCAATATTGGCTTCTGTCTTTTGTCTGCATAGTGTGACACGGTTATATTGCTGTAACTTGGTTTCCAGTTCGTTCTAATTTCTGTTGGTATTTTAGGAAGATGAGAACGTGGAAGCACATGATAATGCTATATAATTTGTATGTTACGTCTGTATTCCTTCAGTACTGATGAGTATGAACATAATTCTTATCAAATCAATGCTTGATCTGAGCTTCTCAAGTGTAAGATCTTTTTAATTTTTTTTTTAAATGAGATTTGTCCAACTGCATCAGGCAGAACTGGATTCATAGCGCTAAGATATTAGACCCCGTCCTGCTCTCTAAAAATTCTAAAAAAAAAAAAAAAAAAAAAAAAAATCTAAAATAGGCTTTATATAAATTTAGTGCCAAAAGAAAAAATCTGGATTGGAAAATGATTTCTCATCATTCTTTTGTTATAAGTTTAAAAGCACCACATCTCCTTTGCTAACGTGAGTTTTTTCATTGTTGATTCTCAGTAAATACTCCACAAGCAGCATTGGGAATTTACACAAAATGAAATCGTGCTCTCTGTGTATGCTTTTATTACAAGGTGTGCCAAATACCTTTCAAAGAGTAATTAACACTTCTGTTTCATTAATGAAGAAAATCAGGTATGACTGCCTAACTCATTTGGTTGAGATCACACAATGTGTTAATGATGAAACCACACACAAGTTTTTTTGTCTTCTAGGATTATATTTAAATGTTTCTCCTTTGAAAATAGAAGGGAAATAATGAATTGCTGTGAATAGAAATATTTTTCAGTTAGCTGCGGGGATGTGGGTTTCAAAACATGCAGGCCTCCCCTAATGTGAGCTTCATCCTAAAATGCATTTGAAATAATCTTTGTTACCACCCAAACATGCAAAGTCATTTGTGTGCTCTCTCTGCCTTATTTCCAGAGAAATAATTATGGTTTTTATTTTGTTCCTGCTCCAGAGGAAATGATTGTCCTCTAAGAAAGAGGTAGACACTATTTGTATATCTTTAAACATTTTCCCTGAAACACAAAACAAACGAAAAACCCACAGTGTTTTCATTCAATTTGCAAGTCTGTGGTTAGATTTCCAAGACTTCTTGATGCCATAGTTCAATGTTTTTTTGTTTCTAAAAAAAAATCTATTTCAATGAAAATGTCTTTCCTATAGGAAACAAAAAGCTGTTGGAAGTATATACTTTGCAAAAACAGTCTTTTATTAATTCTAGTGGAGGAAGGAGGGAGAAGAGGGCTGAAAAATAGAAAGCATTTTCTCTTACTGTTCCTGTGGTAAGAGAATGGAGGAGAAATGACAGGGAATATGGCTTTACTATTTATTTTCTACAAGTTGGGGAATGACACTTTTAAAAATGAAAGATTGCTGTCTCTTTGAAATAACCTTTGCACTGAAAAAGCAAGTTTTTATAGATTTATGTACACATTCTATATCAGTGAGCAGTATGGAAAAGAGGACTGAAAAAAAAAATGACAGAAATTAGACATTTTCTGTTGTGCCAGTGCCTGCAAGGATTCAAAGGCATATTGAACTGTATAACTGAAATTTCTCCGTAAACTGTTTTTCCAGGTCTTAATAAGCATTGCTTTCCACAGTCTACTGGTATCTTCAGAACATAGTCAACTTTTTAAATGATTCTGAAGAGGGCCTAATCTAGTCAAATGTCTATGCTTTGTCGTTTTAATAAAAATTGCTTTGAGTCCAAAGATACTTGTAACCAGCACATTTTGTCAGTCTTCCAAAAAATTTGGTTTTGTCTGGCTAGCAATAAGGAAGTGGGCATGATCTCACCAACGGCAGTGGTTTAATTAAGCTTATTGAATGGAGCTACTGCCTAAATGGCAGGCCATTGTTCAGTGTTCCTTATGTGTCACTTGCGTATCTGTGAAAATACAAAATGTTGTCATTCTTACTTGGTAAAAATAGATTTGAAACTAGAATAGATTTGCTTTCTGGTCTGAGCAAGTGGAAAGAAAGTTCATTGATAATGAGGAGTCAATGTTAGCATACAGTTGGTCTGACTCTTGGGATTCTCTCGCACTATGAAATAAGGATCTTCCTTCAGTGTCATTCCCCAACATCTTATTTAATGTACTTTGCTATTAAATAAAATTATATGACATGTAAGTGCTACACTTCTTATAATACAAGTCCACTTTTTTCAAAACAGAAGTTAAAAGGATTGGAGTGAAACCAGAGGCACTTTTTCCCTATTGATTAAATCCTGCCAAAAGTATTATATTAACTTGTATCTCACTTTTAGAGACAAGATCTGAGAGTGGTGGCCCCTATTGGCTTTACCTATCCTCAGAGCAGCATCTGTTACAGCACAGTGCCAATGAAATTCATAACTTGACAGCAGTGGCAGAGAAAGTTGGAGGGCTGCAAGCATGCCTACCACATCATGCAGCATTAGAATCAAACGTTCTGCTACTGCTTTTTACTTTCTGCGTGCAAAGAAGTAACTCTAAAGTGCTTAGTAAAAAGGTTGAGTGTGTTTTATTCTATTACAAAATTAGTACTTAGTTCCATGTTCCTGTGCAGAACATAGAACAAGAATTTAGATAAAGTTTTTTTTCAACTTTAGTGAAGAAATGCAATGTTTTACCAGTTTAGGACACTCTAATTTGTCTCCTAGGGTTTTTAAGTAGGTTGTAGAAGTGCACTGGTCTTTAAAATGTATGTTTACGCCTCTAGGCTTGTTTTGGCTGGTGGAATTCTTTAAGAGCAATCGTGCTGGGAAATGCAGTTTCTTGGGAAAAACTGAAAATTGAGAGCACGTGACCACCTCCAAGAATTGTTACAGAGAGCAAGCTGGGCTGTGGATGTGAGCTGATGTGGTATCTGAGCGGAACTGCAGTCAGCTGGGGTATAGAAGTTATTTAAGGGAAGCTGTGTTTTAGGAAAGGTATGTTCTCCACTCTTTTGTTGTAGTTAAGGTTGCAAAGGTAAGCTATTATTTCTGCTGCTTTAATTGGACCTCTTTTAAAATAAAGGGGACCTCAAGGAAAAGAGCATAGAGTAATTTGTAATCTGAGTTGTATTGTCGTTTTCTATCATCAGTGTACCTGCGTGCACTTAGCACTTCTGTTTTCAGCCCAATATCCACTATTTTCTTTGAAACCTTCCCCTGTCCTGTCAACTCTTCTCAACACAGCTTTTTCCATGTTGAAGAGATTTTTCACTTGCTTACCATGTGGAGTACCAACTGATGTTTTAGGGGAGAATGTTGTTAATTCTGTAGGGAGGATATTAGACACAGACACAGACACAGATTTCTAGGTTGGAAGAGACCTCAAGATCATCGAGTCCAACCTCCGACCTAACACTAAGTACTCCACTAAACCATATCACTAAGCTGTACATCTAAACGTCTTTTAAAGACCTCCAGGGATGGCGACTCCACCACCTCCCTGGGCAGCCCGTTCCAATGCTTAATAACCCTTTCGGTAAAGAAGTACTTCCTAACATCCAACCTAAAACTCCCCTGTCGCAACTTTCGCCCATTCCCCCTCGTCCTGTCACCAGGCACGTGGGAGAACAGACCAACCCCCACCTCACTACAGCTTCCTTTAAGGTAACTGTAGAGAGCGATAAGGTCGCCCCTGAGCCTCCTCTTCTCCAGGCTGAACAAGCCCAGCTCCCTCAGCCGCTCCTCGTAAGACTTGTTCTCCATTATTGTCTAAGTATCAAAGCAGATTAATGTAGTTTCAGTTGACAAGAGACTTCTAACGCTGGAAAGGCGAGCATACCACCGAGGGTATGACGCAGAAGGAGTCACAGTAGAAGAGCTGCAAGGGCAAGATAGCCAATAATAAAACTGGTAACAGTATCCTTGTTGGCTAACTTAGGGACAAACAACTCTAGGTTCATTTGCCTTCTCCCTAACTCTGCTGTTACTAATTCTTTCATTGTATCTCTGTGATGAGCAAAGTGGTCAGAAGAAAAATGACAGCTAAATTCAATATGGTTTTAATGCCATCTCATGCAGTGTGCTGTTTGTTTGTCTGGCCTAGGGTTTCAGTCATATCTTTATCTCTGATCATTTATTTGCTTAACAGAGTTAGTTAATGATGCTGCCTGGCTGCTAGGGAAGTAGGCAAAACAACAGACATAAAAGTAAGTAAAAGTGCCAAATCTTAAGTATTGTTGGGATTTTTCATGTAATTGACATCCAGTGGGGAATACCATTTTCCTTTTTAGAAGCTGACAATTGATCCATGGCATCAAAGGGACAATTCCTTTGTAAAACACTTAGCACTTGAAAGCAGCGCTTTAGAAAGCATTGAGCTATGGCATGTTGGTCAGAGAGTGCCCCGAAATACTAAATCTGACCTATCTGTACCTGCCCAAAGCCATTTTTGGAGTCAATAGAAGAGACTTGTCCTAAGCTCCCTGTGACAGCACAGTGCTCAAGGGCAGCAGCTCCATGCTCCTCGGGGTGCCTCGAGCGATAGGGCCCATCCCCTGCGGCTGGCTTGTTGCACTGCTGCTGCTTCTCCCTCCTTTGGACCAGAGGCCCAGGGGACTGCAGTAACTCCCCTCTGCCTGACCAAAGCCTTCACCAAGAGCCCCAAACTTTTTGTAAGGTATGTGTGTTTTCACAATAGTGTATGAACCAAGGATTTTGTACAGCACAGCTGTGAGTATGAAACCATAAATAACTTGGATTAGTATTTTATGTAGGCTTCCTACAGTCAAAGAGACCTGAAAGGTTCTTGATTTTAGAAGGCATACTTTTAATGTATGTTTCTATATGATGAAATTGCCAGCAGAGACCACTCATTCCACATCTGTGCTCATTCCTGCATGCTGAAATCAAGACAAGGCATCACAGAAAGTTGCTCGCAGCAGGGCTGTACTTGCCATGGGCACCAGGTCTGTCTTTTAGCCCTTGTGGTGGTCCCTGAGGCAGGTTGTAGTGCTGCGATGGATGCTAGCTACGTTTCCACCCAGGGCAGCTGTGTCAGAGGCTTTCTGCTTCGTTGTTGTGCTGCACCTGAGAGGGAGGAGAAGGTGGCACAGGCCTTGACCTACAGACACCATTGGGACCCCTTCAGGCCTTAGGAGCCCCTTGGGCATTAGGATCCCTTTGGGTCGAGGCTGTGGGGTTGGAGCAGGAAACCTCTGTGCCCCCAGACCCGGCCCAGCTCTGTACCAGGATTTTACCTCACAGCAACCTGCCTCAACTGCCATACGCCTAGAAAAACAGCCGGCGTTGCTCTTTGGCTACCTTACTTAAAACTTTTTTTTTCAGAAATGAGCTTTCCCCTTTCCCTCCTGACACAGCCCCGCTCCCCACGGGCCTCGCCCGCAGCCCCCGGCCTCCCGCAGGGCTCCCTCCTCCCGGGGGGGCCTCGGCCTCGGTGAGGACGAAGGAGGAGCCCCCGGCAGGGCACCGGCGTGAGGTGAGGCCAGCCGGGGGCCGGTTCCCTCCCTCAGGGCCGCGGCGGCCCCGCCTGGCGGCGGCGGGAGGAGGAGGAGGAGGAGGAGGAGGAGGAAGAGGAGGGCGGGCTGGCGGGGCCGCGCACGGGGACGGCCCGGGCGCCATGTTGGAAGCCTGCTGAGCCCGGGTTCTCTCTCTGTGTGTGTGTGTGTGTGTGTGTGTGCGCGCGGGTGTGTAAGGGCGGGTGAGTGTGTGTGTGTGCGGGTGTGCGAGCGTGTGTAAGGCCGTGTGAGAGACCCGGCTCCTGCGCGGGGTGCGGCGGGGCCGCCGGAGGGCAGCGGCGCCGAGCGCGGCCGGGAAGAAGCCCAGCGCGGATCATGGATGTCGAGAGGCTGCAGGAGGCTCTCAAAGGTGCCGCCGGGGCTTGCGGCGGCGGGAGCGGGGTCCTCACGGTGACGGGAGGCGGGAGCTGAGCCCCGGGGGAGCCCCTGCTCCTTCTCCCTTTCCCCGGGGTGAGGGCCGGGGGCTGCTCCTGGGGGGGGGGGGGGAGACGGGAGCCCAGGGGCGGCCTGTGGGGAAGGGGGGGCCCGACATCCTGCCCTGGAGCCCCCCACGAAGCCCCCCGGGCTGTGCGAGGGGCGAGCGGCAGCAGGGGGAGGTCGGGGGCCCCTTGCGGCTCCCCCCGGCGGGCCCGGGGCTGCCCCCGCCTGGGGCCGTGCCCTGCGCCCCCCGTCCCTGTGCCCAGCCCCTCGGCACCCCCAGCCCCTCGCCCCTCGCTGGCAGCCCCCCGAGGAGACCCGGGGCCCTTCCTTCTCCGCGGGGGCCGCTCCAGAGAAGTTGCCGACCAACTTCTGCTGCTCGGATGTGCGCAGCTTCTCCTCACGAGAATGCCGAGCGCTGTATGGGCTTGGGGAGTTGGTGGAGCTGCTGGCGTTGTGAAACGTGGGGGTATTTTGGTGGGAGTTGTGCCTGTTGTTAAAGCAGTTATTGTGGTTTTTAACTGTGATTTTTTTTTTGTTCTGTCCTGTCTTCTTTCTCTGTTCTTCTTGTGTCATCCTCGTGCCAACAGACTTTGAGAAGAGAGGGAAGAAGGAAGTGTGTCCAATACTGGATCAGTTTCTTTGTCATGTTGCTAAGACTGGAGAGACCATGTAAGTGCGACTTTTTGGTGATCCTCAGCTGTACCTTGTAGGATTCCTGACTTTTGAGTGAGAGGCTACCTGGATTCTCCTTTTTGTGTCTGCAGCGTGATTTTTGAGCTAAACAAGCTTACCTTGGTTCTCACACTAACTTTGGACGGGCTAGTTTCGTGTGCTGGTAGGTGGCTTTATCCGATAGAGGGGACTTTTGTGCAGGCCGTGCCGGGGGTATCAGTCAGGTTTTACTGATACTGCCCCACACAGCACAGCTGCTGCTCGCTGTGTTTGTGTGACGGGCAGGGGGGTTCAGGTGGGAAGTTAGCTGCTTGCTCTCGGGTCTGCTGTAACGCCCGCTGTGTGCAGCGGCCGACAGCACGGTCTGCGGGACCACAGGCACGGCTCAGCTGTACCATCGCCGCTTCGTGTGACGGACACGCAGTGCTGGTCATCATCTGAGCCCCTTTGGCCAAGGGGGGAAGCGCCAGGAGGGGAGACCAGGAGGTGTTTTCTGCCGGGGAGGCACAAAACTCGCTCCCCGCTTAGTGCTGGCGCTCGTTCGCTTTCCAGCCTGCCGTGACCCTTTGCGGGGCCTTCCCCTTCCCCTCCTTTTCCCTTTCCCCTTCCCTTTCCCCCTTCCCCCCCCCCCCGGCCGCGCCGTGCTCGCCCCGGGCTGCCCCGGCCCACTTCCTGCAGCTCACTATTTGGCAGGAAGAGGGCGGGCCCCGCCGGGTGCGGCGTGTGTGTGCTCACTTTGTGGCACCCGGCCTGCCTCTGCCCCCGCGGCCTGGGGCCGGGGCCGGGGCCAGGGGACACGGACAGGGACACGCACAGGGCCCTGTGCCGCCTCCCCCCGCCGGGGGAGGGCTGTGCTGTGGCTCCTTCAGCCCCTCCAGCCTGTAACAGCGTTGTTTTGTTTTGCTAGCCCTGTACAATCGCTGGTTCTGAGCGAACACGGAGCCCTGAGGTGCACTTTGCTCTTGGAGCAGGAGGCTCCGGCCCGGCCGCCAGGCCTGGTGGTGTGGTGTGGTGTGGTGTGCTCCCAGCGTGCGCCTGCTCCGCTGCCTCCTTAGGGTCTGTGTCACATACAGAAATTTTATCCTGTTCTGAAATATTTTTAAGGCTGTTTTTCTTGTTTCTGCCACCAAGACACGTATTCCAAAGCAGTTTTAAAAAGTGAGTGTAAAGGAGCATGTCCTTTACAAAATTCCTCCCCAAGTGAAACTTGGAATTTGAATAAACTTTGTTTTATTTCCATTGGGAAAATCTAGATTTTCTTAAAAATACTCTTTGATTATTACAAACTGTGGGCTTAAACCTCAACAGGAGTCAGAGGAACTCCACGCAGGCTCTGGCCTTTTGTGTTTTCAGGGTTTTCTTTGGATTTGTTTCCTTTTTTTTTTTTTTTTTTTTTTTGAGTCTGTACCATTTTTGCAGCACTCTCAAACCTTTCAGTTACATTACATTGTTTCTAAAAAGCCTCAGACATGAGCATCAGCAGTGTTCAATGTAACCTGGAGACAGACATGGAAATGCTGTTCCAGTACATCTGATTTGCTTCCCATTACCTATTAAATTCTGTTTCTTCAGATAATACGCTTCTGTTCTCAGTAACATGTTGTGCGTCAAAGTATCAGGAGAAAATTAGTGAAAATTAAAATGTGATTGTGGACATTCATGTAAAGACTGGTAGCTGGTAATACACATTTATAAGAGCCTGGTGTATATTTAGGCTAGTACCTCTTGACCGCTGTGATAGAAGTGTTGTAAGTGTTCCTGAATACAGACCTACTAAATGTGTCAATTTAAAATGAGCTAAATATTCTTTATTTCATGTTGTGCAAAAATAATTTTATTTAATAGAAATCCAAAACAGTAAGACAAGGATTGTCTGGGAAGCTGAAGTCTAAGAACATGATTTGTAGTAACGTTAGTTAGGATTTTTATGAAGTTCAGAGCTCAGTTTGAAAAAAAAAAAAAAGGTGATTAAGTTGGGTAATTGCACAGTTTGCAGACTTAGTGAAAAACAATGGGTCTTATTCAGCCACAGCCTGTTCCTAGAGTAACAAACAAAAAGTACCCGCACAAGTGAGGAGCAAGGCAAATAAGGACAAGTGAAACGTGAAGTATTTTTGCTTTGAGTTATTGTTTCTGGTAGCGTCACGTAGTGCTCGTGGAGGTTCGCTCTGCACTGTAACTTGCTCTGACGACTGCTGGTTGTGTTCTGCAGTCTCCATCCTGGGTTAAAATGCAGCGTTCTCACCCCTCATACCTCCTCCTGACGTGGTTGCAGCAGACCTTGTAAAATAATTGATAAAATCAGTTTGAAAGGATGCTAATAAAGTAAACAAACATGATTTTGAAGGTTCTCCCAGCAGAGCGATCGTGGCATACCTAACTTGCTCGACAGACTGGAAGCACAGTCTCACTCCTGTAAGGCCATCGGGTGCCTCCCTGCCCCTGTTTGTTTCGATGTGCTTATTCATCTCCGGGAGTTAAGAACAGGTACATGCAGGTTCAGGTTAGGCTGTAATTTTACCCTTGTTTCTCTTGGCAGCGGTCTTGGCGAATGCAGCCCTTGTGTCACTGCCTCACTTGTGCTTGTTCAACTGTTTATGTAGCTGCGTGGTAACCTAGAGCAGGAAAGTGCTCGCAGTTGTAAGTTTCTCCTTGGCAATGGTGCTTTTAGCAGGGATCAGTTCCCAGACCCAGCTCGCCGTGCCCGTGGTAGCTGCTATGTCAACACCGCGGCTGCCGAGGCGGTGCAGGGGAGGGACAAAGGGTGAGAGCCGTGTGAGCCAGCAACGCAACCGTGATAAGGCTCTCCAGAGTATCTTTAGTAATAAAGTCTTTTCCATTTACACTGAAGATCTGGAATAAAAATGTTGCTAAATTTGGTCACCAGCGGAAATTTGGATGTTTTGTCAGTACCTCGCAGTAAAAGCGCAATCATGCAACCACCTGTGTTAAATTCATCCGCTTGGAGTCTAAGACTACCCTCTTGTGCATGGTTAACCATTCACTTAATTTGCGAGATTATGAGCAGCATTTACAAAAGCTGGTCTAAACTTCCTTTGGTATATCTCACCAGGAGCAAAAAATGGATTGCTTGACTGCTTTGCAATAGTTGACTGCTTGACTACTTTGAAAGTATGGTTTCTTAACAGTTAATATGGTAAGACTTTAGCCTCAGGTGAGGTGTAAAGTATATGGCTCAAACCTTTTTAATCCTGTGTTGAGTTTTAGGATATATATATATATATATATTTTTTTTTTAAGGGAGTTATATATTCCTTAATTGATTTGACTTTACTAAGACATTAACATGGGTTTTCCTTGGCGAGACCAAGGAGAGCCAGGAGAGGATCGTTACAATGTGTTTTGCTATAGATCGTAAAGGATCAGCATGACTTGCAAAACTGAGTAAGGGGAAGAGACGAAATTTGTTATTCTTAATACTTCGCTGTATCTAAAAGACTTCTTTAAAAATAGGATATATTTTTGTGCTTTTATTTTTTGCATAAAAATTGCTTTTTATCTTTTTCTCTATTATTTCTAAGGTATAAATAGCTTTAAAAGGCGGTACAAAAATTCACAACACTGCAATACTAGGAGCAGAATACAAAAGTGAAGTACAGTTTTTATAAAGAATTACAGAAATAGAAATGAAAATCACTTACCAGTGTCTTGCCTTTAAAACTTTCTCTTACCTTTTAGGAAGTTATCTTGGATGTGAAATCACTCTGCCCCTTCAGTAGCAAAAATCCATTTATTTTGGTTCTTCATGAAGAAGATCCAGTTTGTTTCTTACTGGAATTTTCATTTGGTTCTAAAGTTAAAAATAAAATGTAGAAAACAAATGAGATCAAATAATCATTTGTCAATTCTTTCCGAGTTTCCCCTGTTCCTGCCCTAGGGCAGGCAACTTACAAAGCGCAGTTTAACGTCTTCCTGTAACGCAGGGTATAATACAGGTCCTTACTGACAGGGAAGGAATGCAGAAATGTGTAGTAAGGTACCAAAATACGGAGGAGGACAGTATATATGCAGAAGTGACGAACTACCATAGTTCTGTGCTTAAGCAGAGAATACTCGGCCTTGCCAGGGCGTAAGGTAGTTGCACCAGTTTGTGCCCTGGATGCAGAATAAAGAGCCATTCAAACACACTGACTGCACATTCCTTTGTGTAGACAAATTCTTTCCTCCGAGTTTTCCTAGAAGATCTGAAATGCTAGTCCGTACCTCCTCTAAGGCTGAGGACAGAAGTTGTCACTTCACTGGTTCCCTGGAGGATCAACGGCACTACGGTTCTGCAAAGCGTCTCGGAAATACGTGTGGTTGTAGAGCGAAGAGGAGCACCTTCGGTGTCGCCGTGGAGTAACAGAAATTAGAGAGGACTCCTGGAGGGCGGCCAGACTGACCAAGGGGAGCAAACTCCCAAGTCAGATTGGGTTGCTCAGGTTTCATTTTCTCAGGAAGGTCTCCAGTGATGGCAGCTCCACAGCCTGCGTTTGTTGACTCGCTGTTCGACCGCTCGCCGTTTGTCCCGGTGCTCGTGGCTCCCCTCATTAGCAGCTGGGATTCTCCTCGCAGCACCTGGCTTGCAGACGCACCAAGTGATGTTCAGCTCGCTGTCCCAGCGCCCCGGCTCCTTCCCGTGGAGCTGTTACCTCGCTGGCACCTGCCCCTGCTGCGGCATGGCCTGACTCCGTTCTAGGGGCAGGACTTCAGGTTCGGACACCCCTGACCGCTGCTCTGGGGGCCGGCTGCCCGCCGAGCCTGTAGCCGTCCAGTTCAGCTGCCGAGGTGCTGCGGGAGGCAGAGCTGCGTGTCGTGCTGAGGGCCCGTGAAGCAGAGTTCGCTGGCCTGCCCCCGGCCGCAGCGAGTGGTTCCGTCACAGAAGGCAGGGCGCTCGCTCGGGCGTGATTTGCTGTTGCTCAATTACATAACCGTAACTGGAAGTTAGATAACCACGGTTCTCTCCGAGATAACAGCAAAAGGCGTTTTCAGCCCTTTTGATGCTGTTTCACGTACCCTGCGTAGCGGAGTGTATTTTCTGACTGTTCCTTCTGAGTGCAGTTCTTCGACTTGGATCCCTCCAGCTTTTATTTTGTTACAGCGGTGAAATAGTTGGTCGTCTGCTGAAGAGGTTTGAGTGGAGATGGTAGCAGCGAATGCACACGGGAGCAAATTCCTGCTCTCAGCTTTAGTGTTTTGGGGATGTGTTCTGACCTTTTGCGTGGTAATTTGTTACAAACGTGTAAATGTTCATAGCCCTATTTCTTTTAGCTCATTTAACATGCTTAAGTCTGTTTTTTCTGTGAAGAATGTTGTTGGGCTTTATTTGACTCTCAGTTTCGTTGCTTAACGTGTGAATGATAGGGTTTTTTTTAAGAGTTTGGAAATCTTGCTCTGATTTGGAGGCAAATCATTATCTAGAAATCTTTAAAAGTAGTGGGGGAATGTAATTCCTTAAGAACTTCTAAAAATGAAATAAGGCGATTCTCAGTTTCCTGCCATAATAAGCAAGCTAGTATGTTCTGAAAGGAGCCTGCGTGCCTTTGTTAGCACAAGCCTCTTCCATTTCAACAGTCATCAGTGAAGTGATAGAGGTGTGAGTAACTTCCTTGTGTTGCTTCCTGCTATTATTCCCCACCAACTCCCACTCCACTCACACTGCGTTTTCTGCCTTGGAATCCACTCGTGCCCCCAACAGACTGGAAACCCAGTTGAAAAGCCTGCTGGTTTACCTTCAGGGACTGCGTGCTGTTCTGTTTCAATTTAAATGCTGCCACTCCTTATCTGTTGGGAGTGGGGTTTGTAGTGTAAAGGTCAGACTCCCAGTGTCAGATTCGCATGGTGAACTGATCCTAACAAATTTAGTCTCTCTGTGAACTGGACATGAAAGGAGAAACGAAAGGCAAAATCCTGATGGTGCTGACTTTTTGCAGTGGCTGGGCTGTTGTAACTGCAGATCTAACTACGTGCGTGCAGGTTTTCCTTGGTGCATACGTCGTCATGTTCTTAGCAGCAGGCTTTGTGCAGGCAGTTCGCTGCTGCTTTGCACAGGAAGCCACCCCGCCGGTACTCTGCACCACTTAGCGTAGCTGCATGTGCTTTTGACCATCACCTTTAATTTTCTTCTGTTGTCCTTCTACTCAAGCTCAGTTCCACACTCCTTATTCCTCTGTCAGTTCTCACCCTTACCTCTTAGTGCTATTTCATCACATCTGCACTGCCTCAGCTTTATCCCTGTTTTCCAGTGGGCCTCAAGTTGACCGTTCTGTGGTGGCTTTGCTCGTTGTTATTTAATGTAAGCACTTCCCCAGACCGCTGGGTATTGTCCTACTCCATATTACATTTTACAGAAGCAAGGATGTTTATTTCTGGTTTGGTCCTGTAACCGATGAGCCTTGTTCTTCCTGCAGGTTTTGGGAAGGGTCCTTCTGGATGGCACCCGTTGGGAGGGAGCGAGGTGCTGGAGCCTGCAGGAGGGAGGGTGCAGAGCAGTCGGGTCGGCCCGGTGGTGTGGTTTATCTGGTTTGTGCCGAAACAAGACTGATACTGCTTTTCTACAAAGCTGATGTGTCTGGCAGGTCTCACAGGTTCAGAACTAATGGTGCCTGAAGACAGCTACAAGATTTCAGTGGTAGCCGAGGTGCAGGAGCAGCAGAGCAGCACCCTGGTACCTTGGCTGCACCTGACGAGGTTTTGTGCTTAGAAGCGGTAAAGCAGCACTGTGATGGTGCAGAAACACCTGATGGCTGTTTACCAGGCCAGACGGAGATGGCGTACGCTGTCTCGGCCTAGGCTTGGTGTGTGGGAGCCAAAGTGCCTTGCGTAGAAGTCGTTTGGGTGGCTTTTGTTCCTGGTTTTGGAAGGAATTAGTACCAGAAGCACAATTCACTTACACTACTCCCAGGCCTGAGTGAGGTCTGTGTTTTTGTGGGATGAAGGACGACCTGACAAGCACTGCGCTACAGTGCAAAGTAGGTTCAGATCCAAAAGCGGTTGTACTGGGCGCCTTTCCTTTATCTGTTTTCCGAGCTTTAGTGCTCAATACAGTACAATTTTGATAGTAGTATCTCAGTGGGATCTGCTGCTCTTGTGAGCAGTAACCTGTGGATCTCTACACGCCGGTCATTTAAAAGTTACACTTACTGGATGAGTTACAGAATGTTTTATTTGTTCATTCTATGCAAACTGGTGAAACTGGAACAATTTCAGTGCCCTGTATTACCAGATATGTGGAATTTAGTTTGTATGTGGACGGGGTGATGTATATGTGATTATCCAAACATTAAAGTTACGTTACTCAGAATGATTTTACTTAGGAGGCAGCTTCTATAGAGATAGTAATTTTAGGTGCAAATTCAGGAAGACATTAAAGTACACTTTGGTTGTTGCATAATAGTTTGCCTAAATTTCGCTCCTGGCCTTCTGCTAAACAAGTTTATTGAGAAGGTGCAATCTCTCTCATGTTTCTGTACTCCCTGCGTCAGCTCTAGCCTGCTGTCGGTGTATTGTGCCTTTGCCTGTCGGATCATTTTCTTGCAGAATATCTACTGTATGGGATGCACTCTGAATTATGCTCTGGGATTCCTGCAGAATCTCGATGATACAGTGCACAGCGTCACTTTCAAAGCGTGCCTTAGTGAACGTTAATCTTCAGTGAAATTTTAGTTGAAATAGAAATGAGTAAAAGCAAGGAACAATGCAAAGAATTGTTAGCGTTGACGTAATTAGGGTTGTCTAAATTTAAACAGAATGTCCAGTCGTGTTAAAGGCAGCTCTGGGCACCGTGTAAGTGGTTCTCGGGGGGCGTTTTGACACACGGACAAAGCCTGACTGCTGTTGCTGCTCTGCTCGGCCAGTGCTGCTCACATGCAGCCGCGGTTACCTGTGGAAAGCAGCTGAATGTCGGCGTTCTTGGGCTGCGTGGGACTGGCACTTGTGAGAGGGAGAAGTCAGGTACACCCCTACTGCCAACTGCGGTGCTAGTGCCTTGGTGTTCACAGTCCTAAGGTTGGTGTGATTGTCCCTCACTTGAAGGTTAAAGAATAACAACGAAAGTTCAAAACGTGGTCACTGAGATCGTGCCTTTTTGAAGTAATTATTCCTGGGGTAGTTTGTTGTAGTGATAACAGAGTCCAAGTCTTGAAAAAAAAAGTGACTAAGCCATAAATATGTTAATATACAGTCAGTGCTGCTTAGGTGGCAGGACTTTGGTGGTTGTTGATGCTCATCCGAAAGTCTGCATGCAGAAGGCTTGCAGCACTGTGTAGTTGGTGTGTACTTTATAGGAACATCGATATCCAAGGTAACTGTTCTACTTGTAATAAAACTTGAGATTTATAATAATTTTTTTTTGAATATGTGCGTAACTGAAATTACACGAAGGAGAAATCAAAGTAAGGTAAGAATTTACACAGTGCAGAAGCCCAGTACGTGGAATATTTTAGTAAATGTATCAGTTTACTCCTATCAGCCAAAGAATCCTTAAATTTTCAAGTGAAAGAGAGAAATGTAATGAAAATATCATCTGCTTTTACTTTTATCTTCATAGATAAGCCACTGCCTGTGGTTGTGGAAGTTTTGGAGGCTTGCAGTTACTGTGAACGCATTGCTTTCAACTCTGCTCTAAGGAATTTATTTCCCAAATGAAGAAGAATCAATCGAATTTTTGTCCTCTTGTTCTGTGGTCAGTTTTTGCCTTTAAAATAAAAGAAAACAAAAGGTAGTTGGGTTTGTTTGTCTTTAGATAACTATATTATGAAATACACTTTCCTGAGACGTTCAGAGTCAGTTCAGAGTCTTTCTGTTCCGCACAGCAGCTGTATTCTGTTGGAGTCAGCTGAATATTTATCAGGAGAGATCAGAATTAGTCCCTTGATGATTACAGATAGTACTTTAATGCCTTTGTCAGCTGTCTGCTTCCATAGCTAAGTTTTAGTCTTTGTTGTTCCTGGCAATAATAGTGGTAATTTGCAAGTAGTGGAGAGGTGAGCACTCACCACCACAGCAGATGCACCTCTAATGTATTCCCGTTTCTGTGGTTCTGGAGTGAGCTTGTCCTGCTCACCAAGAAAGAAAGCAAGGACTTGATTTAGGCTGACAGCAGTGAGTGAATGGAAACGGAACAATACCTTTTGTGCTTGTGGGAAATACCAGTTTTTCCTCTTTTGAGCTCTTCAGTATTTTTTTTTTCCTTTAAAATGAAAGGTAAAATGAGGTCAAACCCTACTGAAGATAATGTGAGAGCATTTTAATTTTACATGAGTTAGGAGGTGAGGGTGCTGGCCGGACACTCCCCCAGGAAGAGCGTTTGCCAGCGTGTTTTCCTAACAGCAGTGTGCAACAAAGCACGATGTTCCAGTAAATTCATAGGGCCCTATCACTTACAGTTGAAAACCTACCACTCATTCAGGAACACCGAAAAATAACCTAGCACTTTGGGAACTGCCTTGTTCCTTCTGCTCACGGTGTTTCTGTTTTGGTGCACGTGTCCTCAAGGCTGTGGGAGAGCACGCCGTGAAGTTTGCTGCTGCTACAGGGAATTTGGACTGGGTACGTGATTGCTGGGTGCACTTCATTTTCTCTGCCTTTTTGGCTTATCAGATAGTTTCCTAGACCGGAATAGGAAAGGAATTAACTTGTCTTGGATGAGAACTTAATTTTACTTCTGACAGCACGGGAAGATTATTGTGTTCTGCAGGGTATCTTCATCTTCTATGAGCTCTGGAGCAAAGCATAAAAGAGAAGAAAATTATTGCAGTTGGCAAGTTATTTCACTTCAGAAAACACCTGTTTCCTACTAGCAAATCTCTGTGGGAATGTAATCTAAATCAACAATAATTGGGGGAAGCTAATATGAGAGACGTGTCTCTTGTTAGAAGTTAAGAGAAGTCCTCTGAGATTGTCTGACGGTTCTTTCATTCTGTAGCTTGGGGACTTTATGCTGAAATCAGTTTAGCTGAACATGATGGGTTTGAGTGCATCCTAAATACACCATGTTTAGGATGCCAATAATGGAAGAAGGGTGGAGAGGGAAGTGCTCCTTGCTTTTGCCTGATACTAGGTTGTGATGTTTCTTCATGGCCTGTTCAGTTAACAGAATCAGTAGTGGATCTGCTTTGGTTTTCCTATTCATATTATGTACTTTCTGGTATATAGCATCTCTCCAAAACAGATGGCGTCCTCTTAAAATTTAAACCAAGTGAATTTGTAATGAACTTCAACACTGTGAAATCTGAGGACAGCCATCCCACCGGGACTCTTAATGTTTTAAGTACATAGTTAAGTCTCTAGAAGCTTAACATCCCTCCAATATAATGTTGTTCTTAATTACACCTATAATCTGTGAAACAATTCCAGAAAGGTTTCTGAAATAATTGCAGTACCTTCATTCCGGGGGTAGCCCTATTTCAGGCATACCGAGTTCTTCCTCCTGCTCTTCTAGTTAATTTTAGGTATTGTCCTGACTTACCTTCCATGGGTCTTACAGAAATTTGTGACTTAAAATCCTGTAGGGCTTAGATAAAGTGTGTATTAAATCTGATGCTTTAAAACAGGTGCAGAAAAGGGAGATGAGTAACTTTCTGCAGTTTTCTTAGGCACTTCTGGGAGCTCGCACTCCAATCTCCATGTAATATCCAAGGCATGTAGCACTGCTAGGGATCCTCGTGTTGTAGCAAAGCAGTGCAGTACTAAATACACGAGGAAAAAACTACTACCGCGTGTTGGACATGGACAGGTTTTCCTGGAAGCAGCAGGGAGGGCTCTGTGTGCCTGAAAGAGGCAGGGGCAGTGCAGGTGCAGCTGCCCTCCTTGGCGTGGTCTGTTCCCTGTCAGTCCGTGTGTGTTCGTCAGCCTCCGCGCTGCCAGACTCCTGCCTCTCCGTTTCGGTTTCCCCAGCAGCCTTTCAGATTTACTTGCTACTTGCTTTTCAGTATTTGTCAAATCTCGCCTGACCAACTCTGCTGAACGTTTCGGTCTTCCTGCTCTTTTTGTTGAAATTCCGAGTCTCCTGAAGGGCGTATGCCAGAGGGCAGCAGAATCGATGACAAAAACTTGTCCAGCGGTAGGAAGCACATAGCAGCTCATTCTCTCACCTCCAAAACCTATCTTAACGGTGCAGGGTATTGACAGGTGGTTCTCCTGTCTCGCAGTAAGCAGGGCAGTACGGGAGAAGGCTGCTGTCTCAGTTTGATCAGTACAAATACCTTAAGTACGCAGGAGATAAGGGAATCGGGGGAAGTCTTTTTGCATTCTGACTGCTTCCCTTTCCCCGTTCCCAGAGAGTGGGAGTGATAGGATTAGATTATTTCCGTGTAAAATGCAATTTTGTTTTTGCTGTGCATGCTTGGAAGGATGAGTTCTGCACAAATCGTGTTAGCAGAGAAGCAATCTTATCTTGCAAGGAACTTTGTGCTAGTAATTCTTTTAAATCAAGGCCCAGCATCGGATTACTTGAGCTGCTTTCTGTCTAAGGTCACCTCTGTCCCTTGTGCTATTTATCAGATAGGTTTGGTGGATTTCTAAAGCTGCGTGATGTTGCTTGGCAAACTTGTATTGATCTGTAGTAAGGGGCTACTTCCAGCAGATAATCAGGTAGTTTAAGGCCAGGTGTGAAATAGTTTGCTTTTATTAGAGAAATGCTGTTTGGGGTTGTGTTCTCCCTTGTTTAAGCTCTGGTGCTGCGAAGTTGTGTCTCTCTGTAATTCTTCCTTCTCCATGCAATGAACATCTTTTGCTGCCTCATCAACCTGCAGTGAACAAGTATGTTATTGTCCTCCTAACTGTAGGGTTGGCTTATGCACCTTTGTGGCTTTCTTCATAGGGCTTAAACTTCCTAACTTCACGTCCTTCTGTCCGTATCCAGGGGCTGGCCGTGTTTGCAGGGGTGTGGGGAGTGGATTTTTTAAATATTTTTTTTGTATTTCTTGTGTCTCTTTTTGCCTGTCATTTCATTTCACCTCTGTGTGCTCATTTCATGTCTTCTGTATTTGATCTGTCTCTCCCCCACTGATTTTTAGCCTTTTCTCATGCTTCCTCTCGAGTCACACGTAAATATTCTCAAATCTTGCTTCTGTTTTTCATATTATTGCCTGTTGGATCAGTTGCTGCCTACTTTCCTGTTTAATTTCTGTGAAACACAGCTGAGTAGCTTCAAACACAGAAGTCTTTTCCATCCACATCTCTCTGTTATCGTTCTAATGTAAACTGCAAGGTCAGGGGCTCCGTAATGGTAAAATATTATGGTGTTAAACATCTGGTAATACCTCGTAGTGTAATTACCAGCAAACCTAGGACAGAGTATCGGGTATTTAAGTGATTCACAAGGACAAACTAAACTGTTGCACTGTGTTAATTCCGATGCTTTCATCTGTGACCTGCCTATTACACTTTTTTTTTTTAACTTAAAATTTTTGAGTATATAATGTCAGCATTTGCATCCCTCGTGGGAGGGTTTGAGCTGCGTGGCCCTGCTGTGATGCGGGTACCGTACAAGCTGTAGTTCTGGAAGCAGCCTGGGATTGCTTCCTCTCAGCCGCTCACTCCTGCTTCTGGTGACTTCTTTCCTGGCTGTGCGTTTTGTTTAATAAAATCACTTTTCCTTTTTTTCCCCCTCTAATTTTCTGTGTCGGAGCAAAACCTTTCGGCTGACGTAAGGGAAGGCTGGTGCAGGAGCTGGTGGGAGGGAAGCAGGAGGATTCTTCCTTTGAGCAGAAATGCCAGTTCACCCTGATGTAGAGTACCTGTGAAGTTCCAGGCTCATTAGCCTAGGGGAGCTGTCTTTGTACAGATATAATCACACAGGATGACCCAGATACTGTAGCGAAGGATGCTTTAGATGTACCTCAGATGTATATAACTTAAAAGTTGTTCGTTCTCTACAACGCGAATACGCTGTACCAAAGCATCTTAGGATGAGGCCGTTTTTTGAAGTATTCCTCCTGAAGGCGTTTCTACAGATCCTTCAGTGCTCACGGGGATTTTTGTGTTTGTGAGTTGCTGTAAAAGCTCTCAGAAGAGTTGGTAGCACAAAATCACAGGTTAGTGGACAGGAAAAACATGGTTTAGAAGGCTGGGTGTGCGTTTAGCAAAGGCTGTTTCTGTACAACGCTGAGTGGGAAGAACAAGTTTTTATAAACAAGTCTGCTCAGAAGAATGCATGAATAGTATTTCTGCCATGGAATTTCTTCAGTTTGCTTTCTTGACAGAGCTTAAATTGTTTGCCAGTTATTTCCCAGTGTATAAAGCTTAACGAGGTTGTACATAAAGCTCTATGGAAGCTTTTCACTTCCATTTGGCCATTAACTCTAGAAGGCATTTAGCAAACTTTGCTCAGTTTTAGTGTCTCCCATTTTAACAAAGCAGCTATAATAGACATCTTGTGCGCTAATGCCGGAGTTATTCTCAGGGAGCACGGGGAACGTGGAATATATATCCTTTTTTCCTTGAAAACAGATATTCCCTCCTTCTTTCTCTTCTCGTTACCGTTGTCTGGCTAAGTGCCTAGTCTTTCAGCATGTGCTGATAACTTAAAATACCCAGAGGTGTAGCTGTAGATTGCTTTGCAAAGTGCTAGGATAAGCCATTTGTAATCTTCACCCTTGTGTTGTATGAGGTAACAGACTTCTACCCATCATTTGTGGACCAGTTGTTTTTCTCCATGCGTGAGCTGCAGGTGAGTTTCAGGAGGTTAGGAGCAGCTGACACCACCTTCTGCTTGTCAGTTTCATAGACTGGGGAAGCAGGAAAGCTGACTTTTTTCTCCTCTGACACTCATTTTCGATCACTTTCACGGAAATAAATAGGTAGTAGGAAAAAAAATGTTACTGCCTGTGCAGAGATGATATTTTTGTCAAAAGGAACTTCATTATTTTAACAATTTCTTTCTTGCACAGCCAGGCATTCTCGAGTTTTATAGTTGGAGTAGAATTTTTCATAAACAATTACAAAAAACAAAACACCTGGGTTCAAGCTCCCTTGCCTTTAAAGTATTTTCTTCCTCCTGTAAGAGCGGTGTGTAGTGCTGACCCCTTCCTAGCGGCCTGGCAGATGCAATGTGAGGCTGGATGAGGTAAGAAAGGGGGGAAAGGGGCTGCTGCTGACTGAGTTCTGGACATTGCTTGTCCTAGGATGAGGATAGAAGAGCAGAGCCTAAAAGAAACAGATGACCTGCACCGCATCCCTCAGGAACCGTCTTCCTACCTTCTAGGAATGCACCGTGCTGCCCCTGCAGGACTGGAGTCTGTCTGTGCAGTTGAAGGCTCTGGAGCTCTGTTATTTGTGGTGTGGATGGTACTTCCTGCTGAGTGGGCAGAGCTCCCCTGTAACTTGCTGGTACTGGGATAAAAACGTTCATCGGAAACCAGTTGCATAGACCGAAAGCGCGTCGAGATGATTTTTGGTGGGGGCTTGTTTCGGTGGCCATGGGACCATCCTGGGGTTCCCTGAACGTCCAAGGCGCGACCCTGAGCTCAGGAGGCGATGCTCCAGAAGCAAGGGGGAGTTCGGGGCCTGTAGAGCAGTGGGTTACATTGCTCTTGCCTTGAGACCACAGCAGCAGCCGCGGTTTGTGCCACTGGATTTAACCAGTTAGCTCTCCTGCTGCTAGCAGCGCAGCCGCGGCAGCGTGCAATTCGGCAGCGTTGAAGAAACCCTGTTTGAGGAGGCTGAGTACGTGGCTGCTGCGAGTCTGCCCCGAGCTTCTGCCGCGGCGGTCGCCCTGCTTCTGCCAACAGCTCGTTTGGTTGATGGAAAGTTGGGGTTGCGACGTCTGGGGTAGCTGTAGGCACGCTGTGACTGCAGGGTGAGCTGATCCTTAACCCGTGCTGCTCCTGGCTGTAAGCTGGGCCTTGTCACCTCATCGGCAGGCATCTATCGTTTATTTGTTTGGTCTGAAATACAGGACAAAAGATGCTTTTTTAGGTCAGTATTGCAACATTCAAATCACAGCGCATTGCAGCTGCGGGTTCTTAGCCTTTCTATGTAATAGTAGAAATACTAATTAAAATACTTGAATTTAGAAAAAATAACGTTTTTCTAGGCTTCTGTAAAGGGGTAAAAGGTTGCTTTGTTTTCATAGAGCTTCAGCACTGGGAAGAGGAGGCGGTGGATACTGCCTGCAGGCAGTAGATTCACATTTAAAACATATTTGCTGTTTTGGGTTGGGTTATTTCAGCAACACGATGCTGATGGGTTAATCGTCTATGAAAAGAGGTGTTACTATTCAGCAAGAAATAAATAAAAATAAAGCACAGCTTAAGTTGAAACTGAAAAAAATATCTGAACAGGCTCATCAGAAGCTTTAGCAGAATAGTGGAACCCCTTTTCATGAGGCAAGTAAAAGTGGGGTGCTCCGTAGGAAGTAATCCTTCCTTGGCATGAGCTTATTGACGGGTTTGTTCTGCCTGTGCTTTGTGATGTGCTTAGGTATTAAATGTGTGCTTTGTTGTGAAAGCTTTCGTCTCACGGTGGTAGCACGGCGTAGTCGGAGAGCTTTTTCATTTCAGCTTTGCAGGAGTCGTGTCTCATACTGTACGTTAGAAATGTTGCTGTATTTTGTATTTTTCTCTGTAATGCTAATTGGGGCAATAATCCCATGAGAACCAGTGGTTCTGTTTAATCTGTCCAGGACATTCCCTTTTGGGACCTTATTTCCTTCTATTTTGCTTTCTGGTTTTATAGTTAGCCACCAAGTCCTGCGTTCCCCTCTGCAGCAGTGCTTAATGATTTCCTGGAAGGAGAAGGAAGGTTTGCCTTTCCTCTCCAGATTTTCTTCCCCCGTTCTTGCCAATTTATTGCTCCTAATGAAAGACCAAGGCTTTGTCTTTCCACCTCTAGACAAATCAGAGCTAAATTTTCCCGTTTTCATCTCATGAGCAGGGGGGAAATTCAGGTGGAGGTAACAGGGCACTGTTGTGAAAGCAGGCTGGTGTGACTTCGCTGGATTCCCACCGACGTGACAGTGCCCGTGCGGCCGGAGCCTGTTGGTTTCAGATCCCACATGCTGTGGATAAATGCCATCCGGTAGCTGCGAGAGCTCCTGCGTTGCGTCAGCGCGGACGGACTACAATTGGTAGTGACTGAAGGAAATGAGTTGTTTGCAGGTTGCTCCCCGCGCTGCTGAGACGTGCGTCAGCAGGAGGAAGCCCAGAGTCGCTTCGGGGGCTGCTGCGGGCTGGTCGGTGCAGAAGGGGCTCAGATATCCATTGTATGCTGCTTAGGAAACCCGTTTTCTTGAAAATTTCGTTGTATAGAATTCTGTAAATGGCAAAACTGGAAGTTGTAAGGCAGAAGGTAATCGATACTTTTAGATTACTTACAGCTGTGGCTGTATTTTTCAGAATTTCAGAATTGTTTTGCTCAAATATTCATGAGGTGCTAACCGTGATACAAAATGTATTTGCCTTTCTGAGAACAAGAGGTCCCATGAAGTGCTTTGAAGGTGTGTGGATACCCAACAGTTAATTACAAAAGGCCCAAACCAGAAGGGCATTATAACAGAAGACAGACAATGCTGTGTGGTTTCCAGACTTGAAACTTTTTTTTTCTTCTGTAACCTCAGTGAGAACTTCAGGCTGCGTGTAGGCTCTCTGGTAATGTGACGTGCACGCATCCTGTGCAATTTTAGGTTGGAATTGTAATGGTTTGTGAAGGAACTGGCTTATCCTGCTACCTTGTTAATGGCAATTAACTCGTATAATAATGTTTTACTGTAATTATTTAAATAGTTACCGTGCTTTAAATTCAGAAAGAAAAATAATACTTCCTTAGTTGCTGAATTTATCTTAGGATTGGCATACCAGCCAGAATTTTGTTTTAACAATCATAAAATCACACTGTTTTTCTGTGGTTTTGGGGCTGACTTGTATATCTCTTATTTCTTGTGTCCTATGCAGGGTTCAGTGGTCTCAATTTAAAGGTTATTTTATTTTCAAACTGGAGAAAGTAATGGATGATTTCAGAACCTCAGCTCCTGAGCCAAGAGGGCCCCCCAACCCAAACGTGGAGTATATTCCCTTCGAAGAGATGAAAGAACGAATCCTGAAAATTGTCACTGGATTTAATGGGTATGTAACATTTGTTGCCTAAAATCAGGATAAGAGAAATACTCAGTTTTTAACCTTAGTAATCTGCTTGGTGACCATTTATTCTACTTCCTTAAATCGATGAGCAGAAACAAATGTATACCTTGGAAATATATTGCAGCAGTTTCACAACTTTCTCTTAATATACTTAATAATATATACATATATATAAGAATAATTTACAGTATAATATTTGAATGAAAATACTGATGACTTGTGAGACGTCAGTCATTTCAGTTTTTTCAGTGCATAGGTAGGTTTGTATTAATACCCTTCAATGAAGCACGGTAGCGTTACCAGCACGTAACAGGTAAAATAGCCATTAAAGTCAGATTTCTTTCAATGTATTTTGAAATACGTAGCTGAAAGAACTCTTTAGGTGTTCAGTTCTTAATAACTCTGTGGCAGTTCAGTAGGCTTTGAACAGCTAATGCTGTGGTAGACACGGTGTGACAAGGAGGCGAAGTGAACCTGGTTTTGAAGTGTTAAATTCCGCCAGATTCAGATATATAGTTCAGGTGATGCTAGTCGAGAGATGTGTGATATTCAATCTGTTGCTGACTGTGTCTTAAGTGTGTACCCTTTGTTGGTTTTGTAATTCTGGAAGTTTTGTTTCATTTTAAATAAAGCTCCTGATTTATTTTTTTGTCAAGGGTGTCTTTTATTTGCTGTATTGTTTTAATGGCCTGTATAGTTATTTTTCTTGTTTCTAAACTGCATTACGTACTTGCATAAGCTGAGTTGTTCTGTTTGAGTCTCGATATTTGCTTATGAGAGACTTATTCAGCCTTTTTCTCAGCTTGTCAGTAAATGGGCATACTGTAAGGCTTAGCTCCCTGTCACTTCCTGATTTCAGTTTTGGAGGTACTGCTGACATGTCCATAGCATGTTATTTTGATGTTAGCTTAATAATTTTTACTGTCATTGTTCCATGCAATGTTACATACTTACAATGTAAGTGTCTTTTATAAGTCAGGCCTGGTTCCCTTTAAAAAAATAAAAAAGCTTCAGATTGCTCTTATATAAGACAATCCTAAGAATGTGAAATTCAGTGTGTTCTCTGCTGCCCAATATTTATACCAGGCTGCTTCACTGGAGGAATTTAAAAATAAACCTCTCCTTTATGCCAGTCTGTCTCTCTCCTACCTCCGCCAGCTTTTTGTTAATGCTTCGCTGCCCCAAAAATCTGTAACGTTCTCACGTTGAGACAGCTAATGAATGGGCTGCTGTTATCTGCTGTTTTTCCGAAGAGCACTAAACAAACCTGTGGGTGACCCAAGCGTGCAGCTTGCTCTGTGGCTGTGCTGTTCTCAGCTGGTGCTGAACGCTTGAAAAGTGTGCCGCTTCCTTGTTCTTTCAGCTGAACCACCTGGTCTTTGAGGGAGCAAGCTGTGTACATCAGCTACCTTTAAGAAAGTCATAAATTAGGATGTTCCAGAGTCTGGGGTTGTAGAATAGTCCATTAGTAAATACCACAGTTCCTACAGGGAGGATATGAATGTGAAAGTTGAATCACGTGAAGATGTGTCCTATGGGTCTTCCTAGGTGAAGTGACTTTTAAAGAAAGCTCAGACTGGCTGTTCTAGCCTTACTGTGTCTTACCGTACTTCGCGTAATGTGCTTCTAGAGCCAGGTTCTTGCGCTAGGCTTTAGAATTGCTTTGGAGTAGGAGGGTCTTGAAAGACGTGCTCTTCTCTTTATCTTTTGCTCCTGAAGCAGAAAGTTCCAAGGTATGTTACCCGAGATCTCAGGAGACAGAGGAGTCTTCACAGCACCAAAAAAAAAACAACAGTAAAAATACATACTTATAATTATAATCCAAATGCTCAGTTAAATGCTTTTTAGTTCATTCTGCTTTCTGTGTTTCCTCAGTATCACATTTAAAATTTATGGTATGTCCAATAATCGCTCTTCATTTTGAACAGGACTTAACCTTTTAGTTATAACAGCTGGGTTTAGAAGGATCTTAAACTTAAGGCGATCCATGCCTTTCCTTTTTATTTCCCCTGTTACTTTTTGACTGCTGTCTACATGAAGAATTTTTGGGTTGAAATTCATTCTGAACAATAGCACTAGGAAGTGCAATTACAAATGTCTTCATGGGGAATTTTAGGCGGTTACCTTAGGAAGGCAGATAAGGACTGACTGCCACGCAGTTCATGTGCTGCACTAGCCGTCTTCCTAAGCATTTGGAAAGATCAGTTCTCATTGCCCACAAGCTTTCACGTTGGTGTTTACATATGGATTTGCACCGATTTCGGTTACTTTTATTTTAACATCATATTGTTAAACTTTTTAAAATTTGTAGTTACATGAAAGAGTTTATAATTAACTAGAGGTGAAGTTAACTTTGGTTGGGGTTTGCAAACTAAAGCACATACAAATGTTGAACAAATGATATGCAGAGGAGGTGATACCGTGACACTTGGTGCCATCTACTGCTCAGTAAACAAAGTTCAGTTTACTATGGAGAATTTTGGAGGAAAACTGGTTTTAACTTCTGTTTAAACATTTTCTAACTGAGAGTAAAATAGGAGTGCGACTTCAGGCTACGCATTTTCTTGAGTATTTCTCAAGTAACCAGAACTCTGTTGGCGCACAAAACTACTTCGTGTCCTTGTCTTTGTTCTCCAAGTGCCCAGTTAGATGCAGCTAAATAGGAATTAGCCTGGGAATGATTCTTCAGAATTTTCATTAACCAAACGTATGAAACAATAATTTAAAATTACGTGTATTGTTGTTTTTCTGAAATAATTTGATTTTGCAGACATTTTAGTCTGTTACAACTTTACAAAGACACTGTAATTAGGGGACTTTTAAACCCCAAGGTGAAATAGCCATTGATGAGAAACAGTAGTAACAACTAGTGCTGTGCCTACGGGGAGAGGTTAACAGATCAGGTAAATTCTTCTGTGTGACCGAGTCACAGAGGTGGGAACTTGGTTAAAAGAAGCTGAGCATTCAGCTGCTCGGAAGCTGAGCATTGTGAAGAACTGGGGTGTCAGAAGGATTGCTAGCTGACCAAACGCTGCTAAAGAGCAGCAATATTTGATGAACAGTAAGGCAGCTTTAGTGAAATTCAGAATGAGAGAAGCATTGTCAAGCCCAAGAGCTTTCATGTAATAAACTGAATGAAAAAGAACATTTGTTCCTAGCTTGTTCTCATCAACCGTTGGGGTTGGGAAAGAGAGAATTCTGGGTCAAATAGGGAGGTGAGGTGTATTTTGCCTGTGTGCCAAAATATTAAATTTCTGCCATTTGTTTTACTTGCTTTTAAGCAATCGTGTCAAAACAAATGCTTTAGAAATCGCCCTCTTTTAGCATTACTTTTTGCAAATATTGAACGTATTTAATGCTTTGTCAGCTGTATTCTAACTCACCGCAGCTGACTGATGGAAATTAACCTGACCGTCTTCCTATTCCTAGAAGTCAAGTACAGATAAGCTGGTATGGTGTAATTCGGGCTGAGAGCAAGGCATTAACTCATTGGCGGGGTAAACGTGATAGGCAGTCTGTGGTTTTTTCCGGTGGCAGCGTTTGAGCTAGGGCTGAGGGTGGTTGTACGGTAGCGTATATCCTTTCCGTTTTCAAGTTGAGGGTTGTAACTTCCTCAGTGACATACCACACAATGCTGGAAAACACGATTAGATTGTTGATACTTGGTCACTCTATTTCTGCTCGCTGCTTGCGTTGAAGTGAATTGTCACGTAGTGTGAGTAAGCACAGTGTGCTGACGTCTTCGCTGACCCAGCGGTACATCTGCGCATCTTTAAAACGTGGCTTTTTAGCTTTTAGGTACTGTGTTAGCTAATGAAATAGGCTAAAGATACTGTGTACCAAGGTCCTTAGAAAATAATAAAAGTTAAATTAAAAAAAAAAATAATCCAGTGTAGTGCTGTATATGTATGCAAATGTGTATTGATAATGCTCTGGATTTGGTGTGTCAGTCATATTCTCAATCAAGAACTGGTTCTTAAGTATCATTGTATCAAATATTCTTTTAGGTGTATTTTTGAAATGTTAATGGCTTCAATTTCAAATAGTCAACTGTAAAAATATGTAAATGTTCATTATTTTATTGAATCAACCTGAAGTATTTCATTATTTTGTCAAAAGTCATAGAAATGTGTTAAATTGTGACATTGTACGTGAATTTTCAGTGAAAGTGTATGACAACTCAGGTAACTGATCGACGTATGTAAAATATCGCTTGCTCGAAAGGTCAGTTTCTCATTTAAGTAGGATGAAACCGAGTGCAAAATTGTCAGAAAACAGTGTGAATGTGATGCTCTGGATCTGTGTAACTTTTAAGTTTAATAATGATTTTACCGAGGTGTTCCATGATAGATAAGTACTGTCCAGGTGTGGCAAAATACAGTGTGTGTAACAGCTAAAGTTAGTAATTCCACCATTTAATGCTTTTTCTGTAAATGTATTTTGTAAAACATGAAATAAACTACGAGTTGAGATTTTTTTTTAGATCTAGCGTGTATGACTCAAATTTGTTTTGAATCACTTCCCATTTCTGTTCTATTCGAGTTATCTAATAAATGCAGTCTTAAACTATTTTACTGTTGATGATCTGGTTTCTCAATTTAAATACCACTTTCCCTTTCATCATTTTAGTGGATTGAGTTGCGGGATGATGCGTTTAGGATGCTACTTAAGAGTTGTCATGGTGAGCACAAAAGAGAGTGCCTTATCTCAGTGTGTGAAAGAAGGGAAATAAATAAGGCTTTGAGTTACTACCCTATATTGCTAATAACAACAGATGTCTGTACTATTTTCTTTCTGTCCTCTCAGTAAGGGGAGGAAAGCAATAAATTTTTGCTTCCTAGCAGTCATACTCATAAAAACCAAATTAAATTGTTATAAATCTATTTCATTGCAGCATCCCCTTCACTATTCAGCGACTCTGTGAGTTGCTGACAGATCCTAGGAGGAATTACACAGGAACAGACAAATTTCTAAGAGGTGTGGAAAAGGTATGTATTTTGCTGAGAACATGCAGCTCAACAGTCACCATTTAAATAACTATTTAAATAACTTTTGAATTGCTACCAAAAGTCTGTTGGTTTCATTATGGTTCACAGTCATGTAATAGCTAATAGCTACTCTCAACTCTGAGTTTCTTCCTTTATTTTTAATGTTGTAAGAGCAGTTTGAAAGAACTTACTTAAAACTTGAAAATAAATTTCAGGAATGTAACTGTCGTTTCCTAATTGCTGTGCAGTACTCAAACTAGTTTCTGGAGGGTATAATATCATTCGTAATACTGAGTCCTAACTAAAACTGATCAAATAATCACCTGAAATAATTTGAATTTTTTGGTTTGATGCTTCCTTCTACTTTTGGGTTCAGATTAGATGAGGAAGAGAGGAAACCTCCCTTCCCCCCAGTGTCTTTTGTGTCAGTATTTAAATCCTCTTGTATAGTGGAATGAATCTTCATAAAAGCATACAGATGTCAGTAAATGGTATTTACATTAGAATGCAGTTCCACATAGGATTTTCTTGATAGCAAAATTAGCTTGAGGTTCCTACTTAGGCTACTCAGCCCCTCTCCCCCCCCCCCACCCCAAAAAAAGTGTAACTTTTAAATGCAGCTGATTTCACTGTTACAGCACATACAGTCAGATATATTCTTGCAAGTTTGGAAAAGGAAGTCAGCAATAAAGGATGAAACAGGGATTTCACAAAGCAAAAATCAGCTAGAGTGAGATCTGTGAAACAATACTTCCAAGTTTTATGGAGATCCTTCATTGAAGTTAGTCTGGGTTAATTTAAACGGTCCTGCAGAAAAGGTTGCATTTACAATTTGACTAAGCATTGATTAAAAAAAAAAAAGAGAAACTTGGCTCTTTTTAAAGTGAGGTTTCTAGATATTAAAATGGATTTAGTTTGCAGTGCCATTCAAGAGGGAGAGGGGGCTAAGCAAAACATGTTGAATTAGTCATTATTTCTCCCCTTTTTTTTTAGGCAGGGGCCAAAATAATGTAGCAGATGAAATATGGCTGTGCCAAAAATAGCTAATAATGCTTGCATGCTTTTCAATATAGGACTCATACGTACAAATAGAACATTTCTTCACAAGTTCAGGAGTTTTTCAGCATTTGAGAACATTTTGTTCTGATTTCCAAGGATACTTCAATTAGAAATTACAAACACTTGGGCCTGGGGTTTAGTGTGGTTGTCTTGTTTTGACCCACTTAGAAAATACTGGCTTTTAATGTAATTGTGGTCTGATCTTGTTGAAGGGGAGCCAGGATGGTTTTTGTGTTTTTAATGTGTTGATACCTCTAAAGAAAATTTATCTGAAAGCTACTTCAGCAGATATGACCAATATCCTGTAACCCTTTAAGTTTTGGACTGTTGTCAGGTGCAGAAGTTTCTGTTTCTGAACTCTTAATACATGTATTTTTGTGTATTACAGAATGTCATGGTTGTCAGCTGTGTATATCCATCTTCAGAGTAAGTAAAATCTTCAGTTTCTTGAAACTTCAGGATTGCATTAGTAGACAGGAGGACGTGTGTCTGCATGTGTAATGTATTTTGCTTCCTGACAGTAGTTGAATCCCGAAGTACGACGTGCAGAGTTCAGTTTTCAGTATCAATAGTTAAGCCAACAGTAGTGATAGTGATCTGCAAGTAAGTGTTACGTGTAGTAGTTTGGAAACATTCCTTTATTCCTAACATTCTGATTCTTACTCTATTTATTAGGAAAAACAATTCCAATAGTTTAAACCGGATGAATGGTGTAATGTTCCCAGGAAATTCACCAGGCTACTCTGACAGGTAAGTTTAGCTTCAGGAGCTAAATTTTTCAGGATAAAAGCAAGGTTGTTACGGAAATAGCTGGCTCAGATCCCTTATCTTTGCTTATTCTGATCCTGAATAGGTAGCCTCAAAAATGGGATATGATATGGAATACGGGTGAGGGAGAGAAGAGCAGTCATCGGGATACGTGTCATGTTCTTTTTTAATATTTTTTGTAACCTCGTTTAGAATTTTCTTTACAGTAAAGTTTTGGTGATACTGGTTCCAATGGAGGCAAGGAATTTTATTTGTTGCAAAATAGGAAGTTACACTCCCCCACCCAGTTCTTTTAAGAACTAGATTATAGCTGCTCTCTGTTAGGAACAAATTCCTTTATTAAAAGGATGGGGTTTATTATTACTATTGTTGTTGTTGTTCTTAATTTTATTATTATTATTTTTTAAAGATCTAATGTAAATGGCCCTGGAACTCCCAGGCCAGTAAATCGACCGAAGGTTTCTTTGTCATCTCCTATGACAACAAACGGTTTGCCAGACAGCACGGAACATAAAGAATCGAGCTTGCAGCAAACGGAAGATAAGAAACACAGGTTTGTGAGGACTAATGCATTTCAATTTTTTTTTATTCTCATGTTTTTTCACCTGCATTTGAAAAACGTTTTAAAAGGGAAGGGCCTTCCAAGTTTAAGCATTTTAAAAGGGAATGGCTTAACTATGCATAGTTAAGCCTTAACAGAAGAATGTCTGCAGGAGGATTCCCTTGTGTGCTTACTGCTGTTTGGGCTGTCTAGGTAAATAGTAGCTCAAGTTTTCAAAGTTGTAGTAACACATCTTGTAAGTGTATGGCACGTGTAGTAAAAATGTAGAGTGAATAATAGAGTTCAGAAATCCACAGTTACCATATTTGTGCCAGGATGATGAAGTATAACCAGACACGACATTTCATAAATGTTTGCCATTAATGCTGACAGTAGGAACGGTGTGTAATTTAGACTCGCCAGAGCAGTGTGATTGTTGTTTTCATCAACAATCAGGTGAAGCTGGAGTGATGATTTTGAGGTTTTGTCATGTAATGAAAGAAGCAAGTTTTACTGTTTTCTTGTAAAGTGTTTAGTTTGAAATAGCTACTTTTAAAAAGAAGTATAACAAGCTACAGAATGTTTTTCTAAAAGAAACAAACAAAAAAAGAAAACCAAACACCCTACAGCTGCTTTTGTTGTTTATAGTGAATCACCAGCATCTGAATCAGAAGGTGCTCAGAGCAGCCCTGTAAAAAATAAGCACTCTGAAGATGATCCTGCAGAAGCAGAAGAGCATGAGGTAAAAAGACTTAAATTTGACAAGGAAGGGGAAGCCAGAGATGCACCTAATCAAACTGCTTCCAGTGAAGTTTCTTTAGGCATGGGGGAAGAGACAGAAACATCCTCTACATCTCAGGATAAAGAAAAAGATGCTACTTGTGCCAGACAGCACTGTACAGAGGAAGAGGAGGAAGGTATTTCAGATTTTTCGTTATATTTGTTTGGTGCATTTTCCAAGAAGGTTGGATTTTCTTTGCAGGAAGCCTGTAATACTGTTGGGATTGTTGAATGTCTCCTGTTCTGGATTCTGCTTTGTTTTTTTACATATTCTCCCAGGATTTCTTTTAATAGTTATTTTTGTCGATCCTGTATTTTTAACATGTTCCTTTAGATGATGACTGATGTATACTTGAAACAGTAATGATTTCCACATTTCCAGAAGACTAATTCTGAGGACAAATGAAGAAATGTGTGGAAGCAAGAAGTTATTTGTTGTTTTTTAGACTGTCTTTATCCACTGAAGTTTTATTAAGTGAAGCTACCTATTTAATCCAAAATATGACTTTATTTTATGGTTTATTAGTACAGTGTGGCCATCCTGATGAGGTTGGCTGATATTTTAAATCTTTTAATAAAAGCTGGGATTGTCACTTTTTCTGGTCCTTGTCTGTGTTGTAGAAACTTTGCTCAGCATAGCCAGGAATAGAAAGTAGCAGGATTAAAATTTTCAGGATTAAAAACAGCCTTAGTAATACTGTCTTTTCACTGTTTCTAGAGTCCTTCATGTCTCCCAGAAACACTGGTCCAGACAGAAAAGATCAAGAAAAAGACACTGAATCCTCAACTGTGAATGAAGAGACCTCTGAGGAGAGCAATCAAATGGAGGAGTCTGATCAGTCTCGGTCAGAGAAGGATTCACATTCAGACAACAGTGAAATTAGTGGATCTGGCAGTAGTGGAGCTGACTGCAGTGAAACTGAAGAGTTAGGGTCGTATGCTAGTGAAACTCCAGAAAATTCATCAGAGACCCCTATGGAAAACAGTGAGGAAGCCACAGAAGTTGCAGATGAACCTATGGAGCAAGACTAATTTAAATACACTTAGATGCAGTATTTTCCATAAGGCTCCGGTTTTACACTGTATAAATAATTTTATGTAATAAAGTGGACCTTTAGTTTTACAAAAAGAAGCAGGTTGTAAAATAAACTTCTCCATGGATCGAACCTTGAAAGAGTTGTACATGATAAGAACTGTGAATACCAGCTCCTTCAGGTCCTGCTTACCGCTGAACTTTCGTTTGGTCAAATCAGTGGTTTGTGTATAGTTTTTTTTATTTAGAATAAAAGTTTTTAAACTGGAAGGTAATTATAATTTTGACAACTTTTTTGGAAATTACCACACCTAGTTGTACGTAAGCAAGAAAGCTTTTTGTCTTGTCTTTTTCTGACAGCTATAGCAGTTACTTCATATTTTGGTTACAGTTTCAACATTTAACATGTGAATTATGGGGTTTCATGCTGGTTTCCAGATTTTTATTTGAATACACACTATGAAACCTTATGTTGTGTGTTTAAAATGTGTTACATTTCTCACACACATATGCACGCATGCACACCTATGTGTACCCTCACTGTTCTAAGGGGGAAATGTTATATTTTTCTGTTTCTATAAAAGTTAAATACAGCAAATACTTTTTCTATAGGAAAAGACTAAGTTCACCTCTCAAGGCACTTTGTTTTGCCTCTGGGGAAGAAAAAAGGCAAATGAAATCTGGCCCATATGAAACCCTGGAAATATGAACGTTGTTGAAAACACCAGAGTAAACACATTCCAAGAGAACTGTTCAGATTACAACACTTTTGTATACTTCTGAGGTGCCTGAGTGAAAGGATTTCATTTATTTATGAGAAAATGTGCTTTATGTTGAGAACGTTGTAATCAAAACATTAGCTTAAACTTTTTGTAGAAGAAATGTTTGAAAGTATGGTAAGAAAGTATCTCGGAAGAAATTAACAGGTACTTGCCTTCTTGAGTGCTTCTCAAAGCATTGTGAATATTATAGAGAAGTCTCAGAATTATTCTAAGGTATGCAGATGGCATTGGTATGATCACATCACTGTATTGGAAGAATTAATATATGACAGTAGTTATGTACCTGAGCTAAAAAACTAAAAGGTGTAGAGGTGCATAGAAATCGCCATGATTTGTATAACATTTTGGAAGTGAACTAAATATTTTTGAACATGCTACTTTGACAGCCAGTGTTACATTTTTTTCAAACCAGCTCAAAGCACAACTACTGCTTTACTCTCGATATTTTCCAGTTCCCATATTTAAAGACATGCAAGCTGCAACCTCCCAGTCACAATTACTGGCTGCCAAATTTATACCTGTTTCTTCAACTGTACCTTTTTGATATTTAGGATTTTTAAATTTCTGTAAAGTAGATTTTTGTAGATTGTAATGAGTGCTCACTGCCATTGTGAAACGGTATATAATTGTATAATTTCTGTGTGTAAACTGAATGCTTGGGCTTTCAATACAGTATTCATATAAAGCAATAAATATTAATGTTATGAAATACCTGAGTACATTTTTATCAGAATTGTCCCTTTTTGGTTTTAAACTCATACACCTGAAGTACAAAAATGACCTCTAAAATGCATGCTGATAGTTTCTTGTACTACATGGTATGCTTTGTATCATTTAGGAGAAATCTAGGTTTCAATTGTTACCAGCATAATTTGGCTCAGTTGGAATGTTATAAAGTCATTTCTTGCTGACTTTACCTATCAAGTTCTAAGCAAACAGAGGATTCAGGGAGATGCTTGCCAAAAAAATAATAATAAAAAAATCCTATTGAGATTCCCTTACAGAAGGAAAATTGTACTTTGAGTCATTTTCACTGTGCTGAAGGGTTGGATGTGTATTATAAAATGAAAGGACTGAACCAAAATGTTGGAAGTAGGGAAGTTTAAGAATGTAGTGACATTTTACATTTCTCATTCATTTTTTTGGCGGGGAGTATTTTGCCAATGAGAACAAAATTTTAAATTTTCTAAGTTTAGAGATTTCTGAGTTTTTATTTAGAATGTTTATTTGTGGAGATACTGTCAATAAACTTGTTCTTAAAGCACCTGTGACCCACTGATAAATTTGTTTCAGCAGCACTAATGCCACAGTAATAAAGACTTGAAGAACTTTGAGGTATGGATCCATTTGTATATCTGCCAATATGACTTTTTTTTTTTCAGTAGCTAATAAAAACTGAAATAGTGATTTAATGTCACAGTAAGCATCTTAATACTAAATACGTACCTACATTTAAAGGCTGCATATACTATTTTTTTCCCCAATTTGTCAGAAGCACTGTGTGCCACCAAATATACAGGCAGCTGCTTCTCAGGGTGAGTGGAGCCATGCTGTTGAATCTGTTTTCTAAATCTGGGTGCTTTGAGTTTTGTAACTACGTGTGCCACAGAGCATGTTTCTGTATACAGAGATTTAGACAGATTTGGTCATTCTGTTTCCATTTATGAAGGAAGTGTGTGGTTAAACCCGAGAAACCATGGAGCAGGTGTTTTATATTGTTCACAGGTGTATTTCCTATTTTAAAACAAACGAAACTATTATATGGAGTTAGAATATAAATGCGATGGAGTTTACTTTTCAGACTGCAAGGTAAAGGTCAGCCCTAACCTCTGCTCTTGACAGTAGAAAACAAAACCACAGCAACTTAGAGAAGTTCATTTCCTGAAAGCATCTGTGATTTCTCTGTCAGCCTTGATTTTTAAACTCCATGAACCACTTTGAAGTTTTCAATACTCATAGCTTCCCACTAGAGCATGTACTTGGTGTTTTAAGTATTAGGATGCTTATGGTGTTGTAGATACTAGCACGTTGAAGTTAAAATGTTCAAAAAAGTCCTGGAGTCCGAGTCCTTCAGTGAGCGGAGCAGAAGTTCCTGCAATTTGGGGCTAATTTGTGTGCAGCCACCTCTGCTGGGCCCAGCGCCCGGCCTGCTGGTGGCCGCTGCCCCGCCGCTGCCTGGCACCTACCCTGGAGGTGGCCAGGGGTCCTGCTGGGGCCGTGGTGCTGCAGGAAAATCTCACAGACTGAGGTCAGAACAAAGATTTATGTTCTTGTGTACGGCTGTCTGAGTTTGCACGAAGCTTTGAGGCCAGGATTATCACTGTTTTTTTGTATTGCTGAACAGGTCCTGGACAAATTTGGATTGCTTTTTTACGTCCCCTTGGATCTGCTGCTAGCTTGAACGAAGTAATATATATATATATATATATTTAATAATTAAAAAACTGTGTATAGAAAATTTTTAAGGCTAAGATAACCTCCACCTGTAGCAAAAGTCTCTGTTACTTTTTAAAACCTTTTAGTAGGAAACATTCCTAGCTGGAAAACAGACTTGGAATTGCACTTCAGTTTATGCATAGCCTAAGGGATGCAGAAAACTACGACCTGAAAAATATTTCCTGTTCTGCTTCAGTCTGTGAGAAGTTTTACGTGTGTTTATGCGTATCCTCCGGCGGGGCCCGGGCAGGGACGGGCCCGGGCAGGGCCCCGCCGGCTGCAGCCATGGCCGGCGCCACCTGGCGGTACGGGGCGGCCCGCAGCGGCCGCTGCTCAGGGCCCTCACAAACACGGTCATAGAACAGGATCACAGAGTAATCAGTGAGTCCCTGCGGACCCCCCCAGGGAAAAGGCAGCCCCTGGGACCCTGCAGCGAGGATTTCACTGAATATTTAAGATAAATTATCTTGGCAGCAAATTAAGCTGATATTCCTCTCCCACACTAGCAGGAACAAGCCTTCTGACAGACTTCCTGCCAACAGTTCCCCTGTGCACTGGAAATCCTATTAGTTTAGCCTACCACCCCAGTTTTCTGCCTGCAAGACTAAACAAACCCCATCCTTCCAACCTCCCCTGATATTGTGTGTTGTTCTGAGCCATTGCTCTTCTCCCATTTGTCTCCCTCTTCCTTAAATTGCCAAATCCAAATCAGGACACAGTATGCCAGCTGGGGCCTCCCAAGCACTGTGGAATAATGCCTCCCCTGTGTTGTATATATGTCTCAAACTGATATTTGACTGTATTCAATTTGTGGTCCACCATAATCTCCAAGTCATCTTCTGCCCAAGTTATTTCTGAGCCATGATGTCCTGTGGTGTGTATTTGATTTTGCCTTAAGAGTCCTGTTCTGCTCTTGTCTCCCTTCAGCTATGTCTTCCAATTTTTTGTACCCTTTCTATTTTTTTAGATTTCTTTGAATTCTTGTTTCATAAGGTCTTTATAAGTGCCTCTCACTTCATTGTGCTCTGCCTGCTCTCTGGGATATTTCTGCTACCATGCTGTCTTGTCTGTAACACAGCTGGACCCAGAGCAGATACCTGCAGGAATCAAACTGACCTTAAACCGTGCTGGGAATAAGGACAATGAAGGGGGCTAATGAAAGCAGAAGGCCTGATCTTTATCTTAACAATAGAGCTCTACTTTTGCATCATTAGTTTGTATTTAGTCAAAAAGCACAGTAGGTTGTGTTAGGGCCTTCAGTGCCAGAAGTGTATTTGTGTAGCAGAAGGAGGGCTCGCGCTGGTGGGCTACGTGCAAACTGTGGTAGCCAACAGCTCCAACTACAGCCATGTCGCTCCTGCTGCCCAGGCTGGTCTGATCCCTCACCATAACTCTTACATTTTCAGACAGTTTTAGCTCCATTCAGCTCTCACTGTCACTAGTCTATTGCAGTAACCTGGTAGAGAGATGCCCTGGGACTGCTTGGCAGCAGATCTACCAATGCTTGTGAAATGGGCCTTTGCAATGTGCTTGGTGATGTGACATCAAATGAACAGAGGTAGCCACTAGAAATGTGTCAAAGGCAACACAAATACGTGTCAGCAGCTGCCTCTCTTGCCGTGGGCTCCATGGTCCTTCCAGAGGTGCCCCAAAAGTCTTCCAGGTCCACTTGTTCACATGCCTCTGAACCCTGATCACAGAAAAGGGACAAGGAAAGGGAGCTCAAAAGCAGGATGGGGAAGAGGGGTTTTCTTGTGCAGTTGCACCTCAGCTCTCCATTTCTGTGCTGTTAAACAATTCTGTTTTCTGTGGGACACCTGATAATAGGACTCAAAACAGGCTGCAGACTGGCAAACAGCACTTCTTGAAGTTTCTTAATAATCCTGTGGAAAACAAAATGATGACTGAAAAAGGAAAAAAAAAAAAAAGGCTGATGAGAAAGCAGAGCCCTCATGGTCAGCACCACAGCCAGATGCGGTACGGTAACAGGTGTGGGGATAGTTAAACCAGCAAAATGTGGCTTGCAGCACCGTTGAGGTCAACAAGAACGCATGCTTCAACGGGCCAGCGGAAGGATGCGGATTCCTGGAACAGGCGAGCAGGGTGAGAAAGCCTGTGTGCAACCAGCTCCTACAACGAGAAACCTGAGAGAGGAAAACGTGGGGTTGCTCTCTGGAACACAGGGGCAAGCAGGAGGAAGAATTTGAGAGCCTGAAGGTGCTGGGCCTCAGGCTATGGCAGCAATGGAACCCTGAGCTCCGCTGGTGACATGCGTGGCTCTGCTACTGACAGAACCGCAGCAAGGCCCCCCCTGGGGCCGGGCTCTCTCAGCAGCCAAATTACAGCCTGCCAGCTAGCGTGGGGGCCCGTGAGGGGTGGCAGTGACAAGAAAGCTCATGCGGGCACCGCCAGGAGACGCCTGGCAAACCCTGCGGCCTCCCTCCGAGCTTGCGAGCCCTGCTCCCTTCGGGCCAGGCGCTTACAACCGGCCCGGCCCGGGGCAGCGCTGCCGGCAGAGGGCGCTGCGGGCCGGGCGCGGCGCCGCCATTTCCTCACGGGGGGCAGCCGGGCCCCGGGGGGCTCCAGCGCGGCGCTGAAGGCAGCCGCCGCAGCGACCCTGTCAAAAATTACCCGCTGAGTAATTACACTGACCTCCCCCAGGTCAGGAGGTCGGCTTCTGAGCTTGTCTCGTTTATTTATTTATTTGGCTTTGCTTGTTTTTGACCTCACAAACCTGGGCTGCTCGTACCGTTTTAAATCTTGCCCCAAACTTTAAGTTTCACACTTTCGCAAACTTTTAGCCTGCACCCTCGTTCCAAGTGAGATAGGCGGCCTCGGTATTAACCCATGCCTCCAGGAGGTGGAGCTTTAGAGTAAATAAACGCTCCGATACGGCATTTACAACACAGAACGGGCCCTGGCAATGGTATTGGGGTACCACGCTGGGAGCTGAGCATTTCGGGAGACTTTGCTCCTTCATGGCCCACAGGTGGAAGGTGCTGTGTCTGCAGGTTACAGCAGGGTGGAAGTTAAATTCCTGTTTCTTCAAGCTGGACCAGTCCTGGCAAGGATTCAGCGGCAAGTGTGCTACAAGAAATTGAGGGAAGGGACACGCACCACATCTGCACCTGTGGTCTTCCTCTTGACAGTCCCCCAAATTACACAAACTGTTGCAGCAAGTGGAAGGGGTCTCGTGAAATCACTTTGAATAACAGAAAGCTTTACAGCACAATGTGCTGCCAAAAGAAGGTTATGATCTATTCTTTCTGCCCATAGTGCTTAGGAAAAGGAGTTACGGATTTAGAAGACAATAGAGAACGAGGCCAGGTGTCAGGGCAGTTGTAAGTGATGCAGCTGATGCTACCCCTAGATAGTTTCTTTTTTATCTCTTATTTTCATTAGCTAAAGCATTTTCAACTCTAGTTTCAGGAGAGATGTGATAAAGCTCAGTTGCTTGAGATGTTTTAGACAATTCTGCTCTCTCAAGTATTTGCCTGTCAGGATTGTTTTTTTCTTTTCCTGATGTTCTCCATAAACTTTATTTCATCCCATTTCCCCAAGATATACTTAAAAGTTTCCTGGTTCTTCTAGCATACGTTTTTAGGTGCCAAATCTTTCCCATTGGAGCCACTCCCCTCACCTGTTTCATATTTACTTTTATCTTTGCTTATAAATCAGTCCCAATTACTTTGGGTGCTCTTTTCTGAGCTTGTGGGTCTGTGTTCTGTTTTAATAATAACTTGTACAGATGCTAAGGAGGCAGGCTAGCTTCTCTGTCATGGTAAATGACTGTTTATGTGTGAGACAGAGAGAGACTCCTACTTTCTGCTGGCACCGGTTATCTCCTTGGGAACCTGAGTGGGGAAGGACTGTCTGTGTTTACATGGGCCTCACTCCATGCAGTTTCCACACCCAGGACCTTGCCTTCAGATGTGATGGTGCCAGGGCCCCCTCATCCCACACCAGTCCCAGGTAAACGACTGCACTCCATGTTTTATTCTAGGAGTGATTCATGTAAATTCCCGAACAACCTGGGAGCAGGATGTTGACATACGTCGTTTCCCAACTGAAGTAACTGCTCTGATCACTGGGCTTTTGGGTGATGCCCAAACTTACTCCCTTTTTTTTTTTTTTTCCTCCTCTAAACGCATACAACTCTGATTCTCCTGTTGTATAGGGAATAAATTAAAAATTCGTGTGGACAATACAAAACTTTTGTTACTGTGAGGCATTTCTTTCTGTGTAGTATTGTAGTTTACAACAAAATCTACTTTCAACAACAGAAGAAATGCCTTGCTTTCTTGGTGCTCTAGGAATATCAGAATACCTCTGTACCTCTCAGAGTCTTATCAGCTTCTTTCTACTTCTGTTCCTTTGATTATTTATTCCTTTCTACATTCTCTTTGACTTTCGACTCAGTCAAAGAGCTGTGCTTCATGTACCAAAGGCCCTCCTCTTCAGATCTCTCTTTCTAACTGCAGGTCTTGGCTCTCTTGTTTAAATATATGTACTCAGAGGGGTCTGTGTGTGGCAAGGACTAGAACTAGGTGCAGAGTCTTTGTTTGGAGATCTGGCAGTTACACTGCTAAAATAGAAGTCTTGGCTATGTGATCCGTGCGTTGTTCTCTAAACACAGCAGTTTTGCATTACTGAGGTACTCTTGCAGGACTCCGTTGTTTCACAACCCTTGGGCAGGCTTTCTCAGAGTAAATACTCTCTGTAGGCACATATAGCTGTCTCATGTCTTTGTGTCTGAACCTGGAGAATTATCAAGTTTGAGAGCTAAGTTATTCTGTAGTTGCTAAGTTGCTAGCTTTTAAACATGATTTTTTTCTTCCCGTCCATTTAAAATGTTTACAGTGGAAATTTCAGCTTTAATATGACTACATTCTTGCCTGATTTTTAAATAATAAAATTAACTTCCAATTTAGGAACGTAATGAAAAACATTAACTTAATCTTTGCATTTTTTCAACATCTTTGTAAAAGGGTCAGTATATAGATGTTCCTTTTGTAATGCCTAGCAGTGTATCCTCAGACACTTATAAAATAGGCTAGTCACAACTTTCTACAGTAACACAAAACTAGAAATAAGAAACAATTTGTCAATGAGAAAGCAAAGACTTTGAAAGCAACCCTTTTCTTCACATGAGTATGTAGTGAGGGTCTTCACTGCTACCATCTAATTTCCATCAGCTGGGAGTGTGCCTGCCAGCTGGTAGCAGTAGAAACTCATCAGCCTCGCAGTATTGGAGAAGGATAGAAAGAGGCTGGGCTTCTACAAAAAACAACAATTTCTGTTGTTTCTGTAGGGGTAATGATGATAATGTCTTCTCCTTGAGCTTGTCCTTCTTAGTGAAAATCAAGCTACTGTTTTTCATTCAGTGAAACCTGCCTTTTGTGTTTTTGCCAGAATGAAAGCTATGTGATCCAGTGAGATGTGATGCATCAGTAAACCGGCTGGGACACTAACTGAGCAGTGGGTTTGGAAGGAGAGATGGGAGGGAGGCTTCCAATAAGAATACTTTGTAATCCTGGGCACAGGGTCGGGTGCCTGGTGACAAAGGGGGGATTTTTAAGCCTCCTCTCCTTGGTCATGGGGCACCCTGTGGGAAATAAGAGGAAAGGACTGTGGAGGTAGTCTGATGAAGAGCATCTGCTCTTCAGTGGGGCTGGGGAGGTGCACCCCACTCTGATGGGGAGGAGAAAAGAAGTAAGGCTCTGAAATTACTCCAGCTGAATTTGGGCTGAGTAGTTCTGGTCTGGCCAGACCTTCAGATCATGGAAAGATCAACAGCCCTCCCCTCAGTGTTGTTTGAAAATGGCCCGTCGTGTGTGTTAGCTGTTTGGGCTTAAGCCACTGCTGTCTTTTAGGAAGCTGCAATAGTTTAAAGAGTGCAACACCTTGAGGGAGCAGTATGGCTTTGATCAGCTTTTGTTAATGAGAGAAGGAACGCAACCAATACACTTGCTTCCAGACAGAAGTATGTTTTCCTCATGAGACATTAGCAAGCAATTTTGCAGTGGTTTCTCAGGCCCAGTGCAGGACTGTTATGTTACCGTTGGGTTATGCAGAAAGTAACAAGGTGACCTTGGGGAAGTGGAGTGCATTTAAAAAAAAAAAAAAGGTATGAACCATGTGGCTACCATGGAGCTTAAAATAAATGTTTTGATGTTGTGCAGGTGAACTGAAAAGCATAGGCAGAGGAACAGGTGAGCTCTCTTGCCAGCCATCTGGTACGTCTGTGATCTCCGAAAGAGCCGTGCAACAAGTGTCTGAGCTCGCTGTACGTGACCTGGTATGGCTGCACAGCCAGGAGAAACAAGCGTCTGGCCATCCGGTGCGATAGCACGACCTACCCTGTGTGCTCCTTGACTTCTGCTGCTCCGTGTGCCTTCCTGGCCTGGGCAAGTACTGTATGGATTCGTTCTTTTTATGTGGCATTTTGCTGTCAGACCTGGCTTTGATTTTAGTGTTATTTTTAACTGTGACTTTGGTCAGTTCCTAACATGTAGGAATAAATAACTAGTTTTTGCTCTTTCCAACTGAGCTGTGAATAAAACAGCTCATCTGGGATAGCAGCGGCTTCAGCTTGCTTGTACATCCTGAAACAAACTGGGTTTGATCTGTGAACCCTAGAGGGGTCTTAGGTGTGAGTCCTGAATTCTTTTTCATGGGGTTAATTAAAAAGTCTGAGAAAAGTCAGCCAACCTCCTGTGGCTGAAATGATTTCCCCATGTAGCACCTTCTGCAGGGATAAATCTCTGTTGCGGATGTATCATTCTTCTGCAATTAGTGGCAGATTGCTAGCTGCTGCGTCTGGCACTCCTGTGCGTGCTCTCCATCTGAGAATGGAGCTGAACCACACGAGCTGCTCATGCGAGGCTCTGGCTGCTTTCATGCGGTAGGTATTTGCACTCGTGGGTGCCTGATGCTGCTGTGGAAACTTGCAGGGTGATGCCAGGCACTACTCAGCTGCACTTCTGTAGCAGTCTGCTTGGGGCTTACGCTGGTACAAATGCATTAGTGAATTTATCTTCTTCCATCAGGTTGCCTGGTAGAGTGAGTGCTTTAGGCAGGAGTCTGCGGGAGCAGGTGCTGCTGTATGGTCTCTGCCCTTTCCCACCAAGCCCTGGAGTTCTCCACGTACACAGAGCTGGAGAGGGCAGGACAGTCGGCACTGGACAGATGTTAAGGGCAGCGGGTAATAAACTAGCACTTTGAGTGATCGATGGACAAAATCTGAGAGGTCAACCGTAAGATCTTTGATCAGACAAACTCACAAGAGGGACACACTTGACAGGAATGCAGGATTAAGCCAAGTAAAAGTAGCTTCTAAAACTTTCTCTTCCTACCAAACTTCTCTAATGCAGAGCTCCGAGCCTTGACATGTTTTATGATTTGTGATTTGTTCTGTAATACAGAGCAAATTCTTTCCCCCTTTATAAAGCTGTATTTAAGAGAATTTTATGCTGCAGCCTCCTGGTTTTAGAAGTGATAATATTTATTTGATGGGGAACTTGGCTGACTGGCTGTGTAGCCTCCCTTTTGCTAGCTAGTTGTTATGCACACCAACACCAGTGCCAGGGCTGTGCTTGTGATGGACTTGTGTACATATGGTACTTTTTAAGCCTGTGGAAAGACTGTGCAACTTTTTTTTTCTTTTTTTTTTCTTTTTTTTTCCCTAATGGCATTATTTAAACTAACAAGTGTAAGAGAAACTTATGATGTGGAAAGCAGTAAGACAAAGGAAAGGGGAAACTGGAAAAGGAGAGAAAACGTATAGGTAGATCAAATGGTTTGTGGTGGAGTGGGAATCCAAACCTCTTACTTTTGAGGAAAGAAGGCTTTGCTTCCCAGAACTCAGAGAATAAAATACTGTTACAACATTACCCTGTCCTTAACCGTCAACTGACACGAGGCTGTTCAAAGGATCTGAATTTGTGTGTTGTTTGCTAATCTAAACCTACTGCAAATGGATGAAAGAGCTGGTTAGCTTCTTGTGTGAAAGGTTATTCTGTAGCTGAAATTGCTTTAGGTGGCTCAGCTGTATTTTGTCAATAAAATGTGCCATCAGTGGAAGAATTGGCAGTAAAGTAGCTTCTGCGTGCTTAGCCATGGAGAGCACGTTTGAAGGGCAGCAACAGAGTTTTTGGTAGATGCAGTCAGCAATTGTATCATTACAAAGTCTGTTTTCTGGGATTTAGAGTTTGAATGTGTTTAATTGCAATGGGCTGATATGATTTACAGCTTGGATGTGCTTTTCTTAGTCTATTTTGGCTACTTTATAGTGAGCTCTGTGTTGCATATGAGTTGCTATGCTAGAGGGAGTTTGGTGGGGGGAAGAAAACAATGTGTTCCTAATATATTAATGTGTGTGTTAGGAATGCACCCTGTAATGTCTCTGTAAAAGTTTATTGAATGTTCTGGGGGGGGCTTGGCATGGTACACGATGTCAAATCTTTTCCGTTTCAGGTAGATGAGACAGAAGGAAGGATCTTGCCAAGCAGTGAACTTCTCAAAAACTTGAGCAAGTTTTAGCCTTGGCTTCTGTCCCCAGCTCAGTCCCATGGTCCAGGTTGGTCTTTGGTGTAGCTCTGCCTTCCTGGGAGAGCTGTCTGACAGTCATGCTGTAGGCTGATGCCTTGCTTCCTATGTATTTATTTTTTAGAGTGAGAAGGGATGGCATTGAATGTAAGAGACTGGGAATCAAGAAGTCTGTATCTGCTTCTTTGTTCGGACATAAAACTTTCTATGTGTCCTGGGGCAAGCTATTTATTTTAGTTGCCTGCTTCCTGCTTGTCCTATTTATTTAGACTGTATTGACAGGGACCTGAAGGCTTTTCTGCATGGTATGGCTAGGGCAGTGTAGCCTGATTTCAGGTTGGGGTCTTCTGGTATCGTAGGACAAGTGATCCAGAACGGTGTTTCAACAGGTCTTGTCTTGTTTGAAAACTGGCCTTTAAAATCATATTGTACCACTAATTCTCTGTTTCCTCGCTGTGGAGAGGGAAGTAAGGGGTGTGTTTGTGAAAACCGCATGTGGGCCTGAAACTGTTTAATCCCAAGCAACTTAAAATAAGAGTGCTATCTATTTACACTAAGGAACTGATCCAAAGAAAATGGAGAGCCCTGAAACAAATCCGAATTGTATTTTTGCACGGACCTCAACAGGAGATAAACAGATTCATTCTTTGCAGTTTACATGTGTAGTAAGACACATTCCTGATGCGATACATACTTTTTATGATTTTCTTATTGCAGTAGAGTGTTGGCTTGGTAGCTTAAGGACTGAAAGAATTAATATATTTGGTTTATATTCATGAGGTACCTAGCAGCCTCAGCTAGCAATCAGGGCTCTTTCATATAACGTTATGCAGGTTTCTAAAAGAATAGTAAAAAGCCTTTTGACCACGCTATGCAGTTTATCAGTTTCCTACAGCTTCAAACCCAGAATGGTTCTGAGGGCATGTGTTCAATGAAGGTTTAAATCAAATATGAGTGATATAATGTAGGAATATTAAATGAAAAACTAGTTTGATGTCAGCAGTTTTGACCAATGTGGAATCATTTTAGCTTTTCTACAAAAGCAGCAGCTGGTTTAGTACTCTGGGGCTAATCGGAAGACAGAACACACTCAGTAAATGTGGGAAGGAGAGCTTTGTAAGTAAATATTTCCTCTCTCACAAGGCAAGGTGTTTAACAAACATAATGACAGGAAAGGACTGACTCTCCCAAAATCAGGAGATGTGTTTGCTTAATCCTCAGTATACCACAGAAGTGGTGATAACGTAGGTGTGGGCAGAAGGAGAAATGGGCACGTTACTTGTGGCTGAAGCACCTAACGGCTGGAGGAGCATGTCTGGGTGCTTCTGGAGAGCCAGGCGTGTGGGCCCGTGCCCAGCGGGGTGTGCTCCGTGGTGCCCCGGGATGCTGAGGCCCAGCACGCCACGCACCTCCCTTCCTTCCGCGCCGCTCAGGGCCTCTCCCTCATGGTGCTTGTGGCCTAGTCATGTTCTGTGGTGGGCGCTTCATTCCTGCCTGCTTGTGAATAACTGGGTGTAGGCTGCAGAGGGAGAGTGGAGATCTGTGTTTGGAGAAGGAACAAGTGGAAACACCGCTCGCGTCCAGGAGCAGAAAAACTGCTTTCAGGCTTCCCCTGGCTGACTGGGTCAAACCCAGAGCCTCCCGCTTTGTAAGGAGAGTGTCCCTCACACGAGTCTCAAGCTATTTTAATGGTTAAATTCAATTAGATTTCCAGAAAGTAGAAGAAAATCTATTTTTCTCAACTTTAAAGGTGTTCAAGCCCTTGTACTGCTGGCGAAAGACCTGAGCCCGGGCTGGAGTCTGTTCTCAGTGGTAGTCTCCTGCCTGCCTCTTGAAACACAACAAAATGTCTCCGGCCAGAGGGGCCCTGACTTTGGAGCTTGTGATGAAAGGTGCATTGGCTTTAGCTTCTGTTTCTATGGTGGTCTGTCCCATTAGATTAAAATAAAATAGGAGTTAAGGAACAAGATCTAGAGCTCGGGGTTTGAACATCTCAGGTGAAGGTCCTTGTAGCTGACTGGCTAGGGTAATTTGTCTCATGTGTGTGGAAAGGTGGTGTGTTCTCTCTGGTCAAGTGAGGCTTACTCGTCTAAATTTAGACAGAAAAGCTGAGGATCCATCAGATTGACTCTGGGTTTCATTCAGTGCATCAGGATCTCCTGCTTCAGTGAGTACGTGCACCGTTTTTTCTCAGCCAAAAGGTGATGCAAGAATATAAGCAGGAGTCTTTCTGTGATCCAGGAAGAGCTTTTTGGCCCACTCTGCAGGCAGGTCTTGCTGGTTTTCGTTTGTCCTGGAGAGAATGCTGTTAGAAAGATGAAATTTGGTACTGTGGAGCTCACAAAATAGATTTTTTGGCTATTTCTGTTCCTGTTGCTCACTTAATTATAGAACCTGAATAAGTGTACCTTTTGGTATAAATATTACTAATGTTGGCAGTAATCGAAGGTGAAACTGGCAAATGTATCTACTAAGCCATTTCACAAAGTAATCATTTATGAACATAGCTCTATTAATTTGTTTAGTCAGATGCAGAGAAGCAATAAAAGTGATTGACTAAAAACAATTAAAACAGTAAAAGTAAATTGTTGTGTGCATTAAAACCTGCTGAGCCTGTCAGATGAAAATTGTAGGTTTAAATGTGAAAATTAAAGCTATTGATTTTAGCTAGTATGTATGCGGCTATCAGAGCCCTAATTTGTTGTAGTTTTCTTAGCTAAAGTTGTTGAGACAAGAGTAAAGATAATCCTAAAACTCATTCCCCAAAAGATGTAAACGATCGCAAAGGCATATATGATAAACATTTGTGTTGTCTCGGGAAGATGGGAAAGGTTTTTTTTTTTTTTTAGAAGACTTATATTAACTGTCAGTATCTCAGTGCTGCAGAACTGAATATAAATATTTACCAATACTGGTAATTTATTGCACTTCAAAGGAGATGAAGAATGAGACATTGACATGAAAGAAAATACAGCATTGATACAGACTAGATTACAGGGCTTCTCGCCTAATTTATGTGTATGACTTTATTGTCATTTTATTTTTATGTTTTACAGTAAATCTTGCATTCAGTGAACTATTATTTTTTAGTATTCAATTAAAATGATAGCACAAAAAGAGTGTTATATCTAGACAGGTATTAAGGGATAGTGCTGGGGAATAAGACTGCAGTCTGTACCTGAGGGCTTCAGCCACTCAGTAAGGGCTGCTGTGATGAATCGAATGAACCAGGGCTTTAAACAAGTATTACGTGTGTTGACTTGCCAGTGTTAAGCAATAGGTCATAGTATTATTTCCTTTTATATTTTCTTTAGGTCTCTTATAAATCACCCCTTTACAGTGTAAAATGTAATATTTGACGGTTAACTCTTGGTTGGATAGAGATTTTTAAATTTTGCTTTGGGGAGCATAAAGCACATCCTCCAGCAGCTCTTGTTTTTTCTCTTTAAGAAGCAGACCCTAATTGCTGTTACTTACAGACTCTGTGTCAGCGTAGACTAAATTCCTAATCCTGAAAGCACAAGGAAAAGACAATTGTGCATAGCCTTTTCCTTGTTTCTGTGGATGGAAGCGATGCTCAAACTCATTGAATCATTATGTGTTTCTGGGGATGCTTGGAGATTGGGACAACAGCAAGGAAAAAGAAAGGTTGGAAAATTTTTATGTATGGAGCAGCTCTATAAAATGCAGAAATGCCGTCCCACCTCCCCCCATGCAGGCTCTGACTTTTGCACTGGGGTGAGCAAGTGATGCAAGTTCAGTAGCTCTTTTCAGGAAAGAAGGAATAATAAGAAAGAGGGAATAGACTCAAATTATTGGGATGACAGAAATGAGGAGACAGGGGAAATCTGAATCTGTCTACGTGCATGAGCAGCACAGAGTTCACAGACAATGTGTGTCTTGAAATGGGATATTTTTGAAATGAAAAATTCTGATACTAGGGCTGATTCGTTTGAACACTGTGGAGAACTTAAGTTCCTGAGAGTCTGTTCTACCACATGAACACTCTCAGCACATACTTCCAGTAGATAACACATCAGAGAATACGAATAACTTGCAGTCAGTAGGCAGCTAGTTGAAGTTTCTCTTTCTGCTTGTCAAAATAACTCCTTCTGTCAGCATGCAATAGGGTAGGCAAGTCAATAGTGGTGTTATTGAAATGCTACCAAGGGGGAATCAGCTTTCATTTTGAAGGCTGTTGTTTATGGGGCTACTGTTTGAAATCACTGTTTACCAGTAAGAATCATGTTTGTTTTCAGCTGGATCAGACTGTGCTGCTTGAAACAAAGGGGAAGAGCCACATGCATCTGCTCCCTTATGCCATTTGCAAGTAGGTGCTGTCCTCCAGTAAGGTGCAAGTCCCCCAGCGCTGCAAGGCTGTGTCATACCCTGTATCTGTTCCATCTTGTGTGTGAGTAGCCAAGGGCAGGGAGAGGGCCCCACAAGAGGGTTAATTTGCTTCAGTTATAAGGAAGCTGTCAAAAGGGGTGTCATTTCTGGGCTCTGTTTCAGCAAAGCTCACAAGCATATGCTGAAGTGCTTTCCTGAATCAAGCTCTAGCAGAGAAGCATGTCAAAAGTATTTTACATCTATCTATGTAACTGTCATGCTATTCTTAAGCCTTCCAGAAACTTCTGTGTAAAATATATTTTCTGACAGCAACTCACAATTTGAGGGAAGGTTTCATAATGTTTTTCAGCAGTAGACCCCAAGTTAAGCAAAACTCATTTTCCCATTTATGACTTTTAAATTGATACTGCTTTCCTAGAAAAATAACAGCGTACCAGATCCTTTATTAAAATTAATATAAAGCCCTTGTGTCATGTTAAAGGAACAGTCTGTGTCATTAGTGTTTGTATAAAACATCACCTTGCATCCCCAAAGCAGATTGCCTCTTAATATCTGCATCATCTCTCACGTGGCCATTACCTCTGAAGAATTTTCAGTTGAAGCAGAGATTGTGAGGATGGGGAGCTGCAATGAGTTGCACAAGAGGCCACTTACAGAGTGAAAATTAAACTCAATCCATTTTCTGCTACAGCATACGTTTCCTTTGTTCTAAATTCCTGGTAATGCTGCAAGTAATGACTGGGAAACGTGGTCTTCAAATGCAAAGGAAATATAAACAAAATTCCAATGTTTGGAGCAGGTCTTCTCACTGTACTTACTGCAAATGGACAGCTTACTTTGAAAGTAGTTGTATCTCACTTTCTCTTAAATAATGAAATAAGAATGCTGTGCAGACAGTGGTCCTTCTAGATGATAAAGGACAAATGTATCAGGACAAATACAAGCACAAATGTACAATAGTTTGCGTAAGCCTGCTGTAGCAAAGTAGTGAGATGGTAGCAGATGTCTTGACTGTGCATTTTTTATATAAATAATCATTTATTCACACCAATTTTATTTTCAGCAGCTTTAAAACTCAGTGTGTTTTATGTTTAGCATTATCACAGGAGGAAATTATTCCCTTGATAGCAGAAACCTAGTGAATTTTCACATAACTACCACGCTACCATTTTGCTCCTTGTGGAGACTGTAGCATTCAGCAATTCCAATTCTGCTGGGAACTGTAGCGTGGCACCATTATAGCAAATAATTTGAGCAGTTATGTTTCTAAGTACTGTTACTGGCAATACCATGCTGAGCATTTCAGGCAAAGCAGGTGTGTTTTTTAATCTGTGGTTTAAGAATAAGAGTGTTTCTTTTTGTCTTATAAAGACAAGACTCAATCAGGACCCACTATGTAAATATATCTAAGTGAAGGTTGGTTAAATAAATAAACCAGGGTTTTGTCTGACCTTGAATGCAATCGTGTGTGTGTGTTCAGTGTAAGACAGTTTCTCTCTAATATTATCTCCTTAGCAAGGATTTAAATTGAAAGAAAGTCCACTGAAGATAGAATAAACAACTTCAGCTTTATTTCAGTGTGGATTTAGAGTCAAGTCTTGACGGTGTCCCCTGATTCCAGTGTAGTTTTGTGTTGCGCTTTTAAGGCACCCCTCTATTTGTAAAGGGAGAAAGAAGGTGACATAGGAAGCTCTCATCTCTTCATGTGAGAAGTAGAACTGTGCAACCAAACCCCAGGATATCATTGAGATAGGTGGCACTGATAATGACTATCAGTCAGTGTGCTGTTAATATGAATGTGAACTCTTAAGACTTTTGCAGAGAGGAATGTCCATCCTGAGCAATGAGAACAGGTAGAAACAACCATTTTGTATATTTATTTATTTTCCCTCCTAAGTGGCTTGTTGAAGACTAGCAAAGATGTTCACTGCAGTAACGTCCTCGTTGTAGAGCAACTGTACTGACTCTGCTCCCCAGGAACCTCTGACTGCTCCCTAGGAAGCATGCAGCAATTAAAATGAAATACTCAGTTCGTACTGGATGTATCTTAACATTTTTGATAACGTTGATTCTGATGTGTGTTCTGTTTTGTACCGTAAGCTTTGCTCACCTGCAGAGATTATGAGCTTTTTGAGGGACCAATTTTATGTTTCTAACTAAATATTCAAGAAGTTCTTGTCTGGAATTGCAATTCCTTTTAGTACTGAAGCTGAGATGCAATGAGAGATACTTTTGGTTGTACTTGCTGAGCCACTGTCCTATCAAGAAAAGTACTTGTTTGGACGCTTAGTTCCCAGTACGTACCACACAGGTTTAGAGCTGACGCTGTAGAGAGAGGAACACGGAAAAACCTGTGGTTTGACTCGACTGCATTGTGCGCTGTGTGGCTGTCTCCCACGTGTGCATTCCTTAGACCAGAAGCAAACTACATTTAAGTAGTACATTTAAGTACATTACATTAAGTACATTTAATTTATTTTAAGTAGTGCGTTGTTGTGTGTTAATTTGGTTACTGAGGTTAACTTCTCTAGCTTGTTGTGCAGGAGTAACCCATATCATTTACCTGACCATCTTGGTACAGTGCACCAAGATGTTCAGTATTCGTGCACGTGGGGTCCAAGTCTTCATGGTGGGAGTCAGTACAAAGCAGTCCTCTCTGTATAGCCCATCTTGCTTTGGAGTGACTGTCTTCTGAAGGCAAACCTTACTTAAACTAATTCACCCTGGTCTACTGCAATGTAGTGCTTTAAAATGTGAAGTTGAAATACCGTAATAACATCTTGTAACTGTATTATTTACCTGCATTTAGTATGTGTTTATAGACTTTGGTATTGAAGAAGCTCAGTTTCAGTTCCCTTTTCCCCTATGTATTTATGTTCTTTGTTACAGAACATTAATATGTATCTTTGACTGCAGTTTCAAATGCCAACTATACTCAATATATATGCAAATAGCCTTTTTCACAGAGGTAGAATTTTGTATAAATTAAATATTTAATTAGTAATTCAACTTCTGCTATGTAATACATTATGACATTGGACTGCTAAACAGATTTTGGTTTGAAAAAACAATAAAGACTACAACTTCTGGCAGCATGCTGTGAAGCAGTCTAATGAAGAATCAGTACATCTTAACCATACAGTCCAATTCATACTGACATTTTTTTGTAATGATTGGAGTAGACCCTAAAACCGGGTTATGTATACCATCACCCCTAAAACTTGCTGGCTGGTCTTAAACTCCTTTGGGATACTTACTGGAAGGTTTGAACATGTGATTAGCTCTAATTTACATACTAAAATCAAACATGAAAACAATATGATATTTTTATGTCTGTCAGTGTACTGTGTGGTACCTGAAGTTGGGGATAAAAGATGAGGTATTGCCAAAGCTGCTAAAGTAAAATCTGCACAGGAGCTAGTAGAGTGTCGCTGTTTCTACAGCGCATATTGAACTGATACGAATGCCCTTAGTGCGTCCTGTCCTGCCCTGTCTCTTTCAGTCTGGAGGGTCCCATGGACCACTGGAGGGACTGTTTTCATGACTCAGATGAAAGTTGTTATACTCAGTTTCCTTCAGGTTTGATTCACTGCGGCACTAACTGAGGGCTGGAGAGGCGGTCAGAAGATGTAAGACCACCTGTGCAGTAGGGGTAAACTCCTGTTCAACAGCTCTCCATTGGCTTAGGTTAGTGCTCGCTTCAGTGCTCTATTGACTGTTCCAGCTGAGCATCTGGTTTCCTGTGAGTTGCAGCCCTCGTTATCAAAGGGGAAAAATAAAATAGGAATGTTGCTGGAAAGCTGCCTTCCCAGGTACCAAACCTCTTTATCCCACTGTGCTGTGCTTAAATCTGAAGACTGAAATGTGCAGTTCTCTTAAATTGGAATATTAATCAGGAGAAATGTAGGCAAAGCTGGTCATATCTTGACACTTGGGCTGAGCGCCATGTTATTCTTTATTGTCTTTGGATTCTCTTTTCAGTCATCTCAATATGCAGTGGGGAAGCTCTCTTCACCCCTGCTTCCTTTTACAGAGTGAACGCATTGGGACTCATCTCACTGGAAAAATGAGACCACTTCATTGAGTTGCACTTAGTTTTGGTGAAAACCTTTCTTAATTATAGTTTTGGGCATAATATCAAATAAAGTATAAATCAGTCCAGATCTGCTTGAACTGAAGCCCAAGTCTGCCTGGAGAATTTGCTAACCTTAGAAAACACAGTCCAAGTTTTATATATTATATTGAAATCTAAACTTGCTAGGATTTGGGCATCTTTACAAAAACTTTGTAAAGCTCCAGTGAGACACCTCTTTCAAACATTTCATTTAAACTCTATGCCATGAGAAGACTTGAACTCTGTCTTTCTCCAGGAAAAAAACACTGCAGCTATTGTGGTGTTTGGAATTGTATGTGCATTTACAGGAGAGATTTACAGAGGAGCACGGTTTGTTTTACCTCGTGGCTGGAGGAAGAAAACACTTGTAAAGTATTCCAGTTCTAATTTCACATGTGTTGCAGTGGATAAATACAGCACTGCCAAGAGAGAGAATTTAATAGGACTTGATGTAGAGCTAGATAGCATTTCAAGAAATGAAGAGCTGTGTTTCTTCTGGAGGAATGCCTGTGGACTGGGGGTCCCTCCACAGGAGTAAGAAGAGTTACAATTAAGTAATGTAAACCTCAGTTTGATTTCATGCTGTGGTTGTGCAGTGCTTCTGCAGAGAGAATGAAGATATAGAAGGAACCCAAAATTTAATGCAGGTGTTCCCATGGTCTTCACTGCTTCGGGATTTCACCTAGCAACTCATGATCTTGTGATGATGTTGTGCTGACATTCAGAGGACCCATTAGTCTTCTGAAGTACATACAGATATATTGTGGCAGAGGCATTGATGCACCCCAGGCACGGCTGGCCGTTTTCACCACCAAGGCACACAGAACGTTGACTCGTTTTGAGTATTTTGTGCATCAGAAACAAATGGTGAAGTCTGTGAAGGGATAGGGAAGATTCCAGCTCCCCCTGGACTTGTTAAAAACAGTTTGCCCAACTGTTTTGTAAGTAAGAAGCTTGAATAAAGAAAGGCAGATGTTGTAAAATATATCTCACTGTCATTTTCTGCTGGTTAATTATTTCACTTCCTAGCTAATTTTGGAAAAAGAGTTATCTTAGAGAATATGGTTTTATTTTTCCAAATCTAGGATTACTTTGGATTTTCTGATATCAGTTTGTCATTCAAAATATGCTATATGTTATAATTCAGCTTTTATTTTTAAATAAATATTTTTGATGTTGCAAGTTTGAAAAAAGCCTTTGTTTGCTAAATGAAGTTGGTTTTATGGACCCATATAACATCGGTGCCTTAATTACTACAAATGGATAATAAACGCTCATAAACGCTTCCCCGTATATGAGAATAGGAGATGCACAGAGTGACTGTCATTAGGAACAATTGGATTTTCTCTTGATAAGTTGGTAAAAAATGTAAATACTGCAAATAACTGCTATCTAATATGCCCACAGGCAATACCAGGAAGCATGCACCAAAAACGTTTTTTACAGAAATTGCTTTCTCTCTGTTAGAGTTGAATGCAGTGGAAACTGAACGCCCATTCATGCATGAGTTGTAATACCCTTTTTTTTCTTTTCTTTTTTTTCCTCATTCTTTATGAACACTTTACATTAAGGTGTCTGATACATAGTTTTCTTGCTGACAAGGGCAGAATATTGGCACAGCAGTGTTGAGGATTCAGTTTTCTCTAGTAAGAGACAACCCCTTGCCTTCAGGCAGTTAAACCAACCCTGTGTTCCACAGGGCAGAGTCAAAACTAGTAGTCTCGTTCTTCCATTGTGAAGCAACTCCTAAGAAATCTCTTGTGATCAACAGAGAAGAGGAAAATTTGCCTTTTCATTTCACGAGCTCTATAAGAAGCAAATCATGCCCCTTGCTGGCTGCAAATGCCACCAGCCAAGATCCCAGTTTTTCAAATGAGTTAGCAGAAGCTGAATTAACACTGCTCTTGATTTTCAAGAGCGCAAACAGTTCCACTGGGTAAACACTGGGGCAAGTAGTTCTATTTAGCAAACATGACGCTTTGATTTGGGATTTACTTTTAATGAATCAAGAACTGGATTTCCCCCCCACAATGAACGGACTGTGTGTTGACCCCAGCTCCTGGTTTTAGCTCAAACATCTTTGAGCAGATAAAATTTCTTAATGTATTTAAAAGCAGGAAAAATGACAGCTTATGAGCTCCAAGAATCGGTCCTAGAGAGTCAAATCATTAATAACTGGAACATTCAAAGCACTGGGACGCTGGCAGCTTGCTGGAAGGTGACGAGTCCATTTGTTGCATGAACAGCAGGGCTCTGTGTTGATGGGGGAAGCGGTTCTCTGTAAGTCTTCTCCCTGCAGTTCTTGTTCGCTTACCCTCTGCCTGTTCACGATGCAGTCACTTTGCACTGTTACGATTCTCAGCTGGTGCTTTGTGCTGCCCCTTAGCATAGCGTCTCACCGTAGGCCCTTGGGCCCTGTTTCAGACCTCCAAGGCCATTTAGCCAATAGGAAATGTGAAACGCAGGGACTGCAGTGTAATTTAGGCTGTATGAAGCTGGGCTTTTGTGTTCACCCTACCTTAGTTGGCTGATGCTTGTCAGCTAAAATGTGCAAACAGCACCCCTGAGATTTTGTGAATCCACAATAAAAAAGATGCATTACTGAAGCAGATATTCTTATTTTGACTGGAAGCAATTAATGCTTGGAGGATGGTATTTTCTGAGCACTTTCTTTTGACGCCAGTCTAATGATTTTTCACTTTCTGATAAATCTTATTTTACCCCTTCTTCCCTGGACTCTTCTTTGGTTACCTGTCGCAGCAGTTCTCCCGCAGGCTTTCTGTGGTATTGGTGGTGATCCTCCAGTGGAACAAAAGCAAGATATTTACAAGGGTTTGGTACACTTTCCACAGAAATTAAAAACCTTCCTTAAGAATAGAATACCAGTTCATGAAGCAATTAAAATAAGCCTTAAATACAGAGTGAAATGAGAAAAAAATATTTTTTGAGTAATGCGTGATCATCATTTTAAAATGAAACAAGAAAGAATCAGCTTCTCAAAGGGTTGCTAAGAAAGACAAACACTCAGATTTTCAAATTTGTTTCCACGTAGAACATAGTGGTACTGTGAATTTAATATCTTTTCACATTGTTATTGTCTTTTTTTAGGGTTTATGGCTACTTCTAAGTGGTGCTTGGCTCTCTACAGTTTTATAACGTTTCAGACTAGTAAAATTTTCCACAGGAGATGCACGGAAGGCTTTTATCTCTTATCACAGCCTTGGAAAAGGCGCTGTCAGCGGGACCCTGAAGCTGTTCTCTTGGACTGTGTGGATCTAATGGAGTTCCTGTCTTTCTAAATCTGTATGGATGCTTTGAAGATCCACTCTTGATCTCACATCGCTTTTTTAATGCATGACAAAAGTGTTGTTTCTCTGTAGAAATGCCCAGCAAAGACCTTTGAGAATTTAAGAACCGTGGAAGAAATGGGCAAAAACAGTGCAGTCCAAATCATGGGTTCCCTACCAATGTATAGGGAGTTTCAGCCCTACTGGACTCTGTTCACTGAAGGCAGGGTACCATCAGAAAGGCCCAGGGAAAAGGGAACAAGATAGCAGAGTGTGACTGTGGCTAAAAGGCTGGAGGTGATCTAGGGTGTAGTCATTCTCACACCCCAGTAGGTGCTACTGGGAGTGCTGGGCAACCTGATCCTGACGCCCAAAGGGGCAGATGGGTTGCTTCAGTCCTGTCTTTCTCGCTGTAGACATGTCTGTGTGTGGTGGTGTGCTGGGGTAGAAATAGATTTGTGCTTAGCTGTTCTTGTCTCCTCCAGCCTTACCGTGCGGTTTGCCTTTTTTCATCCATCAATATGACGAGTAGATCTTCTGAGGACGATGGCGAATGCGAAGGCTGCTCTGTGAATGGCTGCACTTTGTTCTCCTCTTGCATCAGATTGTGAATCTTCATTTTGTAGGAAGCTGCCATGCCATAAATTGAGAAGAAGGCAACAAAAGATAAATTAGCTGTACCATCCTGTATATGGAAGATTTCATGATATATTCTTCCCCATACAAGACTCCCATCATACCTACCTCTTAAAATCAAGCCTGGTGAATAATGGCTTAGCCAAGCAATAAATACATAATGCAATGCCACCTTTGAACCTTGTAGCTTGTGTGTAGGTCAAAGATTATATGGGTTGTATTCATGATTTATGCTTTCAGTCTTCTGATATTTTTTAGACCATCTTTGCTTGTCTGCTGGTATGACTAATTATTTAATTATTCTATTTGTTTTTAGGAGGCCAAAGTGATCCTTCTGGTACAACTACAAAATATATATATTTTTTTCCTGAATATAAAGTAATTTAAACTGTGTGTGTAAGACTCGTGGTGTTGAACTAGGCAAGCTTATTCAGAAAAATGTGAATGTTTGTGAATAAATATGTCTATTTAGGTGTCTATCTTCAAGATTAACACATTGTTGAAGGGAAAACTTGTTTTATTATTGATAGCAGGCTTAGCAATTATCTATCTTAACAAATAATGTAAACTTACTTCCTAATTGCTGCAGAACCATAATTATACAAAGAAATCTTGACAGCTTCTAAATTAATTTCTCTCACACTGGTTGATCTGAAAATTTAAGCTTTACTGATGAATGATAACTGTGTATCTCAGAGAGCTTCCAAACTTAATGCTATTTGATGTTAAAGTGCATCAATCAACCCTTAAGCATAACTTGACAAAATAATTTGATAGTGGCAAATGCTTGTTTTCCTGTCTCTGGCTTTTGTTGATTCTTTGCTGTACCTGAGGCAGAAGCTTACCTAGCTTGTGGCAAAGAGCTTTCTGACTTGATAATGAAAGCAAATGTTGTCATTAGTTCCCCTCTTCCGTGTTCCTGCCTTTTGGCTTGCATGCTGTCACTTTGCTGCAAATAAAAGAATGTGAATTCTTCTTTCTACTTTGTACAAAACTGCATTTTTATTCTTCTGCATTCAGACTGAGCAGCCAGATTTAGTGGCAAGTGAGAGAATTCTTTCTGCTGCCTCAAAGCAGCTCTGCAACCTCCATTCAAATGCTGCAGATGGGTTGGTTCCTCTTCTTAGTTATCTCCCCTGCTCTGCAATAAGAAGCTAATTGCACTGTGGAGCAGTAGGTGCTCTTGCCTTGGTTTAATTCTTGAAGGACTGCTGTACTGGGGTGGCGCTAGCATGTGGTACCAAGTTAAGTTTTTAACCTGCTGCCTTTAGGATGTGTGACCAAAAGGTTTCAAAGCCATGTTGTTGGTCTGTGTTGTCAATGACGTTTTAATCCACTAGTAGCTATTTCAATTAATATCATTTTTACTTTGCATTTCAGGTCTAATTATCTGGATTATCCCACCTACTGTCTGGGAGCTCAAGCATGGCTCGTCTGAAGAAAACCTCGGAGAACAACAACAGTCAAACGTAAGTGGAACTGAATATATACAGTTAACAATCAAGTGTAATTGCAAGGAATATTATTTGGACTAGATGAGTATACGCCAGCCCCAGGGCACTGTGGCAGATGCAACACAAGGTCTAATAAACTATAGGTCCCTGCTGCCGGTATTACTCTATAAGAGTAATAATAACACTATGAGAGTGAAAACATCCATCAAAAGCTGACAAATCTGACAAAGATTATACATACCCACGTGCATATACTAAAGATGCTAGTTAAATCTGATGGAACTGCTAATAAAATTTCTTTAGTGGTCTTAATGAAACATCATTTTGTGCTTATTGTTCCTTTCATGTGAGGTTGTTTTTAAGAAACAATCATCTGAGTGTTATTGGAAAAGGTGCTTGTAATTGCAAAAGTAAATACCAATATGTTGTCTGATAAATCATAGGTACAATAGCTCTATTCAGAGAGGAGCTCTGACTTAAAACTTTAAACATACAGAATATACATGCGTGTTTTTAACACAGAGACTGCTTTTCTTGCTGTGTATTCAGACAAATGACTCTTGTTTCAGATTGTGGGTGGCCCAGTCGCAAATGTATGCGTTTACTTTTAAGAACCAAGAAAAAATGGTACCTGTACGGATTGTAGAGTTTGTGTGTGGGTAGATTTTTTTTTTAAAGTCCCCAAACAAATACCAAGAAGGACATTCCTTTGAGGTGCCTGCCTAACACTGCTGTTAGTACCACGAGTACCCTATTTAGAGGTTGACCTCTTCATTAGAGCTGGTAGCATTGCATATAGGATACAGCACTGAATTATGATTTATGCAAGCATGACAGCTTTGGCAGTACCCCAGTGGGCTACGTCATCATTCTCCCTCTTGTAAAATACCCATTCAAATAAAGTATTCTAAGATCTATTGGTGAAAATAAGTATTTGGGGGGGGGAAGCTGTACACATCACTTAATTTTTATGGCAGGATCTAAAAAGTGCCAGGTGTCCTAGTTAAGTAAGTGCATAAGTACAGCAAGCTGCATATTACATGAAATTTTAAAATGTTAATGTGAATTAAAGAAAAAGCTCATGGTTCAACTGTGTACGTGCAGCCATTCTCTAACTGTATTTATTCTTCGTTTACACTGAACAAACAACTTTAGAGTTCTGTGATGTTTCTGGCTTGAATTTTGAAACTGAAGGTAAAATGTAAATGCTGTAAATTACTCATGTTGTGTGCCCTCCCCAAGGCTGGAAGCAGGTGCATTTCGCTGTAACCTGCATCCTCACAGGTCTCTGCCATGCTTTCTGCTTTTGAGTGTGTAGTCTTTTTTCTCTCTCTCTTTTTTTTTTCCTGGCTGGGATCTGTGGGTCAGACATAGCCACTGGCCCACTGAGCAGTGATGCCTGGGTTGCTGTGAAACTGTGCAGGAAGTTTGGACTGTTTTCTTCCAGCCAGGGTCTCAGACCTTGCTGCAAAGCATGTTCCCCCTGTTTTGTGGTTTGGGTAAGGCATTTCCCTCTTGTCATCAAATATGCTGTCACATAGCCTATATGTTTAGGGTTTCCCTTCATGTGATTCATTATTTCAGTGCAAAGCAAGGACAGGATTTTTCAGACCAAATCTGAATAGCTATTTTCCTGCTGACACCAGTGGGAAGTCCAAGGAGGCTGGGCACCAAGGTGCCTACGCCTCATCAAAGACAGTGGAAGTGGAAAGATTGGGATTAACTCATTTGGGCTTTTATTGGAGCCTGTTGCACAAAAATTACACTCAAATTTCAAGCAAACGTCCTATTTACATTCAAGTGCAAATGCTAACATTTTTGTCAACCTGTTGCAGGTGCTTAAAATCAGCATCTGCTCCAATGGAGTTACATAAGTAAACGAAAATCTAACCTTAAGGATTGCTTGATATTACCTTAGAAACAAGGTTTGTTCCTTTGAAAATGGATGCTAATGAGTTGCCAGACAAACTTCCGTTTTTCTTCTGTGTGGAAAAACGTGTCATGATTGTGTTCATGAAGGTATGTTCTTTGCGTATCTTATTAGACATAAACATAGCCTATGACCAATAATAATAGTGCCAGATTTTGTTGTTGTTTTTTTTCCCAGACGTGTGTATTCACAGTTTCTGAAAAGGGAGCGTTTGTTTATGTTGCATTGTTCTGCTCTGAGAGCCTAATATATTAAACATTTTCCCAAAGGATAGCTGTGGTCTTTAATTAACTTTTTTTCCCATATGCCTATAATATATCATTATACAATATTTGGTCAGTACCCTGCTCTTCTACTCTTGTGGAGGACTTATTGGTTCTCATTTCCTGGGGGAGCGTTATGAGTGCAGACAGGAAGAATGCATCAAATGAAAAGTTAATTGTGTTTAAGCTGTGGGTGAGAGAGAAATAGGAAAGAGACTTCCATTCCATTGTGCCTCTATAATAAGAAGAACTAAATATACAGTTTCCGAAGCTACTAACCCAGGAAAACAGAGAAAAAATACCTCAGTTACAGAAAGGACAAAATTTAAAATGTGATTAACCACAGAAAACTTCGCACTTCAGTTTGAAAGCTGTTTACAGGATGATGGACATAAGCACGTGCTGGTATTCCTAGTGATTGCTTCATTGGGAAGGAAAAAATCCTGCCTGCTTCCCAAAGGCCTCTCTGATCCTGTTATCCCAATTCTGTTGTGCACAAAAGCAGAAATGATGAATGGCATGGAGGAACTTAGGCCTTTATAGGTTCATCATAAATCATTACAATATTTGATAGTCGGGCTGCAGGCAGTTTCATGCCAAATCCGTGGCTGGCATGGGTTCTTTCGGGGGAAACCAAATGGGTCACATCTGAGCCTAGACTGTGAGTCACTTCCACTGTTCTGAGTGCTCCAGACCCAGCTCTGTGGCTTACTCATGCAAAATCTGTTTTGTGCAAGGACATGAGTTCCCAAGTGGGTGATAACATGAGAAATAGCAGCTGTTTCAGCGCAGGATTTCCAATATCCTTCTCATTTGAGATGTCCCTATTGCTTATAAGACATTTTCATTGGAAAAGCTCCAACTGTCAGCAGCAATTTACCCAGCAAGGGTCTGTTAGTTTCTGCCTTAATATGGTTAATGGGGCTTTGTGAAACTGAGTCTTCAGATGTCTGCTTGAGCTGGGACAAGGTATTTTTCCCCTGGTTTTGGTGAGATTTTTCCAGACCCCCATTTTTGGGTTTAAGGTTTTATCCGAACTGAAATTTAGTGGAACTTGCTGGGTCAAAAAAAAAAAAAAAAAAAAAAAGCATGGATTCTGATTTAGTTTTGTGCCTTCTGCCCAAAACACTTGAAATCCCTTGCACTGGGATTTCAGGACAGCTTTAGTCCATGTTTCTTTGAAACTCGACCATAGTTTACTCAAAGATTCATAAACCAGAGGGGACATGGCCTGAGTGTCAGGTTTGTAGCTGTAGTGAAAGTGTGTGATGCTTATCTAGAATTTGTCACAGAAATTTTGCCTGGTCATATTTCAGACTTGAACTGTAGAGGTAAGTTCTGTAGAGTCAGAGCTTTGTTAACTTCTAATCAATGGAACATGGAGTGGGGGAGAAAATGGGAGCGGAGAGGGGAAGGCAGACCAAAATGCTACCATATGATAATTCATTTGAAATTTGGTTTGAATATTGCCACAGCCTGTGAAGTGCACAGACTACCATTCATTCAGTAAGGGCAGCTCAAACCCCTTCCCAGTAGTGAGCATGTGTGTTCTTGTAAATCAAAATAATTAACTGGTGTGCTGGGATCTAACGTGCCAACTGCACATGGCAAGCTACATCACCATTGAGGCTTTATTACTTGGATGTTTCTGGTCTCTAGAGATCTTAATTGAGGTTTCATTACACTGTTCACACACTTAATTAAAAAAAAAAAAAAAATCATCCCCTGTCCCATGAGTTTAGTCTAGTGTCCAGATTCTGCAAATACCTGCAAGATTTTAACTTTGTTAGTGGGAGTAACTGTGTTGAAAATTAGTGAGATCATCATAAATGAAAAAAATCGGCATATCATGAACTCAGCTGATTGGGGAGTACTTGTATGTGCTATCTGTGGTAAGTCCAATACCGATTCTACTGCTGTTTGACCAAGACAAGTGATTGGTAAACATGCACTTGTTAGCAAATGACGTACCTTGTCGCAGCAGAATCTGAGAAGTTCTGCCCTGTATCCTCTACTGCTCGCTCTGCATTTTGTTATCAGTGGGACGTGGCAGGACATGACCGATGCTTGGTAACAGTGAAAGTGACCTTTGCCCAGGAATCTTGACAGACAATCCAGCTAAATAAAAATAGTTTTCTGAAAGTAGCCTGGAAAAACAAAAAATTCCCATGTGCATTAGTTTCTGCTTTGTTCGAGAATGCATCGATGAAGTCCTGAATTACACTAAAGCTTCTCTGTCCTCCAAGACAATGGTTTTATTAAGAATGTTGCTGTGCCTCACTTTAACAGGTCCCTAATTCCAAGGCAAGATTATCTAGTAGAAGCACTCAGGCTGTTTGTACAGAACACATTAAAATTCATTTTTCATTGAAATGGACAAAAATATGCAACTGTTCCTTTACCTTTCCACCCCACTACTGAGGAAACTGAAATATCTCATTTCACTCCTTTGTAAGCACATACACACAAGCTAGTAATTTTTTTGGATGTTTTCATGTGATAAAAATTTCCTCCATAGCCTAAACACAAATATAAAATTGCTGCTACACTTCTAATCTTGGTGACAGCACATTATAAAAATCTCTTCTGACAGCAGATGACATTAACTGTGATTAAAATAACTGGCAGTGGTTTGATGATGAGCTATAAAGGGGTGTTTTTAACTACTTTCGTAACCTTTATTCTTTTAACAGGATGCCGTAAGATCAAATTCAGTATCACTACAACTGAAGTATACAGTTTCAGGTAGAATTAAAGAAAGATGATCACAGCTCATGTTTGTTCACCTTAGAAGATATCATAGGTAGGGTTTTTTATTTACATTTTTGAATGGGATTATTTTCTCATGTAGATGTAGGAGATGCTTGTGAGAGGAGCACAGTTCTGCATGGATAACGGGGGAAGGATAATTATACACGTTCTTTGATTTGTGATAATCTGTAATTTACGATGCTGATTTCATGGCCAGTCTTATTCAGGTCTTATAGGGAAACTCAAGCTATCAGCATAAGAACATGGTATGAGTACTGGACGTACAAGTTCAGTAGTAACTAGACGTGTACCTTTTTGCCAGCTGGATGCCATGAGTGCCATAGAAACGAAGGCTGTTGCCACTCGGCCAAGTAAATGCAGCATTAAAGAACGTTATGCTGAGTCCCGTGGGCTGTTGTTGCTTGGGCTGTCCCTAGGCAAGCCCACCTGTCAGCAAGGCAGTTGTGTTGATCAATCTCCAGCGCTTTGCGGAGTTTGCTAGTGGTCAATGTTAAAATCCCAGTGGAGGTTAATTACTAAATATGTTTCTTCCCTTGCTGGAGATTTATAGCGTTTTGTGAGAGAACACCTAGGTCTTCGGAGAACGGTGAAATGCCAAGTGTCAGTTTTGTTCAGATCCCCTACAAGATGAAGATTCATAGTGTGGTGCAAATGGTACTTCAAGTCTCCTGCTACACATGTGCCCGTCTGTAGCTAAATATCCCTCTGGAGGCTGGCAGTCCAGTTGCTACCCTGCTGATGCAGCTCGTTCCATCTGTCACTGATGCTTCGCTAGTTATTAAGTGGCACATTCAAAATAACAAGGGTCTGAATCTAGTCTGACCTGTCTAGAGCTTATCAGAACTCTTCTGGCTTCTAAATTTAAAATTTTTAAGTTTGGAGAGAGAGGCTTTGTCCCCTGCTAGGAGACTTTGAATACTAAACTTAGTATAATAGTGGTCTGAAAGCAGCAGAGCTCTTATGATAAAGGAGTTTGTATATTGGTCTCTATATAGATTTCTTTCCCAAGATTTTTAATCTCGAGGAGGATTTAAAGCATCTGAATCTTTCATTCTCTTAGCTCTGGTAAAATATGAAGGACTTTATGCTGTGGCACACTGCTGTTTTATTGCAAGTTATTCTCCACTAGACCTCAGGAAGCAGAAGAATTGCTTTCAAAGAGCCTAATTTATGGTCTAATATTTATATAGGACTGATTCACAAGTAATTAAGTGTCTGTGCTTGTATTGGATTTCCTTTTAAAGAGTAATAACTTAAATCTAAAGCGGACACTGGAGTTTCACCCATTCCAAAGTCTGAAAGTGTTTGTTTTCCAAAGTAACCTATGGATGACACTTACTTCCCCCATGTAAAATAATGAAGAAACTTGTGACTTTTTGGGTATAGAAGAACATAGGAACACTTATTCTAATGTTCAGCAGCCACCACGTCCCATTGCAATGCTAATGTTCTCAATGCTAGCGACATCATTTGGTACCTCCCTGAGAAGCTGAACTCGAGTTAGAAATGCTGGCTGTGACTGAGTTTGATATTCCTTAAATCCTACCCTTGGAACTTTTTCCCCTCCAAGTTACAAAATCCAAGCACTTCTTTTGTGACTCCTTTGTAAAATCTACCAGACTTGACAGGCATTCCTTTAAAATGGCAAAATGCAAGCAACCAGGGCTTCTATATAAACCAGTGAAGAGCAAGAAATGCCGAAGGCTGACCTGTGGCTTTCCCATCCCTGCCTGCTGCAGACTTTGCAAATAACTAGTCATGTCTGTCGGACTAATGCGGTGCCAGTGTCTGAGTTCAGTCAAGAAATCTTTTGTTGTCCTTCATGATTCCTTTGGCTTGGCTCCTTCTTCATTTTTATGTCAGAGGGGAACGGAATATAGCCAAATGAGGGCATTTTTTGAATTTAGTATATTGTGCCATCAATCAATACCACTTTCCTGTGTTATTGATGTATGCTGTTGGGCTTTTGTCCTTTGAATAGATAAAAAGCAGCTGGATTATTTCTAGTGTGTGCTGGAAAGTACTTGATAATACTGTGTATAATGAATGCAAAGAAAAAAAATCATCCTTCTGAAACTGAAGGAAAAAACTGTTAACTTAGCCTGGACTTGCTTCTATATTCTGTGTATTTTTTTTCGTACTTTTTTTCCTTGTAGAATTTTTCAGGTTCACTTCTTGGGCTTCAAAAGCATTTAGGGTGTTTTCAACCTGAATATTTTCAGTTCCTGTTATCAAAATTGATAATTAAATGGTATTCTTCATCTTTTATGTATCTATAAAACCAAAGGTGAGGAACGGTATCTAAGGAGAGTGAAAAAGTAGCGTGACACAAAAGCACAAAGGATACAATTTGAATTTTCATTCCATGATTAAAAATATTCCTCTCTAGATTTACTTCATTTAATGTTCTACAAACTGTTGGCACTTTCTTATTCCTTGCTGTACAAGCCTTTTCAGCACCCTGGACACCTGATCAGCCAGCGCCTCTACTTCTGGCAAGTTTTTCAGCCTGTGAGCTAAGCTAGCTGCCCAGTTCAGGTACTCTCGTTCCTGGCGCATGCACACTTGCCACTTGCCATACAGGTAATAGGTTTAGAAACATGAGATCAGATTTAGTGTGCTCCTGGGCTATGGATTGCTGCGCCCTGAACATCTGCTGACTCCTAACTTGCATTTGAAATGGTGCCTCTTTGTGGGGCACGCACGGTGGTTGCGCTCTGCCTTTTTAGTGCAGGGTCCTGCTCAGTGGAAACACTGAGTCAGAACAGAGCTCCTGGGCACTAAAGTAATGCTAAGAGTAATAACGGAGAGAAAACAGATTCGGGTATCTGTGCCAATTATAATGCTCAGAGAATACAGAAGCAGTGTAATGGTTTGGGCAAGAAGGAACAAAGAAAGCCAACACAGCAAAAGCCAGAGACTGTTCCTCACCATGTAGCTTAGCTCTGCCAACCCCTAGATGCACAGATGTGATAGTATCTCTGCATCCAGCAGGCTTGTTCACTTTCCTGTCAGTCATTGACTGTGTTTGTTGCTCTTCTGGCGCTGTTCACATTCTAATGATCATTCTGTTGATCATTCCCCAAGATCAGATATAAAGTGAGAACAAAAAGTGATGTTCAAGTCTTTGAATGTGGTTAGGGAGAGATCCTTAATCAAACGCTAACTGAAATGGTTGAATCTGATATTAGGAAAGTGCTTCTTGGAAACTAAGTTTTAGGGGTCTGGCAGACATGATGGGGAAGCATAATACCAGTGGTGGTCTTAAAAAACAAACAAACAAGAAAAAATCACACAAAACAAAACACTATTGTGAGGAAATATGTGGAATTTAGGGTAAGACAGATTGTCATATTGGGAAGGATTATGAAGACTGGTAATGTTTTATCTTTGCTTTTTGTGGCACTTGCAGGCTCCAAGGGTCTGCTTTCTGTTACCCACAGTGCTGCTAAATGTATAATTACATGTGAAGGATGTTCCTCCTGTAGGTGTCTGAGATAATAGTTCTTGCTGCTATTATTTAATGCTGGGGAGAGCCTTGCTCTCTAAAAGACCTCTTACTAGCATGTTTTGCTTAACTTAATCTTTGTTACCAATTTGCTGTCCTGCAATTACTGTAGCAAATTGTACCTTGAAATTTGCTAAAAGCATCTCTTGCTATAAACCATCTCTACACCAAGAACTAGCACAATTAGCACAGAAACAACACACAAGCTAAGGGGAATTATGAAGTTTTGTAAGAGAATACTGTTATCTGGCTTGCACGTTTTCCTTTCAGATTATAGTATCTACATCTGTCTCTCGATGTGTTTTTGCTAATTTTAGTAATGTCTTGAGTGAAGATTAATTTACTAAATATCCCCAGTCTTTGAGTATGAAATTGAAGATCATTGTGTTCCAAATCCAACTTGGGATGCTACCCACATGTGAATGAAACGTTCAATAATACTTGAGTTGTATTGACTTTTAATTAGTTTTAGGCTTTTAATTGCCAGATAACTCCTGAAAACAGAGTTTCAATTCCCAAGCTCCTGAAATGATTTTCAAAACTGTGTTTTTTAAGAACATGAAATCAAAACTCAAAACTCATCTAAATACTGTAGAACACTTAGAAACCTGGACAGCGTTGTCGGTGAGGATGATTTTCCTCCTCAAATCATATTAGGAACACAGCCAGAGTGAAGACTGATATTCTCAAAAGTGCTTGAGGTAATCACATCCCCCTGAAATTCAGTAAGAGTTGGGTGCTCTAAGGTACTAGGAAAACCTAATCTATGGCTAATTACTTCGGTGCTGTTGATAACTCAGTTGTTATTTAAAAAAAATTCAGCCATATTAGAATATACACTGGTGTTAAGAAACTTTTCCTGGGTAGAATGAGTCACGTTGTGGCTGTCTGTAGCAATGTCATTGAGGATGAGGTAAGATAGAAAAAGGTCTGAGTTTGTCACGGAGTGGTGGTTCTGCATCTTTAGTGTTTTCATATTTTTCAGGTGATTTACTCCTCCGTTGGCAGAGTGGGCTGTGGGAATGAAGCCAGTGCAATTAAGCATCTCCAATGTTATATTTCTTACATAATCATCTGACTCTGCCATCTCTTCAGAGCTGTTCTAACCTACAAACTTTATTTCATCATCCTGGCTTTTTTGTAATGAGTATTATGGTTGCGCTCTCTGGAAAAAGCTAATCAGTAAAGCTTGGGAAGTCACTTACAACTGCACCAACTATTCACCTGTTATCTTCTGACCTCTGAGTGACAAAATGGTGATTTCATGCTAGTTTTCAGTATCACAATCTTGGATGTGATCATGGTAGCACGATTGCCATGGATGATTTTCTCATTGGCAGCCACCTGTCTCTGTACCTTCAGATCAAGCTCAGCAGAGCTTTGCTTGGATACAAAGAAAAATTAATTGTGGAGGATAATTTAATGGTGGTTTGGCTATTTTTGTTATGGGAGTCGCAGCATGAACGACATTATCAGCTCTCCTTTTCCTAGAGTTACATTTTCAAGTTACAAAGAATAAATAACCATTTCTTTGTCCATTCTCTGGATTCTAGCTGCAATCTGTTTTGAGGCTGCAAATCTGTCCAGATGGGTCACTTGGACAAACCAGTTTGTTGTCACCTGCAAGGTGTGAAAAGGTTTTATGGGTTACAGCACCAGGGAGATGACTATTAAGGTTGTGGTTGTAGGGGAGGATAGATATATGTGAGAGTCTTGCTTTTTGGAGCGCTTTAGAGAAAAGAAACCAGAACTTAAAAAGGTGAGGAGAAAAAAAACCACAACAACAAAACACCCTATATCTTTCGTGGATATCAGCAAGGAATAGCTTGTGTGAGAAAACAAATAATCTAATGATAAGTTTCCGTACAGAGGAGCACACATCTATGGGTTGATATGTAGAGGCTATTCATTTTCAAACTGCAGTGTTTGCACAGCTTCCATGGCTGTCAATGTGATCTTGAGAAAGTTCAGTTTTCACCGGAGTGGTAAAATGGTACGATCTGTCATTCATTCCATAGTGCTTTATTTCACAATTTACAGGATTTTAAAATTATTCTTGGCAAACACAAACAGCAGATTAGTTTAGAAAGGCCGTGATGGGGCCAGAATGAGATCTTTGGAAAAACAAAAAGATTTGCACTTTTTCTCTCTATGCAAATAACCATGATATGTACAATAGAAAATTGCATCGACTTACGTGTTGAAGTATGCTCCTCATAATCTGGGTTTTGTTTACAGTAAGAATCTGCTAGTTGTGGGTGTTAGGCTTAGCAAGGTAAACTCAGGGGTGATGTTTCTCAGTATTAGGGTTGTTGCTGTACACAAGAGGCTGCAAAAGCTAGCTTCTCCAAACAGCTCCAGAACTGGGATTTCATACCAGGTACCTGAATATTTGGTTCTATTTCTGACACTGCTGAAAACGCAAGGTGAACTGCTGATCTGTGATCTCAGCAGGCGAAGGGAGGATTCGGGTTACGTGTCAAATCATTTTGTCCTGTGAATCATCAAATCCTGTGTAGATCCGGGTCATGGGTTGCACAATGCAATTACTCAATTTCTGGCATCCAAGGATGTTTCAGAAAGGTTAGAATTTCACAAAGAGGTTCAAATGCAGTCTTGGAGGAGGAATAACCTGTAAAAAGGGATGTTAGTTCCAGAATAAACTAAAACTACACCAACCACTTGGGCTCCTGCAAAGGCAAAAGAACTGCTTTTATCTGTCATGGTTTTCCAGGAGGGGAATAGAAACATTCAAGCTGTGCACATGCAGCAGGTCACCATGGCACTTGGGAGAGGGAGATGAATGGTTTTATAGCTGTGTTTTTCTGTTATGTTAACATTTTTTCCAAGTTATTTCCCACTTTTTGCTGGGCTGCATGCCAAAGGTGCTGCTGAACAAAGAGTAGAGTTATTAAGATGAGATTGCCAGTACAGCATTTTGAAAAGAGAATGTGCAGAGTGAGACATATCTAATTATGCCCATCAGCAGGTACTTAGCTGCAGTGTGTGTTTTACTGCTTCTGCAGCTCTGTTTAGGATCTTGGACAAAAATCAGACTTTTTTGAACAATCACTGTCCTACGAGACATAACATCACAGTATGTATTCTCCACTAGCTGTGGATTTCTCCTGTACTAAGTTCATTTGCTGACCTCTAATTTAATTTTCTCGATAGTTCAACTGATTTTTTTAAAGAACTTGTGTAGACCACTTTTTGTGTCAGTTCAGAGGTCTGAGAGTGTTTACCTGTTTACATCTTGTTCGCTCTTTGAATACTTCTTGTCTTTGAATGTCTTATTACTTACCCCATAGCTTCATTGCACCTTCATTTTGGCCAAGACAACCACGTACATGTGGCCTCTGCTAAAAATTTTGCTTCACTGGTTGGTAGTAGGAAAGTTAAAATCTGCATATAACTGCAGTGTTCTTAGCACAGGTTGCCTTTGGGCTCTGGCACGCCATTTTAGAATCCAGCCTCACATTCAAGACTGCCAAGGAAATAGAGATTACTGCATTCTTAGGTGTGTTATTTTCACTCTTACAATCTTTAGGTTCATACAGATGTAGTCCAAAACCACCTGTGAAGGAACAGAGACAAACATTCAAAGTCACTCAAGTAGGCACTGAGGTAACAGAAGTAACAGCAATGCAACAGTAGAATTAGGATGTGACCTTGTCCAAGCAGGACTGCCACAGGAAATTGGCAGAACTGAAGGAAAGTAAGAATTTTCAGGGTAAGAACAAGTAGGTAGTTTAGCAAAGCCTTGACCGAAGTGCTTTAAAAAAAAAAAGTGTGTGTGTGTTGGGGAGGGGGAGAAGTTTACTAAAGGCTCACTACAGAATTTTGGTGCGATGTGCCAACCGACGTGTCTTTCCTTCAGGTTTATTTATCTGGTCTCTTCAAAGGCTGAAGATTGTTTGAGATGTGACTTCTTGTCAAGTGGTTTGTTCTGCTCTTCACTAATTAGGATCCTTTCCCCTTGAAGGATTTCTACTCCTGTAGCAGGAGAATGACAGACGTGGCTTGGCTGTCTCTGCAACATCATACTTGACCTTTGGAGAGGCTTTTGTGGTAACTGCAGCTTCTAAGTACCTGCCAAATCTTCACTCTTCAGCTTCTCGGTCCCTTGAGCTTCTTACTGCACCTGGCTGTGCTGTTACTGTGTGCTTTGCGGTAGTGTGGTCTGGCTTTGTGAGGGGCGTCTGACAGAGGTAGTTCTCACTCTTTCCTGGAGCCATGCGTCGTATTCTTTTACATAGGCATGGTCTAGTCTGTATTTCTGTTGTGAGAAGCAGTACCAGGGATGTTCACCTTGTCTTTGAAGTGCAGACTATTACATTTCCTAGTGGCATTTGGTTTTGCAAAAACTGACCACTTCTAGAAATATGAAAATACATTTGCGTCTCCTCCACAAAAGTGCCTTTCTGATGGAGAAAAGTGTGGTGGCTTCTCTTAATCTGGTATGCTTCTACCATGGTTGATCATGTAGGAAAACATGCAGGTGATTAAACACTGGAACAATCAGGTAACGTGTTCATGTGAGGGCTTTAGATCAAGACAAGGTTTTCCTAAATAATTGCTTAGATGTAATTTGCAGGTCTGGAACAGACATGACTGCAAGTTATTTGGGATGGCCTAATACATGGCAACAGCAGGTTTTGGCTGTATAAATATAATATCTCAGTATTACTAGAGAGATATAAAATGTCTGTATAACATCTTTTATTTAAATAAAAAAATAATTCACATTTGATTCCAGCATAGATGTATCACATGGACAGTGATACATTTTTCATGCCTGATGCATTATCTTTGTGACTCTGCCATATGAGATGTACGTGAATAATATATCTAAAAACTACAGAGAATATAGCACTTCTTGATGGAGAATTACATAAGAATTTTCCTTTGTCTGTCCTGGATAATGTATAACATAACCATTCAGTTGATGGATGACCTTAGGGTTAGCAGGGTTTGTTGAGTAAGTTGAAAATCAACGAACAATAATTCCCCCCACCCAATGATCCATGAGTATTAAATCTTTCGGTTTAATTATGCTATGAGTTGAAGGGAGAAAATGCACACAAAGAAATCAGATGAGGTCTGTGAGGCATTATCTTTCCGTTGGCAGTCAGTGAAGGAGGCTCTCTGTGCTGTGTTTGTCAAAGAAGGACGTAGGTACGCGTGCTTGCAGGAGTATGTAGATGTTTAGCAGCCAGTGTCCAAAGGCTAACTTCGTGTTTCATATGACATGTGGAAGGCAGCAAAAAAAAGAAAATGTGGTGGGCTGTGAGGTACAGAGAGGCTGGGTCTGGCGTACCTGAGCCATGGAGAGAGGTAACCAGAAGTATCACTACACACACGTCGTACGTTTTTCTCTTTCCTCAATGTCTGTTGATGGGCCGGGCAGAGGACTCAGTGGACTCTTGCCTCACTCCTTCTAGCCATTCTTATATAACACCGGTAGCCTTCTGTTCTTTCTAAATCAAAGTTTTGGAAGGTCCTCAGTCAGTCAGAGGATTAGACGACTCAGGCAGACCAAGCTATGTTTGCAATAAAGAGAAACTTTTCCTCCTCTTACTCAGTGCAAAAAGGCATTACTGAGCCTAGTTAGAGAGGATGTCTGCGTTTGGCTGTCATTGTGCTTTGTATTGCAAAATCACCTTGGCAGTGAGATTTCCCTGGGGAGAGAAAGCATATTACAAGAGCCCTGGGGATGCTACAGAAGGACAGGCATAGCACAATGAAATGGCCATAACACATCTAGCCAGGCCTTTATTTGGAATTATTATATTTTAAGGCATTAAATTAGCTAATGTCAGATTCTACACTGGATTTCTGTAGCTGGACACTTGCTTGAAATACCTGGGGAAGGCTCAGATCCAGACGTGGCTTCAGAACTTGGCTTACCTGAAGCTGAGCATCGCAGGAGAGACCTCGGTGATGTGCAGCCAACAGAGAACAGTGATGCTTAGGAGCCCCATCTCTAGAGGGTCTGTGCCAAAATAATTCCAGCTATTAGCCTAACGCCAGTTATACAGGAGACCACAAAAAATAAGCTGAATGGCTCAGATTTGGTTGACGCACTGAGTAGGATAGCTCAGATTGAAGCAACGAGTCTCTTGCGGAGAATTACGACAACTGAACTGTGCTCTGTGCAGGAGTTTGGCTGAAGGACACTGACTTCTTTGGCTGGGTGTTTGGCAAGGGTGGAATGGAAGTGCTACGGGCCAGATACGGATGTCTGGCCATCTGCACAATTTTGCCGTGTGCCAGTTGCTTGACTTAGGCCGGGCTGTCGGAGCAGGTGAGATGTGAATATCATAGCTAAGCCTCCTCTTTTCCTCCCACTGCTCTTTCACCTATTCCCAGGTGGCTTCTTTGTATGGCTATGAACTTCAGGCCTGGCTGCAATTTTTTGTCGGTGTTGTTTCAAACGTTGGTGACCACTTATTCACCACATAATCACATTTCTGTGCTCAAAGAGGTTGTAAACTTGGAGCTGGTAATGCGAGTGTCTTACTTGCAAGTGCCTCAAACAGATGAACGCGACATTTTAACTCTGAACTGACATTGGAAAGGATGCTGGGGATGGGGAGGAATGCACAAAAACAACCAAACAAATTGTTTTTAAAGTTCTGAATTAAATATGAAGTTGAAAGATAACTGTTTCTGTTCTCACTGAAGTGGAACTACTCCTGTACTTCAAGTAACCTGGTTGAGATTTTTTTTTACCTAATTTCTCCTAGCACCGATCACTTTGTTGTCTGATATCCATGTTTCTTGGTTGGGTCCTGATTCTGTATTTCTCGAACCATGAATTAAAATTTGGTGCTCTCAATATGTAAAAAATATAGTAGAAACAAATAGAGCATCTGATCAGGTTATTTTTGTCTAAATGTATTATAGATAATTGTATCCTTCAGATTATTATAGTTGGAAGCATTCAAATGGTTTGATAGCCTTTTCATTACTATGCTGCTAACTGCACAGTTTAAATGAGAAGCAAAGCCTAGGCTGCTTTACCTTTGGTTTTATTACTTTATTTGTACCTTCATGCCTTTAGAAACTGGTGAAAGTGAATGGTGTGCAGGGCAATGTTTAAGCCAATATAAAGTTTTTGTATTAGTCTTTGTGAAAGCAGCTTGAAAACACTTCTGTCTGGATTAGGTCTTGGAGTTTGTGGTTTTTCTTATACAGCCCCTTCTGTTGAGTCGTAGTGATATTTCTATCTAGTATTTTATGTATTTTTTTTGGCTTCTCCTTACACAAAAATAAAATAAAAACAGAAATTTAGAAAGTTGTTATCGTAACTTTGAAAATATTCTTTGTAGCTAGAGACACTTCTTGCATAAAGTTTTCTTTTAAAAAGCAGGAAGGAAGGATGACTTTTATAAAAGACTGGCTTTTTTTGTTTTGAGCAAATCATTTGATTTTCCATAATTGCCGCGATTCCAAAGAGATGTCTCCTGCTGAACATAGAGCAGCCAGTGGCTGATCAGCGAAATTCAGCGGGGCTGTTTAATGAGGGGTGAAGACAATACGAATGCAAATCTCGTGAACAGTTGCTTTTTCACAGTTGGTAGGCTGTGTTGCAGGTGCATTTTCTTAATGAGGGTTAATTTGTCTCATATTTTAATCTGACAATACTTGGCATTGTTACTATATAGGTTTACTTAAAGAAGTAAAATGAAGCTTTTTAGCGTAAGATTGGGATTTGATTTAAGCGAACTATTAGTGCTGAATAGCAACTGACGTTACTCAGAACCGTCCTTTTACTCATATTTTTATGAGCTCTCTTGATTTTTCTGACAAATCAGAGAAAGGTAACTAAGTCAGACTGTTCTTTTAGCTGTGTGTGTTTTTAATTTATTTCTTTTTATTTACAAATCCTCGGAGACTGAGACTGAGATAAAACTGAAAAGGCTGTCATTGATCAAGATTTACTGAGGAAGAACCAGGAACAGAAGTGTTGTTGAGTACCACAGAAAGCAGTAAAATGGTCAGGTAGTGCTGTGTTCCCGTTTAGCACGTATTCTCATTGCTCAGTTGAAGAAAGCCTCACTGTGGTGCACAACTTCCCCACAACTTTTCCATTTGGGCAGGGAGGAATCTGTTCTTTAAATAGGGATGCTGAACCGAAGGAAATACAGCCCTTCCCTAAAGAGGAAGCCGTCAGACTAACCCAACCCGCCTGAATTAGCAAAAGCAAGCTTTACAAATTTTCTCTTGAATACCCCTTAGTTGCTGCTGTTACTGGCTAATAAAATGCACTTGTGAGAATAAATATCCTGTCCTGCTAGGAAGTCCCATGGCTCACAACAACCAGAGGTGTGTGCCTGACAGTTAGGTGGTGGCCTGGCTTAGCTTTATTGAGATCACCCTATAAAATTCACTTCATACCTGTAAAGAAAAAGAAAAGCCACACTGGGCACAGGGAAAAGGAAAGGCTAGCTTTTCTGGCTTTTCTGCAGTTGCTTATTAAGCATCATGTGTAAATTATCCATTGTTATCCTACTGTACTCTGTAGCCTTTTAAATCTCAGATGCCTCTCGTATCGACTTGTTTTCATCCAATATGAGCGCTCATGAATGCGGGATGCTGAAGTACTAGGTCAGAAATCAATTCCATCCTTCTGAAATATTACCTCTATGCCAGTGACTACTGCTTCAGGGAATCTAGTTCAATATCCTATCTTATGCTCATATAGATTACTTCTTTAGCTTCCTTATATCTGGAACATGCAAAGGAATATTCCTACTGTTGTAAAGTAAATAACACCAAACAATCAATGTGTGAAAAAGGTCCTTGATATTTCTGACAATTGGCAAAGAAATTTAGAGCTTTTTTTTTTTTTTTTCTCTCACTTGAGATCTGATCCTGGTGAATAATGGCTGAAATGCACCGTTACCATGATATTTATACAGTAAGTCAGTGACTTTAGTTTGGTCCCTCACAGCTGGGCGCAGAACCAAAAGGGGTTTGACCCCTGGCATCAGAGCTGGGAGGCTCAACAAAAAAAAATACCGAACTGCTTTTCTCGCTTTAGACAGCCCTCCTGGTTCAGCACGTCGGTGGCCCGGGGCTGTATGTTTCCTCTGGAATTTTCCATTTCCTGGCAATTCTGTACCCATGCGATTGTATAGGGATTTCTGCAGTAAAAAGGTGCCCACCTCATTTAATCACTAAGATTAATCACTCAGGTGTCTATATATAGAAGACAGCTAGATTCGAATAACAGCTTATCAAGGAACAGTTTGCTACCTGGTGCTCGTGCTGAGGTACAGCGTTAAGGCAGGACAGTATCAGGGGAAGGAGCAAAATGGAGTGGATATTTGCCAAGGGTTATTCTTAATTCATACGGCAGGGTTATTTTTCTGACTTTGTTCAGAGCCATTACTGGAAGCAGTCCCTCAGTCACATCAAGGGACTGCCTGCACAGTGCCTTCAGCACTGATGTCTGTGTACGTGTGTTTTCTGTCAGGCAGAACTAGCTGGCCTTACTCGAGGAGCTGTGCAGAGAAGATAGTGTGTGTGTGTGTGTGTGCATGCGTGTGTGTGCGTGTGCTCCAGCCCCAGTCAGCAGCCTGAGTCCTCGGTTCAGCACAAAGAACTGAGAATAGTCCTAGGCAGAGTCAGAGCTTGTGTGAAGACTAAAGATAAGGGGAGTTTTGATCACTGTGCAGGGATTAAGGTGGAGGAGGCTGTTGAGTAATGGTGAGATTTTGGAAATGTGTTTAGTGCCGCTGTTTTCCAGAGATTTGTCCTTCTAGCTTCAGAGCTCCTGTCCCTCCCCAGAGACTCCACTCCCAGCAGTGTTTCTATGGTCTGCGGCCACGAGCTGGAGGCTTAAAGTGATGTGAGACAGCAAGGTGTGAAGGTACTCGCTTTTAAACAAGAAGTATTTACCAATTCCAATTTAACTTAAAAACCCAATAAAACAAAGCTGCGATATTTATGAGTTAAGAGCAGTGAACTGCTCTACCTGTGCCCGTAGCAGTGATGTGCACATGAGCTGAGCACCGAGTTGGGGCTGAGCACCAGGGACTGGCAGGGTGCACCCAGGGGTGCGAGGAGAGGGCCTGGAGGGCTCTGGGCTCGTAACAGAAGGGCTGCATTTGTGTCCTGCCTCCAGCTTCAATGCACTCTGATGGGATTGCCCTGCGTTGGTGCACAGCCGGCTGGGTCGGGTGTTTTGATAACACGCTTCTCTTTGGGATAGACAGACCCAGCGCTCACGTGGGGAATCAGCAGTTCTACAGAAGCTAGTTTTGTAGACTCCCAAGTACTGTGATAAGTTAATTTATTTCTGTCTAGTCAGGAGAATGATATACACAAATCTCACTTCTGACTGAAATCAAATAAAACTCATTACTCCCCTGCAGCATTTGGGATGCTGACAATAATTTCCAGAAGCATATCCATCAAAACAAGAGCACAACTCTAAAATCAGATTATGATGAGTTTCCTGCTCAGAAGAGTACTGGCGTTCCAAACCAAACAAATGCTATGCTTTTGATTTTTAAGCAATTGGGAAACGTGGGGTAACTATTAAAGTACTCTCATTTAATTTCACCTGGTTTTGAGATATGAGTTATAAGATATTTGTCTAACCTTTACTTTTCAGATATAAGAGCCAATGTTGATGCATCATATCTGTGTTCTGAAAAATGGGCTCTTGATGTATCAGATATTATGGGCATATGTAAGAGTTGATGCTTCAGGTACTATACTTAGCCTTAGTGTTTCATGTAACACATTCTTAAGCTACATACTTGTTCTTTATTTTGATTAAATTTACAATAAACTTGCTTGTGAATAGTGATTTTAGTAGGAAGTTCCCAGAGCCTATTTGATGTATTATTAATAGCACATATTGCACGCTAGGCTGCCCGACTGCTCATAATCTAGCTTATCTTGATTAAATGTGGAGTCAAGAGTTCTCTTTTAACAAAGATCTGTCTTTCTGAATTACAACCTACTTAGCTGTTTTCTTTACCTTCTCATTTGAAGGAAGCTCAGATGTGGCTTAGTAAACAATGACAACATTTTCTGCAATCAGACACCTGTCCATCCCATTACAGCTGTCACTTGTCATATTTTTCAGCCCGTGTATGGAAAATGTTGGCACTGCAATGCAAGGAGGGGAGGGCGGCATGTGCTAATCTTTTTATTAACCCATTAATAGATGGCGTGCCAGCCAGCTGATCAAAATACTGTGCTTTGGAGATCTTCACAAACATGGGGCCATGGCAGAAGACATGCAGGTTATCTTCTGAAATGAAGGGTAATTTGGTTTTGTGCTTTGGTGGCTATTGAAGTTGTTGTTATAGTTACCATATACACAAATAGATCCTCATCTATATTAGGCTAATTATTTTATTTTTTTAAAGCAACTGCTTAGGGAGATACAGTATGGGATTTTTAACCCAGCCATTTTTATTGTTGGTAATGGAAGTTTTTATATACAAATCTGGGGAATTTGTTCCTGCAAGTAGTATATTTCTGCAATATTTTATTTCCAGTGCTGTTGTGGACCAAAACATGTGAGTTACTCAGCACTACGGTTCCTAATTGAGTTGAGGGGCTGAATACTATGGGATTGTTTTTTACAAAAATGGTATTTACGCTCAAAATGAAAATTCCCAAGCAGCTCTTTTCAGGGTAGTGGTAGGGTCTGACTGAGCCTTGCTGTTGTCATGTGCCCTTTGTTTGCCTCCTGAATTTCTCCACACCTGAACGTTTTTCTGGCTGACGCATCCTCTGGTACTCAGTGCTTTTCAGAAGCATCAGGCTCTATCTACGGTGTCACGTGCTGTAAGACAACTGTTACATTGCTTTACCTCATTGAATGCAGGAGGTGCAATAAGGCTGTAAATCTCCTAGATGACAAAACATAAAATTTACATGGAAGATCTAATCTATCCTGTTCCGTCCGATAAAAAGAAGGGTCGCTAGTGGGTAGTAAATTAAGGGGCAGTATAGAAGTTTTACCTGGATGTGCTAAATCATTTGACCGTACCAGGCTTATGTGACTGTCTTTGTTAATAACTACAGTGCAGATTACCTGCCATTGGGTTATGAAAGAACACAAGGGAAGGTCAGTATTTGCCAAGCCTTTCCCATATAAATAATGTCTTTTGCAGATCCTCGTGGATTACTTTTGTCACTTTTTGTGATTACAGTTTTTCATCGGGTTATTGTCAAAGTGCGGGGCAGCGAGGTGGTGTTGCATACCTTTAGCAACAAGGCAATACAGGAGACAGGGCAAAGGAGGGCTTTCTGCATGTGTGTGTGTATGTATATATATATATATTAGATTTTTTTGGTTTCCTACCTTTGGTTGCAGAAATTCGTTGAAGAGTGTTGCTGTCTAACAGGCTTGTTCCCCCAGTTGTAACCAGTGCCACAAGGCAAGTCCCCGAGCTCTTGCTATGTGTGCAAGCTCACAGGTGCACGTACGTGCAATGTGCCGCTCATGGCTGTAAGCTTGCTTCTCAGTAGATCTTGTTTATATTTCTCCCTCTTCACTTCAGATTGAGTTGTAGCATTTGCCCTTGCAACTGTATTGAAATCCTCACTGCAACAGACTGTTCCCTGCTGAGCCCAGGCTGCGTGTGTAAAAGTAAAGCAGGTGGTGAGCATGCTGTGACTTGGAGGGTTTAGGCAAAGGGTGGATTATATATTTCATTGAAATTTTAAGCTCTTCCTCCCTTCTTCTCTTTCAGAAGCTAAAAAAAAAAAATCAGATGAACTCTAACACTAAACTCTTAAAGCGTATGTCTGAAAAATCTCTACTTCAGCTCATCATTTTAACCAGGTATTTTAGAGAGGACTTTGTTAAAAGCCGAAATCCAACTTGAAGATTACTGATGAGGAAACCTGCTCATTTAAAACAATGCTGTGTGTACAGGGGGTTGTATGTTTTGGGATGCACTTAGACTATAGCAATTGAGGACGGTTAATTGAAGCATTTATCCAAATCTGATGCAGAATGACCCATCAGAATAAATAAGCTCTTCTGCATGGCATTACTTTTTGACTCAAGGAAGCTTCACAGATGCCTGGGAGTCAACAGCCTTCTGAGTTTGCCAGTACTTGCGCAGCTAATTTAGGCCTGGATTATCAAAGTAACTCACAACACTGACTTAACTCTGTTCCTGCTGAAATCAAGAGGGGTAGGCCAAAGCTACGTGTCTTTTGAAAAATTCACTGCTGGGCTCCTCCTGCCTCCACCCACCTGCAAAAAGAGAGCCATCGTGCTGTATGATGGGCAGCTCGCCTGGAATTGGTGGTTGGGTAGTGTGTACCGAAAAGCAGCGTGCTAGTACTGCTGAGAAGAGATGTTAGGTTCACTTTAGCTATCAGGGTAGACAAATTATTCCAGTTTTGGTGTTTTCAAGCTAATTTGGGCGAATTATTTTCATTGACTCTGCAAGCCATGGAGTAAATACGTTATTTTGACCAATTTACCTGTGGAAAGAAGGAAGGAGGGAAGACCAGAAATTTCAGAATGGTGGGCTTCGTGCTGTGTTTGATGCTGTGAAGCCTCAAAATGAGGTGAATGACCAATGCCAGCTTGGGAGTAGGGAAAGAAACCCTGGCCCAGTAAAACGCAATGGGAGAAACCGCTGTAGCAGTGCAGTGTCATAATTTTCTGTGAGGCTGCATGAGGGGTTGTTCATGGCAAGAAATTAGGCAACCAACAGCTTTACGAGCTTTTTTGTTGCTGCAAGCAGGAAGAAAGTGTGCTGCTTGCCCTGCTGAGGTGAGAGCTGTTAGAGCTCTGCCTGCGAGGTGTCAGGGATGTGGCAGGAGGGTTACCCTCCCGGGGCTGTACCTTGGGGCACGTCCAAACTGGCTGACGTGAGGCACGAACATGGTTTGTCAGAAGGATGGCCAGGGTTCCACTGCACAAATCTTAACTTAATTTGGGGTTTGCAGCAGAGCGTACCAGCAGGAGGGTTTCACTGGGGATCGATAGGAAAGATTTGGATTGCTTTGGGGGCATTTTGCTGCAGAGGAAATAAAAGCTGTGTCTCTAACTTCAACAGTGTCGTCTGCTTAAAATGTCTTGTGGGAGAAAAAATATCATGGAAAAGTAGATCCTTTTATATATATATAAAGCAATGTATTTGGAAATTCACTTTTTTAGACATCTGCCATCATTTTTTAAAAGAGAAATATTAAAATTTTGAAATTAGAAAAGATAAATATTTCCTTGCAACTGTGCTTATGTAGAAAGGAAAGCCAAGAGGTATAAAGAGAGTAAAATAGCTTCATCAACCCCTCCATCCCTTCCTTACCCGCCTTCATCCTTCCATTTGTTTTGGGGTGGGAGATGCCTCATGTTGGCTGCTTTTTTTGTAATGAATCAAGGGGAAAGAAATGAGCACCTACAAAATAACCAGCTGGTGCCAGGTCAGGGCGATCGTGTCACCTCATGTCATCGCCTTTCCTGGAAAACGAAAGCAGTCAAAGTGAGATAGTCCTTGGCAGCTTGTCTGATTGATCTGCAGCATCCAGCTGAATTCTGGCCTTTACTGACCTGCCATCCCCCTGCAGCAGCACCAGTGTCTCAGGTCAGGAGCAGGCACCAAGCAGCGATGCCAAGCCGTGGCAGATAATTTTTCAGGCGGTGGCAGCTGGTGGGCTCCTTGCCCCCCTTTGCGAGTTGAGCTGATCCCCCTGGAGAGGTTCATAGGGCTGTAAAGGGGACGGGCTGCTCTAGGGCTTGCTGGCTGATATTAACACCCAGAGCTCTATTTTCCTTTGCTTTCCCGTTTAAATAGACTGGTATTAGTGTTATGGCCGTGTTTTGTGCCTGGTAGCACTGTTACAATGAATGATCTGTCAGCGTTTTCGGGAAAAGGTGTTAATTTCAGGCAATTACAACTCAGCAATAAAAACTTGCTTCAAGCAGGAATATGAAATACAAGTGCTTAGTAGTGGTGTTAATATTTATGTGCAATCTCTCATACCAATGGTTTAGCAATTCAAAAGCGATTTGAGCTTAACTCCTGTGTTTGACTGCACTTCAGAAGCTTGCTTTTCCTACCGGCTATGCAGGCACCAGGTTTGTTTTGTGCTAAGCATGACAATCTGTCTACAGGGGGCCGTCGTCTGAATTAGCTGAGAATCCCAAATTATGGACACCAGCAGTCACAGCAATAATTAACAGTTCGGTGTTATGACTTCTTGCAGCCTTTATCACTACTGTATCTTCCTGCTGTGGCTCAATGAGGATCCGTAGAAAACAAAACATAAACACAAACAACACGAGCACATGCTCCATGGAATAAATCCCTAGCTATCCCCTTTTTTGCTCCAGTGAGAATTTTAGCTGAGACTGAGATTTTCTTTTCTTGGGAGTTTGCCAGAGGCCTCTGTACTTATTCTTTAGTTTGCACCGCCTTCTCCAAGTTGGTAACGCTGGCTGGCTGTCATTGCATGTCAAATCTGCAGTGTTTTTTTCAGTATTTTTTACAAAAATTCTAATCTTTTGTTATTTTGAAGAAAATGGTCTGCTTTACCTTGACTGTCTTGTAAATGCTTCCAGGGGTGGCCGCAATGCTGGGTGACACGTGTGGTTCATCTCCCACAAGTCTGTAGGGTTGGCACAATTTGCTGAGAAGTCTCCTGGCCAAATCACAGCTTCCAGTTTTGCAGATGACTATTTGGGGTAACCTCAGAACTGCACAGCAATCTGTTTCTGTGGCCACACGTTTTCCATCAGAGCAGCAGCTTCCAAAGAGCCACACACCCACAGGTAGCTGTTCTGGTTTTGATGGAATCAAAATCCTGTACAGATAAAGACCTGTGGGGTAACTGGGGCTCTGGAGGCTGCTCTACATCTGCATGGCCTCTACCAAATTTGGGGTTGGGAAAGTATCTTGTAACCTTGTATTTTTTGTATTTTTTCTTTTTTTTCTGTTTTTTTTTTTTTTTTTCCATTTCTTTTTTTTTCCCTCTGAACTGTTTGGCACATTCCTTTCTCTTTACCCTTTCCACGTAGTAAATCGTGTTCTTGCTGACAGCCGTGGTAATTGCTTTATGTAGTATGAAAGTCTTCCATTCTCTCTCTCTTTTTTTATAGTATGCAACCTTCCACAGCTAAGTTTAAAAGGACAGAAAAATTCATGGTGTTTGCAATAAGAGCATGTTTTATGCTTGCCTGCTGTTAAAGCAGAGAGAATACTGCCCTGATATGGAAATGTCAGGGGCATAGACCCGTGTCTAAGGCAGTAAATGTTTCTTTTATTTCTTATCCTACTTTATTCTGGTTGATATTAATTTTAATCTTTTCTTGGCATTTGGAGCGATAAAAAGGGCAAAAATCCTGAGGCTTTTTTCTTATGTGGCTTTGTGCTTACGAACCAAGCCTTCAGACTTAAAATGAGGCTTAGGCCCATCCTGCCTTTGGAGACAGCTGGGAGCTCTTACAAATATATGGAAGCATGGGGATGCTGCTGGCTGAAGGCATTGTCTGGTGAACTCATACAGAGCCTGCCCACTGTGGATCAACAGAGGCAAACGTTCAAGATCGCTGTATAAAAATCTACCTTCCAAACTCCTCTTGTGAAACTGGCCACGTGTGGTCTTAGTGCTGCTTTGTGGTTTTAGCTGCAGCCCCCTGTGCTGCGTAGCAGCCCAGGAACGTGCGTTGGCTGCAAGCCTCAGCACTTCTGTGTAACAGGGCACAGAGGATGTGCCCTCGGTGAGCAGCCCCAACCGGGAGAGGGTTGTGCTTCGTGTCCCGTGGTGTGCCATGTCCCCATTCCCCCCCTTCTGCCAGAGGTGGGGGCTCTCCCTGTCACGAGCGGTGTGGTGGCATAAGGTTCGGACGCAGCCGCTCTCTTTCTTGATGATTCATTTTGAAGTTGGCCTGACTTTCACCTCCAAGCCCAGGGAAAAGCCATTACGTGCTTTCTGGTCTTCAGCTCGTGGATGGATTCGTGCATGTTGAGATTCCAAAGACTTCGCAATTGAAGTTCAAATTAAGGAATATGTGGTGCTTGGCACGGGTACATACGGCTGGAAAGATAAATTCAATTGTGTTTAACTGCTAGACAAATTTTCACAGCCTTTGATTTAATCACTAGAGCATTAACAAGAAGGTTTGGCCCAGTGCTTCACTATTTAGCTGTGCTATTTGGTTACTAGACTGGAACAGAAAACAGCAGGTATTGTCATGTTGGGGAGAGGCATCCCACAGCACGTTCTGCCCTAGAACGAAGCCTGAGCAATGAAGAAATAACAATTTCTTGCCTGATCAAAGACTGCTTATAAAATCGGGCCTGCTGGAATGCAAAAAGTTCTATATTCATCTCTTAGGAGTAGATAATAAACTCTTCTTCTGACTGAGAGAGTCCCCGCGCTGCTTAGGGCTTAGCACACGTAAAGTTTTCCATGAACACACTCCAACCTGCGCTGCAGGCATGGTGCTAAATGCTGGGGCTCTCTACGGGACACCTCCCTATATGAGCAGCTATGAGCGAGGCCCAGTTCCATGATCTTCATGCTCTACTACTGTATTAATCACAATTATACAGTAAATATTTATTAAATATTTATTTACTGTATAATTATATCAGTGACAATGAATGTAATTTTAATGTCAAAGTTTTCAGGAAACATTTAGCCAAGACGCTGCTATATTACATCTTGAGAGGAAGGGGGGGAAGTGGAACTTTTCTGAAGTGATGTTTCCATTCTGTTCTGTATAAATGGGCCAAAGAAATGCATATTCCCTTTCTGATATTACTGCAAAGAGATTTATATGTGAAATAAATATTCGTAAATCTTTGTAAGGGTGCCTACATTATTTATGGTTGGTTTAGTTTGGTTTGCATGCCATATTGCTCTCTTCTGTTAAACAGTTTTTACACCATCAGGCTTTTCCCATTAATCACTGCAGCCTGTGCTCGGTTGCCCCGGCTGAAGAGCCATCTATTACATTCCAGCAGCCACAGTCAAAGTGATCTGATTTTTCTGTTGGTTGTTTTATCCAGTGGTTCATAAACCCATGGCTGTTATTGCACTAGCAAAGATAAAGTTTTGATGTATCAGACTGATGTGTTTGCCGTGTTCCTCTCCTCCCCACAGCCAGGCAGCGAGGGGTTGGCGCTGCCAGCTGTGAGCACCAGGTTAGAGGTGGCCTCAGTCCCTAAATCTGACCCTGCCTTGCCCAGACCTCTTCACCTCGCCACTGCAGACGTGCAGCTCTTTTGTATTCCTGTGAGTCTGTTTTAATATCTTGCTTTTCTTTACGCCTTTTCTAATACTTTAAATAGACCCTTCTATGGGCCTTTAAGTGCTATGATATCTAGTCTTGCTTTACGATGAGCAATAAATGGAGCACTAATTCATACATGCACGCACAACAAGATGCATCTGGCGTCATTGTGTGTGTGTATGTGAGCTACAGATGATTAAGGAGTAAAGACAAGTGGGAGTGAGGAAGCCTTGCAATTCTGCTTTCTTCGCATACAGCTGAGAATGTGCGTGGGTCTATTTTGGTAGTCTCAAGGGAGATTGAGTTACTTGCCTCCGTGAAACCAAGCTGTTGGAAGGGGTGGCATAGCTGTGAAAGGTTCGTCCCTCTTTCCCCAGCAAAGTCCTGGTACTCCTCTTCACCCGAGAAAAGCAGCGCACGCGAGCTGTAGTAAGGATCCTGCCGCGTTAGTTATCCTCTCAGCAGCGAACGGGTTGTCTGATAATGAGGTAATCTACAAATACCAAATCCAAGGGAACTTTTGTGTGACTGAATAGCCAAAGTGATTCATTAAAAATACATGAATGCAGATGGCTGTAAAGTAAGAAAGTCACAGCTGTTCGTTCTCGTACGATTCTTGCGAGCACATTTTTAGCTGAGGTGCCTGAACCTTCTTCTAAAAATACGGGAGGGGGAGGACAGGAAACCTCCTGCTTTTAAGAGAAAAGCACAACAGGAGCCATGTGGCTGTAATTCATGTGGGGTGTTGCTCCGAAGCCATAAAGCACAGCCATGTGCTCATACCCCAAAAGGGCATAATTGTTTCATGATAACAGTTCTCCCTAGAGCTGCCTTACTGGTATTATAAAAAGCATTTATTGTGGAGAAAACCTATATTTGTGGTCCTGGCAGTTAAGAATATTGAACAGTAGTTGCAGCTGAGATAGTGGCTCACAGAGCTTAATGCAGCTCCTCAGACTTCTCATTAGCTGGACACCGCTCCTTCCAAGCCACGGGGAAAAAAAGCGAAGTCTTCAGAAAATTGCAGGTGAAAGTACAGAACAACTTCTAGAGCCTTCACACAAACAGCGGCGTTTGTGTAAGGTCCAAAGAGCAAAGATTCATGTTTTTCTTTTAAGAGGCCGAACTGTGGGTCAAACTGCTTCTGCTCAAAGGAGCTGCATCAGTGGTCTGTGGGGTGTTTCTAGGTGCCCCGAGAGCCCTGCGAGCAGCATGACGCTGTCCACAGGCTGTGTTCGTGTGCTCCTTGACAGAGGGATGGTGGTCAAAGCCTCTTCGTGGTGGGTGGCGAGCTTGCCATTCTTTAAACAGCACACGAATAATTACACCACCGGATTTTGGATTTGAACGTCATCTTCCACAGGGTGCTTTCAGCTACGTGTTCCCAGATGTTTACAGCCCATTATACAACACTGGTTCGGCTGTCGTGGTGCTAGAGGAGAGTTGTACTCTGGTTTGAAAACACGTTTCAAAGCTCAGAAATTATGCTTGTGCAGCTATTCTGGTCAAAGAATTTGGATACACGTTTCCTGAAGTTGTTTTGTCTTAATTCCTCAGCTGTCACTTAAGCAGTAACATGTCTTTGGGAGTGTCCAACAACTGCAGCATCTGCTGGAAGGATGACTGGCCTTCAGCTGCCTTCAGAGGAAGCACTGCACTTAAAATTTATTTTTAAAATTTTCTTCAACACAAATTATAATCACAAAACAGAAAAGAGAATGTGGCAAACAAGATATTTCTCTGTTTTAATACTGGCACTCAGACCTCCAAAAGAAGAACAGAAGACAAATTAAAAATCTCCGTCAAAACTACCATTAGGGCAACGTTAGAGAGCTGACAGGGCTGGGGGTAGCGTTGCTGTTAGGAATGCAGTTAGGGGTAGTACAGAGTACAAATTCCGTAGTCGTGGTGCAAGCGTATACACTATTCAGCTGAAAGATTTATAATGCACATGAAATATAAATAAAAACAGGTTTGCAGCATATAGGAGCATCGGTGTGATGAGCCTGTCAACAGAGTGTTCTAGGAGGCAAAACTTATTAAAGTTAGTCTGAAAGAAACTGCTTGAAAAGTCCAGACCCTTGTCCAAACCCTCCTAAACTGCAGCTAGTGTGTCGTGTATAGGTTTTGTTTGCTTGTGTTTTTCTTCTAAATTTCATTGCTGGTAGAAGAGTAATATCTCTCCAAATGATTTATTTTCAAGAAAACAAAGGCCAGCTGCATCTTTCCTAAATTTACAAACACTTAAAGAAAAGAAAATCCATTTATCTCCAGACACCGGCTTTCCGTAGTCCCTTAATTTATAGGATTGTCCATTAAATGGCTGATTAGCTTTGTATTCTTTATATGTGCTTCAAGAGAAGCAATCTCTTTAAAGTTTGCAGAGATTTGTGTTTGCCTGCTATTATCCTTAGTACTTCACTTGATTATTTTTATATACCGTCTCTCTTGTTCACTCCATTTATTGCCAGCCTAACCATGTCACATGCTCGGGGAGCTGCTGGTGTGCTCAAAGTATTTAAAAATGACTGTATGCTTGATTTCTTTGTGTAAGCAAGGAAACTGCTTAATTTCCAGCTTTTTAAATCCCCTTTTCCTCAGAACCGCCCCCCTCCCCTGCCTTCTTCTGCTATTTCCTCCCTTTCAGGAGGAGATGGAGCACGGTGCAGCAGGGCCCGGTGAGGTGGTTGTGTTTATCTGTGTAGCTCCTCTAAAATCACCAGCAAAGTCCTGGAGATCCTGAGGTGCCAGAGTTTTGGAGGTAGGCACGTGTTGACCTTCTACTATAGCAAGCTCTCCAGAGAAGGCTGAAAGGCTTTTGTACTCAAAGAAGTCAGGTACCTCCTGCAATATAACCCCAACAGTGAGTTTCTCACAAGAGGGACCTCCTGCAGCCTGTCCTGCTGCCCCTGGTATGTGCTCTCAGTTGCTGACAAAGCAAGCACAGATCTTCCTTTCCCTCCAGAGGTAACCAGTGGACCTGCACAGCTCTTCTGAAAGGAGCATAGCACCAAATTGTGGACAAATGTGTCAAGTAGTTACTGTACGTCACTGTCTTGGTCACATGCCTCTTAGTGAGGCTGCCTGCTAGAGTTAGTTAAGAGGTTAGGATATCTATGCAGATGATCTGTGCTTGCCTGAGTTGTTGTAAAGTTGTGAAGGAAGCCTGAATTCTGCGTGTCTTTCACCATTAGATTAAATTGCCCCTCCATTCTGGAGGAGGAGGAATCTGGTGGGGTGCAGCAATTGTTTTTGTTTGTTTTTAATAACCAGCTTTAAAGCAATAACAGGCACACAGTGTCAGGCTGATATATTCTGGTTTGATTTCAGGCATTACACAAGGGAATAGACTATTTCCACATCTCCCCCTAGAGCTCTTTAGCAACTACAGCAGCAATAATAACAACAATCTGGGTTATTAAAAAAAAAAAATGGAAGAAAAAACCGTCTGAACAGTTCCCTTAAGGAGTAGCACAAAGCCATAGGTCCATAGTGAAGGTCCCTAGGATGGGGCACCTCTGCTCTCGGTGTAAGAGCAGTGCATGTAAATAGCAATATACAACAGTGTTGCATGATTACCATTTCGGATGTTGAGGAGAAATAAGTTTTTTGTTCAGGTAAGGGAAAATATTAGGCTTTTGACCAGAAAGGTCTCTTCTCTACTCTTGCCAATGTAAGAAAACTCATTTTTACCTGAGCTTGTTAGAACAAGTGTTGAGAGAACTCGTGGAATTGCAGTGTCAGCCCAGGGTGGCTGCCTGGAAAAAAGCAGCAAGTTGTGCCATGGGGGCTGGATAGGTCTAACCCGAAGTTATGGGCTTGGAGGCTTGAGAAAGAGGAATGGGAAGGGTCAATGGAGGGAACAGCTGATGCCTTTTTAATGGGAGAAGGGTCAGTGGGTTGGCAGCAGAATTGATGAACTGCCAGTGTAATATGCTGCGTGTAACACCGAGGCTATGCCATGCACTGTGTTTTAGGAGCATGGTGCCTGTCGTCAGGAACTGGCACAGGCTTACCTCTCTGCTGAGTGAGTCTCAGGCATGCCATGTTATATATATTTAGTTAGATCGTTTCTTTTCTTTCTTTCTATATTTCTTTTTTAATCTAAAATGATTAAAAAGAGAACCTTTAGGCTCTTTTGTGCTGGAATCTCAAGAGGATATGATTTTGGATTTGCTAGGTGGTTATCAAGTGTTGTGGTTGTCTGGTGAGAGAGAGGAGGTTAAAAGAGGAGTTCAGTAGATGGGGAGCAGTGCTGGAGGGAAGAATTGGGTAAATCTTTTGTGCTCTCTCAGCATAAGTTTGTGTGAACATTTCATCAGAGCAGAAACAGCAGAAGTGAAACTTCTCTCTTATCAGATTGGATGAGGGTGGTAGCATTGCAGAACTGTTGAGTGTGTGACCTTATTTTTTCCATTCAGAACCAGATGTGGGCATAAGGCTTGTACTGGAAAAATGTAATCCTCTGAATATGCAGCTAGGTGGGACATGAAAACATCTTCTGATTTAAGTTTTAAGCTGTCTTCTGCATCTGTGATGCCATCATAAGCATAAGCTATTTTTGTATCAGCAGTTATCATGATGTATTTCATTGATTGCAAGTTTTTGCCTTGTTTTGCCTGGAAGGTATTGGGTTGACTTTTCCTCCTCTAGGTTTTTGAGGCGACAGTCACCTAAGAGTTAAAAGAGCTTTATTTTGCAGTGAATACATGGTGGGTATGGCTGCACCGTCAGCGGAGAATGATGCTAATGGAAAGGACATAAGAAACAAATTTGAAGCATGTACATTAGCAAGCGTGGTCATTGGCTAATTGGTGTGTTAACATGCACGGTGGTACAATTCAAAGCCCTTAGAAGGTCTCCCTCTAAGAGTACTTCCACTGCTAGGCATTTTGCCTCATATGAAAATGTTCCAGAAATGCAGGTTCCACCTAAAATAGTCAGTGTAATTTTTCAGACTGAGAGAAGCAAACAATCTCTTTGTTTCTTTTTCATTTTCACCTTCTCCTTGTTCTTCAAAACAAGGCATTAATCAATGACAATAGAAACTGCTACTCTTAGGGCTGTCAGTGTTTATAGCTTGGGGTTTAATAGCAAGGACATAAATATATACTTTTCATTACAGTTTTGCTGTTATTTGCTCATCATCCGCAGTATCTGATATTATCATAACTCTTTGGTTGAAGCTATTAAAGTTATGGTTTGTAGCTCACACTGGCATGAAGCAGACAGAGAGCCATAAAAGTGGGGGGAAAAAATAGATTGAGATTCAACTATTAGGCAGTATTGGTCATTTTCTCACTATTCATATAACAGCAAATCTAATCCTGGTAGCTTGTATTTTAAACCTTCTTCCTTCCTTATCCTGCACACCTCCACCCCCCAGGAAAATTTCTTCTCTTCAATTAAGCTAAAATCATGTTTGCCATTGCAAGTGCAGGAAGATGTTTGGCTCATTACGGCCAAGTATTACTAAGCAAAGAATGTTTGTATTTCTATCAGACAAAAGAAGGAACTTGATTAGGGCTCAAAGAAGAGCTGACTTGAAGCTGTGGTTGCCATGAGTCATTGTGGTGCCCACCCCAATTCTGGGCTGCGAGAGCAAGGATCCCATGGAGCATTTGTTTACGAGGACATTCTCCAATGGAAAATCTTCACAGGGAAGCTTTCCATCTCCCTATAGTCAGCATTGGCTGGGAAATTCCTCCAGTGGGTCCCTACCCATGAGCTTTTTATCTGCATTTGGAGCACTCCTCGCTGTCAATACTTTGGCCTGTTCACAAGTGAGTGGGTAGAAAGACAATGAAGCAATAAAACTTGTCTGCTAGTTAAAGATGGCCAATGAGAAAATAAAGCCTCAGTTGAGACTTGTCAGGATAGAAAATATCTGAGACGGTGACTTCATGAGTATAAATCATTCATCTTCTGGCAGAAAAACTTTCCTTCAGCTACGTCTTGAAATTACCAGCAAGAAATTCTAGATCAAATTGTGGTCTGACTTGTAACTATGCCGAATCTTGTGGCGCTGCTGGGCTCCTTTAGGATACGTACTAAACTTTCTAACACACTGGGAAGAATCCTCAATTACGTGAGCCTGATCAAAAATCCACTACCTTTAGTGGGTTTTGAATTAAGTCCTAGGGACTCCTAGCTATTTCATACTCTATATCGGTTTAAATTTCTGTTCACCCACTAATTCCTAGAACACAAATTTACAAAGAGTAGAAATGCTTTTTCATCTGCCCCCCTTCTGAACTGTTCACTCGGATGTCGGCAGAGACTTATTTTTGCTGGGTTTTCCCAGCTTTCTGCTTTCCAGGCTTATCTTTAAATAGCCCAATTCTGTCAGAGTATTTTAGGATTTGTTTTAGTCTCTAAGATTTCACGTGACTATCAAACAAAATAAAACATCCTTAAAAAGAAGGCTTTATACAAATCTGATTGTATTCCTCTCCAAAGAAGTAGCACAGAACAAGTTTGATTTTGTTTTCAAGTAGGGTATTATTCATTGTAAGCTACTAAATGCTTGTAGTAACTCTACTTCAGAAAAACGAGCCAGAAGTGAATGCATTTCCCGTCTCCCTTTCTGGCTGTTCACTTGCTGAATGGTTCGCCTTCTCTTCTAATAACTGCCCACTGAAACTTGTTAGTTTCCCTGTGCCTGTGGTGGGCGAGAGTGGACTTTGTCAGCTGAAATCTGTGGAAGTGTATTTATGTATATCTATAGCATGAGCACTGATGTGAACAGTGTTTTTTGGCAAAATGGTTTTCTCACATAAATGGCAAAACTGAAGCTTTAGGCCTGGGAGGGAGGCACAGCTGTCCCCAGTTTTTACTTTGAATGTTTTAAGATTCAGGAAGGACTTTCTAGCTGGAGAGGAGGGGAGGATGACCTGTGAAGAGCCTGCCAAATCTGAAAACTGAAGTCTGAGTTTCCAGGTTCTGAATGAAGCATCCCAGGGGGATCCTGCAGCCTCTGTGCGGACAGGCTCCTTTCATACAAAGAGTTAATGCTATTTGGGCAGAGGGAGTACACAGCAGTGCTGTAGGGAGAGGACTCATGGTACGGATCTGGTTTAAATCCCTGCTCAGCCAAGTTCTGTCTGCTTTGGCCACCGACCTGGAGTCCCTTAGGGGCCCTTCCCTTCTCCTTAGCTTACTCATGCTCGGCACATACCTGGTTCAGCAGGTGCTGTTAATGTAAAAATGAGAACAACAAAACCCCCAAACCCACTTTTCTTTCCCATTTCCATTTTCTTCCAGCAGGACCGGAGCTCTGGGCGGATTCACCCATTCTGGAGGGCCCTCGGCTCTGTGATGTGCCGCACAGCTGCAGGCCAGGGGCTCTTCACTGCTTTTCATACGCTCACCCGCGGTGTTACTGCAGGATTTGTGTTTCAGTACCACACAGAGGACAACGTTTGCTTTGAAAGACACTAGCGATGTCTCAGAAGGGAGATGAAACACCTCGTTGTGTGTCCTGGCACGCGTGGCGATATGCCCGGGGGTCTGATGTGTCAGCAGTGCCCTTCTCTTTGCTCCTCTCTTCATTCCTAAGAAAACAGTGAAAGGGTGGAACCTGTGGTGGCCTTGTAAAATAACCGCTGTAGTGTTTCCATATGGTGTCTGTGAGTAAAGGCCTTTGTGTCACAGTTTAAACAATCTTATTTCTGTAGCCCTGTGTGCGAAGGAGATGTTTGGTTGTGCAGGGAGGTGCAGACAGCGCCCGGAGCACGGCAGTCACTGGCAGCACGGGAAGGCTGCAGATGCTTCAGTCAATGGCAGTGTTTTTGTAGCTGGCCGCCTCCTGTCCTGGCGGAGCTCCTCTTCCCATCTGACCGCTAGCTGACGGTCCTGAGATCTGCCTTCTGCGCCGAGACCTCCCGCAGCACTGCCGCTCCTGTCAGCGACAGCCTTCAGTCGGCCCAAGATGGGGAAGGATCACAAGCCGGAATACCGACCCTGTGAGAGGCTTGCAGTCACTGCCTTCCGTAAATGTGTCCTTCAGCACTGCTCCCCTGCGGCTGACCGACTTGAATGTCCTCGCAAAGAGGGAACAGAGATGTTCCCTCTCACTGCGGGTGCTCATTTCTAATCCCTGACAACCCTTCCACGTGGTATAGCCTCACTGGGCACAAATTGCTCTGGAGCAACCAGGAAAGTGAGAGAGGCCTGAGAGAGTTTGAGGTGCTGGTCAAATAAAAAGTGAAAAGACAAAGGAGAATACTATGAGGTAGTTTGCTGGGGTCCGTTGCTACTGCAGGCTGGCGGAATGGGGAATCTGGGTCTGAAGTAGGTCTCCTCTTCCTGCGGTGGAGAGGGCAAAACTCTGAACTGCAGTTTTAAGGCAACCTTGTCTCAGATGTTGGTGATGACTTGAGGTTTAAAGCTGAGCTGGGAATATACAAGCCCTTTGGCAGGCACTTGTTATTTAGCAGAATTACTGCATTTTGGGCTTGTGTGCCCCTGCTGATGGCACTAATCTCCATGCTAGGAGACAAAGTACCAGCTGTGCCTGGTCCTGTTTGTACTATTTTAGCCACATGGATGTTCATCCATTTAATTTGGAAATATTTCTCTGCACTCATCAACAGCCACATGCAGGCAACTGAAATTGCCACATTCATTCTGACTTAGTTTTGAAAACGACAGATGCTACATTACTGTAAAACATGGTGAAAGGGTTTTCTAGCTTTGTTTTTGTTTCTCATTTGTCTGTGAATGTTTGATATATACAAGCCATTAATGCTGATGAGTGAAGCTGCTTTTCTTCAGCGAGGTCTGCTCCTTCTCCTCTAAAGTCAAGCAAAACTTCCACTGGGGGACTAGTGCCATTTGTGCTTAGGCAAAGGACTTAGAAACTGCACTGGGACTCAGGAAGGAGACGAGTTGGCACGCGTGACTCACAAATATGCGCAGATGTGTTATGTGGAGGTTATTACTTTTTCTTAATAATGTGACTTTTTCCCCAGCCTGAATAATTCAAATGAACAATACTGTTGTGAGCATGCCTAAAGGCATGTAAACTTCTCCGTCCTCTAGGTGTGTGGTATGTGTTCTGCTTCCACTGCAGATATTTTTAAGGGCAGAAATACAAAAACCTCTGCTAAGCCTCGCGTATCAAGCATGAGCCTTGCACAACTGATTCTATCTGGTGCCTGCTCAGGTCTGGGGCTGTGTCACAGAGCTGCAGCGTGGCGCTAGAGCCACCTTGACCTCGTGAACCAGCTGTGCTCAGGGCACTGGTGGGGACAGGGACTGTGCCACTCGGCTGCTCACCAGGGCCCTGGGACCCACAGGACCCTGCTCATGCAGGCACTGCCTGGTCCTGCACCCCAAGGACCGCTCACACCGCCTCCCACACAAACTGAGGTGCTGCCATGGTTTGCATTGGGAGATGGTGGTCAGGGTGCTTAAAGACAAGTCTCAAGACTTGCAAGACTAGGACATAAAAGGCTGTAGTGTGTGTCACAATGATGCTTGTGGAGAAGAGAAGCAGAACCTGTGCTGAAACTCTTGACCCCCCTTTTAGTGGCTGCTGCTTTGTGCTTCTGGCCTTTGCATTCTGCGGGATGTTGTTTGTTTAGGTTGTGTTTAGCAATGCTTGATAACGTTGTGTTTGAGTGGGGGATTGCATTAGATGATCTCCAGAGGTTCCTTCCTGCATCAGTTATTCTGTAGTATGAAGGCACAGAGAGATGCCTACAAAGACTTCTGGAAAGACTAAATGAAGCAGAACTTGTAGTTGCACTGATAAACACTGGCAGGAGAGAGCCATGCAGTTTTCTATGTAGGAGTTGTCTATGTAGGAGTTGTCTTTCCTTCCTAGAGATAGCTTTTGATGACTTTGGAATGGAAATGCTGAAAAAGGCTCATCAGGTTATTACCAACCACCATGTAGTGCTTGCCTCTGCCTTGAGTTCGGGTTGTGGAGAGGAGCCCGTGGAGTTTCTTTGAATGAGAGCTTAAATGCAGTAGAGCAGAGAAGCCTTTTCTGGAATAGCTTTGTAAAACTGGCTTTGCTTTTTGTTACATTTGGCATCAGTGCTTGCTGGACCTTATGGTGTAACTGAGATTTGTTTCTTCTGGAAATTATTTGGATGTGACCTTCCTGCTTTTATTTTGGCTGCTACCTCAAGCCCTGAGGACTAGTAAATGGTGGATGCTTACATTGAACTGGAGCTAAGCAGAAATTTGACAAAGCTTGGGTCCCTTCAATTTGCAGCCTTTTGATTTACTTTTATTAAACAATTATAGTTGGATTTGCCTTTTGGGGAGTCTTTGTTTATGGCATTCTAAGCTAACAAAGACCAGCTAAGCCAAAGGATGGATTATCGAAAATCAAAGCTAGCTCTCCTAATGGGGACAATGGAATCCCGCCCGGTGCGAGCCGCGCTGTGACACCTGGGAGGCCCGCGCTCCAATATGATAAAGTATTTTCTTTGAGAGAAGGTCACCAAAAGTTCACTTTTACAGAGAAGTTCTTATTCTCGGTTAATGGGGCTCCCTGTTGCATGGTCCTGCAGTTGCCTAACATAAAAAGGATGGATTGTCAAAGAAATTACTTGTAAAGCTCCTCCCTGGCAAACTTATCTGAAAGGACAGACCAAGTGCTCTCCTGGCCAAAATGAGCGGCCCACGACCCAGCCACCCAAGCTATTGTGCCCTTTTGCACTTCTGCAGTGTAGGATTTGTCAGCAGTTTGGTTTCAAACCTTTGTTCTGGGCATGTGCTGTCTTTTAGGGTTGCATTTTATAATAGAATCTCCTACCTGGCTTTCAGAGCGAGCCACATAATCTTTTAAGCCGTGGAAATGAAGAGATTTCCAGTCCTTTGGGGATTTTTCTACTTCCAAAAGAGCAGAATTATAATTTAATGTGAAATATTATATGCTGATTATATCATACGTGAAATGGACTTTTTGGTCCTTAAGATCTAAGCACAAATTCAAAACATACAGGCAGAGCCAGATTTGGCTTTTTGCGTGTGTGCTTTATGTATGTAATTTCCTGCATATGTAAGTGATCCCCAGTCATAGCTGGGCCCAGGCCCAACTGAAAAACTGCAGTGATTATTCTTTCTGGTCCCTTTCCGACGTAGCTGACTCATTTTCCCCAGAAAGGGGAGAGATGGAAGTAGGACGTGAGAAATGCATGACCTAAGGCCAACATCATCTGCTGGGAGGAATAGGTAAGCTGTTGGGGCTTATTTCAACTTGACTTTTCATGTGTAAATGCAGGTGCTGGGAGAAGATACTGGAGAATTTTAGTTATCTTTTTAAAATTACTAAAAAAGTAAGAATATCAGACCAGATTTTTATTTGGGCTTTGACTTCGGTGGAGCTACACTGACTATCATAATATTGGCATTGTATTTCTGTAAATTGAACCACTAATTGGAGCATTGTTATCAGGTTGTTTGCATTATTCATTGATTTGATTATATCTTATCCAAGAAACATTCTGTGTTGCAGAAGATGACACAGTTTTTCATAATAAACTGGTGGAACTTTGTTCCCATTTTGGACTTCATCAGTAAAGAGCATTGTGACTATGTGCAGATCCAGAACGTTAATATATTCATTTAGGTAACAGAACTTGGATGAAATATTCAAAACTGGCAGATTGGATCCAGTAGAGTAGGCAAGTGGTGTTTCAATTTCTTTTGTTATTGTGTTTTCCAGCTAGTTTTCAGAGTAGGCCATTGCATCTTTTTATGTTACAGAAATGAGGGTTTTTCCAGTATTTTGGGCATTTTATGATTCCAGGAAGAAGGTTTAGGACCCAACTGAGAGGAGTTAACGCAAGACCTCTTCTGGGCATTGCATGCTAACCTGCAAACGTGGCCATTAGAGGGTTTATGACCAGTCCTGCAACAGAAATAGTTGCATAATTTATTAACATGGATCTGCTGGAGTTTTTTGGGCAGGCACAGCTTGGGAGGGCATTATGTTAGCAGGGCTGCGGGATGATTAACGTCTTTTAAGCAGTGACAATTAAAAGGTATTTAGGTAGCTTTCCCCATAGAAGCCCCTGAATCTAGTACTGCCTTGTGTCATGAGGACGCTCAGAGAAAAGTGGCATTAATTCTGCATGTCTGCATTTGAACAGCGAACGCATCTTCACTTAAACCTTGTGCTGCTGAGCTGTGCTTGTGCAAAAAAGCTACCACTCTTCCAGATTAACTCTGGCTGGAGGCTCACAGAAGCTGTTCTGATGAAGAGAAAAGCTGCTGGGCTGAAAACCCAAGCAGAATCTTTGCTATTTTGTTACAGTAAAGAATTTACATTTAATAAAACCGGAGACCTCTTGGTTTTATTAAAGGTACCTCCTCTCTACCTTGGGCTGGAGGTACAGCATCTGCTGTGACAGTTTCTGCCTTTTGTTTTTTGACTTCTCTCTAATTAGTTTATGTTCCAAGACATCCTTAATACAACAACTGATTTAAGAAGAATTGAAAATAAAGCAAAAATAGGAGTTTAAATCGCTTATGGCTTGCTTTGTATGGCTTCCAGGCATTTGAGCAATTTTGCTAACAAGTATCCTGTAACCTATTTCCAAAGGCCACTAGTAGATAATTATATTTGGTTAATTTACATACTTTCAGTTTATAATCCTAATTAGTTCTCCAACCAGTATTCCCTAGGCAATTTGGAGTCTTACCTCATTTTATTTGCCATCCCTAATGTGCAAGTTCTCTTCTTTTAATTTACAAAAAAAACGCTGTTAGGTTTGGTTCAGGGCTTTCCCATTTCAGTGCACATCTAAGCTGGGTGATTCCACGCTGATTTAAACCCTATTTGCAAATAAGTATTTTACATTTTTATAGATCTTACATCTGGGAGACATTCTGCAATTTAGGGAAACTGCCCCGAGTTTGACACGGAGCCTGTTTTTCTGGGAAGAATCAGGCCGAATTCGGCACTGAGCTGTACGCAGGGATTCCTGTTCAAATCTCTGGTTTGCCGAGGGGGTGTTGGTGTAGGATGGGGACAGGTAGGAGGCACCAGGTGTGTGACAGCAGCATGCCAGCCAAAGCAGGGACGGGTGTGGGTGGCAGGAATGAATGAAGGCTGCGTGCAGGAGAGCCTCCGGGAGCTGTGCACGCGGGCTCTGTAAGGAGACTTAAAATCTCCCAGCTGCTTGGCAATTGCTCGTTCTCCCTTCGTGTATTTAGGCTCTCTCCCTGTCCTACTCTGGGCTTGGCTACCACCCAGGAGGATATTACACTCAATGAAGCGGCCAGGGAGGGAGGGAAAAGGAGGAGGATGGAAATGAGTATTTGTATTTCTAGGTGTAAATGAGAAACACTCCCTTTATCTCGTTCCAGGCTCAAACGAAATTCAGAAGGTGCTTGGAACCAGCCTCCCCAGCGCAAGGAGCACACCTGGGAGTGCCGGTCCCTGCAGCAGTCAGAGCAACTGGGGCTGAAGCTAAGGGTCAGCCTCCTGCCGAGGTTTGGACCCGCTGAGGCTGGCTCTGCTGCTCTGCAGAGGTGGCTGAGAGAGGCTGCCAGGTGAAGCCTCAGGTAAGTCAGGAGTTGTTATCTTTTTAAGCACTGAGGTACCTACTATAATACAAGTTTTTAGAAAAGCTGTTATATGACGTATTTCCACTTAGGCATCAAAGGCTGCTTTCTGGTCCAATTCATTTCACTGTAATGAGGTCAGGTTTGGACTAACTTTATGGTAATTTCCACTATTTCCTTGCAATCTATAAAAAGAACCCAAATCTCCCTTTTCAGCACGGCATTAAGTACTTCCATAAGGCAGTGAAAAAGGGTGTGCGATAAGGTAACTAATGGAGCTAGAAAAAGTTTTGCATAGCTTTTGGCCAGATTTGCAGGATAACCGATGGATTCTGTGAAATTATGTTAATTAACAAATCATAATACTACAGCAGACAGGTGATTTTCAGGTGACCAAAAGAACAAATGCTCAGAGAGGAAAAACTCAAAAGGTATCAGAATAATTCTTGGCCAATAATTTTATTTCAGCATCTTAGAAGAATGCAAATTTTATACTGTTGATGCTTTGGTATAATTTCTGCACATCACATGTGAATTCCCAGGTACGCTTCTGCTGTTACACACATGCACGTAATGCTCAGCATTTATCTGACTGATGCCTTAAAAACCCGTCACCCATGAAGTTTTTCCAGAGGAGCCTATTTGTATGAGGAACAACTTGATAATTTTTCCTCATTAGAGCATTTCAAATCCTACTCTAACATTTCCAGGTAGAATAAAGACACCTTAAATGCCTTTTCATGCCTGTTTAAGGACTGTGATTCCACACTAATTATAGCTCTGCCCGTCCATGTGGATTTCTGAGCTTTAGAAGAGGCAATATCCTGCTATGGTGTGCTCCTTGCAATTGGGATGAACAGAACAAAAAATCAGAGTAAAGCAGATGTGAGACAGAGATAGGAAGCACCTTATGTTGAAGGCAGCGTGTTGTGAAAATCATACATTATGCTTTTCCTTCTGTGCAACTTGTGATGGTAACCAGCTTCTAGTATGTCAAGTGAATTCCTGGCTCTAGCAAAGTCAATAGAAAATCTTCCACACACTACAGCTAGACCGGTACGTTATCCCAAAGGTAAATATCATTTGAAGGTAAATGTACAGAGGATTACTGATATGAGTGTCAGATTTCAAGGGGCAGTGATGATTTACATTGGCTTACGACGTATTTTCCAGTATGTAAAATAGCTCACTGTAGAATAGGGTAGACATATATTCAATGCTAATTCGATGCTAATCCACAAAGAGAATGGGGGAAAAAACCACAGGTCTGTTGCTTGCTACGTGATAACTGATAAAATAGGCACTGAGAAGCTGTTAATTTCTCCCCTTCCAGTTTTTAACCTCTGTCATTCAGGTTATATTTTTTTTTACTCTGTATAGTTATGGTGGAAGAGTTCAGAACAGAGATTTAGAAGGGTTTGGGTGAGAGTTTTTTGTGGCAGCAAGCAAAAAGGAAGAGGGGGATGAAGAATCTGGGAGCTATTCATAATGAGTCTAGTTTACCATTTATCCAGAAAAATTCCAATTTATATTTGAATTCTTAATTAGAAATAGAAAAACAGAAAAAGTGAGATACCTTTCTGACATTTACTCTTTGTCCTTTTCCCTATCTCTTTTGTTTTAATTTATGTATTTGTTTGAACTCATATATTTAATTTATATAATTATTTGTCTGTATTTAATGCAAACCCATGCTTATGTACGTAGCTCAGTTTTACAAATTATGGAACAAAACAGGAGAGTAGAAGTCCTGTTTTTTTCTCACTTGCAGGTCATCTTAAATGCCTCATGAGTTTATTATCTGCATTGCTTGATTCTACTTTTCATGTTCCTCTTACTTCTCTCTTGCTTCTTCCCTCCATGTCTCCTTCCCTCAAGAACACCTCCATCCAAAATCCCCCGAGGGTCAGGATGCAATTTGCCTGCTAGGCGTGACTCAGGTAGGCAGTCCTGGCAGCACAGGAGCTACGCTCCAGGAAAGAATACTCAGCATGGCGAAACCAGAAGGGAGTCAAAAGAATTTAAAATTGTTTGAAATATAAAACAATAATTTATTTTACTTCATTTTACTTGTTAACGTTTGTAGCTAATGATGATTTCATGAAACTGCTTTTATAATTCAATACATTCAAATCTATAAAGCAAACAGTTACTACCATGGGCTTTTCAAATTCCACAAACTGTCTTATATAAACAAATTAGCTGTACATGCACATTTTTCAATAGGTTGCAACATTTGCAAACATGCTTTAAAATCCTTTAAAGCTGCAGTATACTGTACTTTGCTTCAGGCTTTTCAGATGAAACCTATATACTTTCTTTAGAAACTTTAAAAGGAAAAATGTTTAAATGTTGATCATAACTCTAAAGACTGCTGTTTGATAAATGTTAAATATTACAAGAGACTGACTCCGTTAGGAATTCAATAATTCTGAGTTTAAACCTTGAGCTAAATATTGATAAACAGCACTTGGTGTAGAAGTGAACAACAGCAAAATAGTATCACAAAATATGGTTTCACAAAAAATACATATGTGCAGTTGCTCTTGTGGGGTTTTTGCGTTTTTTTAGGCAAAGAAAAGCATGGGTACCTTTTATATGAATATAGTTTAAGCAAATTACCTGTGTAAGTATGGTTAATACATTTCTGATAGTTAAATGCTTTATGTAAAAGGTAACAAGTAAAAAAGTACAATCAGTATTCCAAAAAGCACTGCTAGTATTGCCTTTGAAGGAGATGGGCAAACTTTCTCTCCACTTCACGGTGGAGATCCTGGCACCCACAGTTGTAGAGTTCAGTATTTGAACTATAAACTCGATGACCGTATCTTATATACAAAAATCTTGCCACATTGAACGAGGCATTGATTTCTACCCCAATGGTAGCGTTTTATGTACATAACTTAGCAATGGCGATTATACAGTAGTCACTGACAGGAAGGAATTGTACACTCGTGTGCCGTCTGGTGACTTTGTTCCGTGGGTAAGGAGTTCCTGGATTGTCATCCAGTTGTCAAATATTTTTTTATTTCTTTTCTTCATCATTTTTTTGTGGCTCAGTTCAATGATATTCATCTCTTTCTTTTCTTCTGCACCTTGCTGTTCCTTTAAACAATCTAGCCTGCTCTGCATCATGAACTCACGCCTCCTCCTCTGCTCCTTCGCCTTCACTAAATGCTGCTTCCGCTCTTCCTTACTCCAGTACCGGCCCATCTTCATTTCACTTATGGCATCGTCATCGGTAGTCATTCCGCTGCGCTCTTCCTTGATCTTGATGGCACGTTCTCTCAGCAGCCTGTCCCTGACTGGCCTCTTTGTGATGTACCGCGTCCCATCGCTTCGCACTTTGACTTTCCACTCCATCCTCGGTTCGCTCTGGCTCGTGTTAAAGTCTTTACACATACTCACCAGGCTCATTTGGCTCTGTGCGTACTCCACCGCTGATTTCTGTTGGATCAGCTGCATGTAGCTCTGGTAGTGCTGCGCGTGGGCAGGAATATGAGCATGCTTATATGGGGAGTGATGGTACGGGGAGATGTAGGAGCCAGAAGGTTTTTGACCATGCGTAGGGCTTTTGCTTCCATCGCTGGCTTTTCTCTCCTTGCTTTCCAGCTGCTTGCCAAGGTCGGGATCTTTAGCAGAGGAATGGCATTTACCAGTGCTGGATTCATGGCTTTCTGAGCCAGCCAATAAATTCTTTTGGGAGACGTTGTACGCCACTGCCCCCTCGTTACCTTGACAGTTGACGCCTTCCGCAGTTCTGCGCAGTGAATTGTCAGGAGAAATCTCCAGCGTGAGTGGTGTGCTTCGGCAGCTTTCCCCTGTGTTGTACGCACTCGAGCTATCCTTGTCAGACTTCTCAGGGAGCTCTGTAATGTCTGAGAGCTCGTGCCTGCGAACATCGATGCTGGTGTTATAGTTGCGGAACCCACTGTTGTGCAGCATCCAGGGCTCCCGGTACTGATCTTTCAGCTGCTGCATTTTATGAGCTCTCACAATATTCAGGCACTCCAGCTCGATATTGCGCAGCTCCTCATTCAGCATCTCCAGCTCTTTGTCAACGCTTTCTTGGTCGCTTTTGCTCATATCCAGAGTGCTGTTATGATAGTACAGGCTGTAAGGGCTGGCAGACTTCACCTGGCACTTCAGCTCCAGCAGTTCCCGGAATCGCTCACATTCGTCTACGGGGATGCCAAGGAAGTCGACGTCTGTGCAGTCGGCTGAGATGAACGACTCGTTGCTGAACTGCATATCGCCACTTCCGAGGGTGTCATGACTGTAAGTCAGCTTCTTCTGGCTCCCTAAAGTGTTGGAGGAAGTGGTGTGATCATCGGCATTGTTTTCCTGCTCAGAGCTCTCATCGTTCCGAGTGCTGTCGTCTGTGCGCCCCACGCCACTGTCCTTCTCGTGCTGGTTAGATAAAATGGTGGCTGTGTCTGTGGTACCGCCATCTTCCTCATGCTTCTTCTAGCAGTAAAGATCAAAAGACAAATTATCTCAAGGACATAAAATATCTCAGGGTGTTTATTAAAGAGTTTTCTTTATCTGTCACCTGTTAGACCTTGCACATCTTTGGCTTTTACTTGTATGGAAAACAAGCTCCATTTTAGTAAGAACATATAGAAATGGTGCCTGAAAACACAGCATGCTGTGGATGGCCTTTTCAGAAGAATTTGAGGTCTGTTTTTCAGTTATTTAGCAACAACACTAGAATTCAAATGTTCAAAATGGTACTGTTCCCATTTAGGTGCACAAAAGTATTCAGTTCTACTGTGGTGCCCAGGTGAGAATCTCTCTCCAAAAAATGTGGCTCCCACAGCAGATGTAGATTTAGGAAACTCTAGACAAAAATTGAAAAACTACTGATGAACTTGTATGATTGCATAGATCATGGCAGAGCGACAGGGAATCTGGGTCCAAATCTGTGGCCTTGCATAAACTTTGCTATGCAAAAACTTTTTCTTTGCCTTTCTCCTCATATATATAGACCTAATTTCAGTCATTTGCCTGAGTTCTCCATTTGGATTTTATGGGTTTCGGAGGCAGGCTGTTTTCAGTATGTGCATATCAAATGGGATATTTTAGAAGTCAGCTCTCTGCCTGCTTTCTCTATCATATACCTAGCTTCTTCTGTCACTGACCACAGCCAGAATGGTGGATTTCTAAGAACTGTGATCATATCGTCTTGATGGACAAAATAAAAAAGGTAACATTTTAAAACAATTGGATCCCCAAGAAGGTGTTTGTGGATAGTTAAGTAATATCTTGACTTTTGCAGTAAGTCTTTTTGCCTTGATCGTCATTTGGGACACTAAGTATATTCAGTCAAGCTCAATATTGGAATATTGAGTGCGAGGTGCAGTTGTGACACCATTGCACAACAGAACAGCAGTACCTGCTGGAGCATGCTGGCAGTAAATTGCATTGCCTGGTGGTGCTGCTCCTCTAACATGTCCATGTGCAAGTCATCCAGAAAATCATTTCTGTCATCATCCATCCATCCTTCATCCAGCTATGTGAAAAGGGAGGGAAAAACAAACCAAATGTTATCAAAAGAATGAAGACTGATATAACTTATGTTCCTTTTTGTGGAAGGTGATTGGAAAAACTTAGGAGATTCCTTCCTGTGACAGCGCTGCTGCGTCCTGCGAGGAAGCACACATCCCCTTGTACGAAGTGTGGGCATTGACTGCCCTACCGCCCCCCACAGCCACCTTGACTTCCAACAGCATGGTTTTATCTTCAGCAGCCCTTTGTATGAAACAAAACCAGCCCTTTCATCCCTGGAGATATTTCTAAGCATTGGGGCTGTTTTGGTTTGCACATGATTAGGATGTATAAAATACTCCAGGGCCCAAAGCTTTGAATGCACCACTTGTGAGGCAGCATAAAGGGCCAGAGTGGAAAATGCTTGCTGTGGGTCTGCAAGACTTTTTTCTTCCAACCTCAGCCATCTCCAAGGGAAAGATCAGAAACATCGAGGCTAACAAGACAGTCATGAGCACGATCCGGTGTCTCTGGGTGCACTGGCGAGGGCTGCTCTCAGCACACGGAGCAAGAGACAGATCAAACAACAGTGCTTGGGGCTCTTTATTCAGCATCTTTGTTGTGCTAATCCCAGTTTGATAAAGGGATCCGATTCAACATTTTATTACAGTTGAGGATGCTTCTTGACAGTCTTTAACTACATTAAGAGACGGTGTTATAAAGGGCTAAATAATAGGTGTTTTAATGAATGAATAATCAATAGCTATAGGATTTAGAGTTCAGTATATTCTTCATAGCTATGGCTTGAGACCATCCATAATATTGTACGCCGATGTTTGTAATAGCATTGCAGCAAACATAAATCACTGAACCTCTGATAAATTGGATTTTAATACAAAACATATATAGAAGTATTGTGACTGCTGAATTCCATTATTTTAGACCATATATATGTTTAGTCAAACTGTATAATAGGGTTTTAGGTAGACCTGGTAGATTTAGGTAGGTTAAAATTCTTCAAAATATGGGAACCACTTCCTGTAAAAGAGCAAGTCTT